>NC_035109.1:373128118-373437646 GCF_002204515.2 Aedes aegypti
AAGAGAGATATATCTGTATTTCTGTATCCTGAAGCAAAATATCTGTGTTTTGAATCTGTATCCCTAAAATTTGATAAAGTCATGAGAATATAACAAGAAATTCAAGAAAATACCAATCATTTGTAAGAGCAATGGTGAATAGTCACAACTCAGTTACAATTTTAAAGTATTCAAAAGTATTATTTTCATTTATGTTAAAAAAATCTGTATAAATCTGTATAACTTTGCCAAAATTCTGTATACAGAATCTGTATATCTGTATTTTTCCAAAATATCTGTAATCTGTATATACAGATTCTTGGTCACAAAATAATGGAGAAAATCTGTAAAATACAGATAAATCTGTATATGTGGTAACCCTGCCAGCAAATCCTCTGGGTTTCTTCCTGCAATTCCTCCAAAATTCCTATGGAGTTCCACCGGGAATTGCTTCAAAGTTCTTTCATAAATTCTTTCGGAATTTCTCCAGCAATTCCTCCGGATTTTACTAGCTTGTTTCCGGTAGTCCCTTTGAAGCTCCACCAAAAATTCTTTCGGGTTTCCTACGTAGTTACTCCAGGAATTTCACCGGAGATCTCATAGCAATTACCTTGACGTTGCTACAGGAACACCACCGGAGTTCCTCTAGGAATCACGCCGGAGTTCCTCTACCCGATTCCTACGTAGGATTTTTTTCAAATATCCTCCAGTAATTCCTTCAGAGTACCTCCGGGAAGTCCTTCAGAGCTCACCCAGCAATTTCCTCAGATTTTCTTCAAGGTTCCTTCAGCAATTCCTCGTGCAGTAATTCCTGCAGTAATTTCTTTCGAGTTCCTCTAAGAATTCTTTCTGGAGGAATTTCTGTAGAGTTTCACGTAAGAATAGCAGAGGAATGTACATTGGAATATATCGAGAAATTTACGATCAAGTTTCTAGCGAAACAGATGAATGAATTCCTGGATGAATTTCTGACAGATTTAAGATTTTTTGCGTCTTGCATGGACCAATGCACGAGTTCACTAATTTGAGCGGTGCCGAATTAATTCGTTACCATGGTCACATAAATAACACGGCACCGCTCAAACGGTGCCATGGACCAATGCACGAGTTCACTATTTGACGTTTGAGCGGTGCCGTGTTATTTATGTGGCCATAGTATAGGGTTACCAGACGTACTCTTTTTAGAGTACAAGTACTCTTTTTTGCCTTAAAAAAATGTGTACTATTCTTTTTTGCTAAACGGATTCAAGTGTACTCTTTTTCAGTTGTTAATGACGATAATCGACAAATCAAAAACACAGTAAAAACGTAGTTTTGGCGATGTAATTTATTGTGAACAAAGCTGTAGGAATGAAAAAGTTTCACTTTGAAGTGTATTATGGTAATCACAAAACAAAAACTATTAAATCAATCAAGTTTCTAAGTTCCATAATGTTTTAACAAGTCATTGATAAAACTTAAATTAAAACAATGCACATTTCACTCTTCTCAGTTCTCCTTGCTTCTTGCTAAGTGGTAAGGAAAGATTTTTTTCAACAAACCTTATTTGAAAAACATTATTATCACAAAAAGTCGAACGACTTTCCGTATAGTAAATGTAGTTAAAAGAAATGATTGAACAAATCGATTCACTCAGAGTCATTGTTAAATATAGTAAGAATTTATATTACAGAATATGTGAGAAAAATAAGAATTGAATTTCGCAAAATCTTTGATGAAAAGTTGAGAATAGTGTCTCCTTGAAAAACTTAATTTTAATTGATATATAGGAAAAGTGGCTTGATTAAGGTGCAGATGCATTGAAGCCAAACGTCAAATGTTCAATAGCACAAATCTGGAGAACCAAATATCCGTTTAAGCTGAAAACTTGATCGATTGGTCACTAGCTGGTGGTGACCAATCGCTTAAGTTTTTAGCTCAAACGGGTGTTTGTGCTCATGAAAATTTGAAATTTGTCTTTGGTTCATCTTCACCTTAAGATCCAGAGATTTATTTGCAAGAAAAAGTCGAAATTATTAATTAGTAGCGCATTTAAAAATTTTCAAGGTAGGCTAAGTGTACTCTTAAGTACTCTTTTACAGAGTTGAAAAAATGTACTCTTTCCAGTGAAAGCAAATATGGTAACCCTACCATAGTAACAAGTGAATTCGGCACCGCTCGGTCCATGGACCAATGCACGAGTTCACGAATTTGACGTTTGAGCGGTGCCATATTCATTAGTTGCCATGGTCACATAAATAACACGGCACCGCCAAAACGTCAACTAGTGAATCCGTGCATTGGTCCATAGACCGATGCACGAGTTCACTATTTGACGTTTAAGCGGTGCCTTGTCATTTACGTGACCAAGGCAATGAGTGAATTCGGCGCCGCTCAAACGTCAAATTCGTGAAACCGTGCATCGGTCCATAGTCATCTCTGCGTAGTGGGACTCCTGTTTGAACGTATCTTAAAATTTTCTGAGGAAAACCGACTTCGGAGACGGATTAAGGAATTCTAGATGGAACTCCGGAAATTTGGAGGAGCTCCCGGGAACGGAATTCTCAGAAATGCTTGAAGGATCTCCTAAAGGAATTTATAGAAGGCCTGGAGGATTTTTTGGGGTAGTTCCTGCAGAACTCCTGACGGAATCCCTGGAGTATTGCCGGGAGCATTCCTTAAGAATTCCCGAAGCTCCTAAGAAATTCCCAAAAGAAACTCCGAAAGAGTAGCCGGATGGACTCCAAAGAAATTCACGGCAGAGCTTCGAAGGAATTCTCGGTAAAGCTCCGAAGGAATTTACGTTGGATCTCCGGGGAATTTTCCGGAGTAACTGCAAAGAAATTCCTGGTGGAGCTCCAGAGAAGGGATTCGGAGGAATTACTACTCCTAAGAACTGTATATAGAAATTCCTGGAGGAAGTGTGGAGGAATTCCCAGATCAACTCTGGAGGAATTCCCGAAGGAGCTCTGGATGTTTTTTCGGAGCATCTCTGGGATATTTCCTAGAGGAAGTCTGAAGGAATTCTCAGAAAAACTCCTGAGGAATCCCGGAAGAGTTACTGGCGGAACTCTGAAAGAATTCTTGGAGGAACTCCCGACGAATGACTGGAGGAATCATGAAGAAAATTTGAGGAAAGTAGCGGTGGAGCTCCGAAGCACTACCCGGAGGATATCTGAAAAAAACGCCGTCAGAGGATTCGACGGAGGAAATTCGAAGCACTTTCTGGTGGAGCTCGAAAGGAACTGCAGAGGAATTGATGGATCAAAATCTGAGGAATTGCTGGAGGAGCTCCAGAAGAATTTATGGAAGAACGTCGGAACAATTCCCGGTGGAACTCCGGAGGAACTACGGAGGAATTTCTGGAAGTAAGGAATCGTAGAGGAACTCCGGAGGGATTATGGGAGGAACTATGAAGGAACTTCGGAGGAATTCTAGGACTGAAACTGAAAAATTAAACTCCGGAGGATTTCTGAGCAAGTACTGGAGGACCTCTAATGAATTCCTGGAGAAACTCTGATAAGATTGCTGGAGGAAAAGTGGTGGAAATCCGAAGGAATGCCTAATGGAGCACCGAAGAAATTTCAGGAGGAAACGTGATGTAATTCCCGGAAGAACACTGAAGAAATTCTTGTAGGACCTCCAAAGGAATTCCTGGAGGCATTCCGAAAGATTTGCTGGTGGAACTGCGGAATATTTTTTAGATAAACTCCGAAGAAATTCCTGAAGAAGCTATGGAGGAAATCCCAGAGGAAATTCCTGGAAGATCTCCAAAGGAACTACAAAAGGAACTCTGAGGAATTGCTGGAGTATCTCCGAAAGAATTCCTGGAGGATCCATGCAGGAAATTCGAAAGAATTCTCGGCGAAGCTAAAAAAAAAACTTTGAAGAAATTCCTGACACACATTTTGAAATTTGGAGAAATTCCGAAGAAAACTTCGAAAGCATTCCTGGAGAAACTCCAAAGAAATTCCAGAAGAAACTCCGTAGCAAATACTGGAGGAACTCTAAAGGAATTTCCGAAGGAACTCTTTAGGAATTTCTGGAAGAACTCTAGATAAATTGCTGGAGAAACTGTAGAGGATTCATTCTGGAAATCCGGTAATAAATCCTGGAGATACTAATCTCCCGAAAGAACTACGGAAAAGTAAAAAAAAACTGTGAAGTAAATCCATAGAAATTCTTGGTGGAGCTCTGGAGGAACATCGGGGGAAATGTTGGATAAGATACATAAGAATTATTGAAATAACTCCGGAGGAATTTCTAGAGCAACTCAGAAGGAATTACCGGTGAAGCTCTGAAGGAATTCTCGGAGGAGCTCTAAAGAAATTTCCGGAGGAACTCCGAAAAAAATCCATGAAGAACTCCGGAGAAATTCCAGAAAGAATTGTAAAGAAATTGTTGAAGAACTTCCAAACAAATTCCTGCAGAGAATCCGAAGGATTTGCTTGGGTCAAGCCCTCTCAATATTTGAGTTCAAGTTACGCTAATAGTTATTCCGCCGTCATAAGAAAGTGCAATGTCGTAATTAGATATTATTCAATTTATTCGAAATTTCAGAATAATTTACATCTATGTTGGAGCTTAAGCTGATTACAATTCAAGAAATAATTCAACCCAATATCGTAGTGATCCAACATAAAATAAAGTTCATTGGGCTTTATAAAAAAACATGTTTATTTTTCTAGTTGTATTTTTTGGTGTGAGATCCAGAAGGGTTCATTCAAAAATTTCATAACGCAAAAATGGTCATTTTTGACACTCTCCCACCCGCTCGTAACACATTTTGTATGCATATTTTTCAAACTTTATGTGTACTGTAACCCCTCCATTTCAGCGTTATGAAATTTGTGAATGAGCCCTAATAAGGGATGATTCAAATATTACGTAACGCGAAATTCAGCACATTTTGAACTCTTCCGTCCCACACGTAACAACTTTTTTATGGAAAAATTAAAAATCTCATATGGACCGTAACACTGCGGAAGACCCCATCCCTCCCCCTATTGTGCTACGTAATATTTGAACGATCCCTAATGGGACAAAATTTCTGCACAAGACAGACATGCTCAAAATGTCATTTAGTTCTCAAGCAATATGGGGTCATGCACAAATTACGTCACGCTCCAAGGGGGGGGGGGTCAAGCCAAGCGTGACAAGCCTTACAAAATTTTCGAAGGATCCATACAAAAAACGTGACAAAGGGGGGGGGGTCGAAAAAGTCGAGGGTTTTTCAACAAATTTCAAAACGCCGAAAATGGTAATTTTTGACACCTACCCACCCCCTCGTAACGTTTTTTGTATTGATGTTTTCCAGATTTTGTACGAGCCGTAACAGTTTTAGGATACTCACCCGCCCCCTTCAGCGTTATGAAATTTGTGAACATGCCCATTGAAGGGAATGAACAAAAGATTTTTAAGAATATCTACCAATGATTTTTTTATTTCTTCAGAGAGTGTTTTCTGCAAGTTCACAAGGAATTTATTGAAAAGTAAATCGATATGCATTCATCTCATTTCACCGTATCGATTTCGAGCTATCATCAATTTGAAATAATTTAGAGTGTACTGCATTGCCTTTCAAAATTGACTCATAGGTTATCTACATTTTGGCGCGACGCTGAAATGCCTGGTTTCAATATAGTATACAATACACGTTTATGGTTTATTCTGTGATGGCTCATGTACTTATTACCCAGATTTTCCTTATTTATCTTTATTAGATAGTATCGTTTCAAACATTACATTAATTTCTTATAGCTACACGGATAAATAATAACACCCAAAAATGTATTTTGAAAGTCTGGTCTATTGATACCGTAATTTCGGGTGAAATTTATCACTTTTCACGATTTTTCTTGTCTGATTTCTATACTGTTGACAATGTCAAACAACTGAATGCAGGATAACAAGTATGAAGGTGAGCTTCATTAACTCAAGCACCGAAATTTCCTAACAAATGTAATTTTAGTGTAAAAATATATCTCTAAAATAAAAAAATCGGGAGATCTCATTTCGGGGTGGAATTGATCACTTATCAATACGATTATTTTAGTTTTCAAAACAACTCTACACTCTTAAAAAAAAAATCTAAATTCACACAAGACTTAAATATAATTGAACGCAAATAATCGAGGACTTAAACATAAATATCACTTATGTGTACGTTTCATTTGATGCACACAGAAATAAACACTTGTTTTCCTTCCACTTTCCTAAAAATAGATCATGTTTTTAGTTTCGGGTGAGTAAACCCGTAAAAAATAGTCACTGTGCTTAGTTCTAAATGTTAAAAGGCGTAAATTTACATGCTGTTTGATTTTGTTGATAGCGCCAGGCAGGCCATTTAGTCAAACATCAAAATGGACGGTTTCACACGTCGTGTTTTTAGGCTTCTCTATCTTGCGCTGGTATAGTTCGTTCAAAGAATACAATTTTATTGTTCGTGACGTTCAAAATGTGTTTACAACAAGTGTTGTCGTTTGTGCATAAAAACCGTAAGTGTTGCATAATGTACAGGTTGAAATCCGTGCAAAGTTTGCCTCCCAATACAGCAGCAGCCGTCTCAATATCAGCCTGTGTGGGGAGGCTGTTTGGTTTTTTCGCAGCACCAAACAACAACAAAGAAGAATCAATAGAAGTTTCATCATAATGGAATTAGTGAATTGAAGAATGTAATCATCTTATTTGCTCAGTACTAAAGTGTAATCAACGTTAAAAGTGTTAATGTGAATATTGTGAAGCAGTGTCCGATATAATACTAATATTGACCGTTTTCGGAAATTCAGCGATTTTGCTAGATGAATTGCCGAGTTCATTGAATTGAGTATGTGTTGTGGTGAAATCTATAGGTAAACTTCGAATTCCACCGATTGGATTGCCGTGACAAATTGAAATTAAACCAACAGTTGCACTAGTGATAACATATACAATCATTCTTGCAACTACCTATGAACGAGTTGTTTCGAACCGGACCCTAGTGCTTTTTCTACCACCCTGATCAAGAAAGAACGGTTAATTATTTATATTTTTTGTAGAGAATTATTGAACCCCTAAAACGCAAAATGAATTACACGTCGAAATGTAAAAGTGAGTGAAATAACTTGCTTTTACATCTTGACGTGTATTTTTTTTGGTTTTTCTTCATCATGTAAATTTAAGAAGAGATGTAAATAGACCATTTCCGTCAGATCTAACCCCCTATTTTTATATTTTTCTTCGAATGTCGATTATTTTTAATGATTATTGACGCTATTAGAGCTAATTTATATGAACTCCTTATTTTATTATAATTTTTTGAAAACTTGGATATTCACCACTTTTTGATGTAGAAATTGTCGTGCGGCACAGTTGTTTCAACCCTGTGAGTATACAAATTGGAGATTTTTCCTCAAATTTCAATCTCACCCCTGCGTTGAGTGTTTGTAGATAAATTGAAATGTCAGTTTCAAATCGGACACACGAAAGAAACGGAGAAATCCATGTTTTGGATCAACTCAAGTGACGAAGATATTGGATTCATGCCACTAGTTTTCTCTTTCATTCTTCCGCTATGCTTATGTTGAGCAAATAGTGACGTCACTATTTGCTATGCATAAGCACAGCGAATAAATAAAAGAAGGAAATAGTGGCACGCATCCATTATCTTCGACACCTGAATAAATCCAGAACATTGCGGAGAAATCTGTCGTTAGCCCAGAAGCATTTATGTGGTCAAACGGTCGCCGGAACAGTGAAGCCCGCTTCCCCGTTTATTTGCCGGAACCATGAGTGCTTCCCGGATTAATATTCCTCTCATAGGTCTCCCTATAGAATTGTCTTTTTCGCAATCCATTCTACCAATCTGAAGGTCATCCGCCACCACGAAATTCTTCAGGACCACATCAACTATCCTCTTTATCTCCCTGTCTGCTGCCGCTGCGGTGCTCCACGATAGTTCACAAAAAGGGTTCTGCTCCCCTCCAGCCCGTGGCCGGCAGCAAAATTGTGGAAGGGCAAAGATTTCTCCACGCGACATTTTGTTCTGGTCACTTGATATCTATGGAAGCTGGGGCAATCTAAACTAAATGATGGAAGTGCCAATCCTCGATTGCAGTCTTCCGGATTACCAGTTGGGGTAGAACAGCTTCAAATACAGTATGCTGCTACGCGGTGAAATCCTTATCGCCAGTCCCCGGTCGACCATAAAACCGGAAGGGAGCAGGACTCTTTTTATATTTAAGGAGCATCACAGCAGCCCCAGGCGAAGGAGATGGTGGTTGTGAAATGTTTCGTCGTGAAATCCAAATCCATCATCAAACCAAAACGGCATCCAAAAAATATTAACAAAGTGAAGACTGCACAGGAAAACTTCTCATCTTCTTTCCTCTTGGTGAAGCTGCTGCTTGTGATCATATTGACAAAAAAAACATATTTTGAGCAAATAATACATAACCTCGAAACTCCATATAAAAAATATCAACATTTCCCGCAGGGAATGTCAACTCCGCACAAACAAATATAAACAATTCCAGTAGGAACGTCAAGAGCAGGACAGTCAATTGAGGTTAATTGAAGAGAGACAGAGATGGAGAATTTTCCGCGACGTCCCCATGAGTGCTTCTATCTGTCATGATTGATCCGAACCAGCTGATCGATATTCACCACGATGTGGAGAAAAAATCATAGGGGAAAAAGGGGTCGGATAAAATTCGGAGAGAAATAAATTGTAGGGGACCAAGGGGTGAACTAACGTGCCGCAAGTTTTTCATTGTTTTCCAATAGTTAGAGGCTTCAAAACATACCGGTTCCTTAGGAAAGTTTGTTCAGTAAATTGACAGAAAGCATATAAGCCAATAAAAAAATCCACGGAAATGGTCTATTTAGGTGCAACTGATCGCTTCTTTTATGTGCATCTATGATGACTTAGAATTACATGATTTTTTCGAAGAGTGTACATAATAAATTTGAGCTTCCTGAATCCGAATATGCTTGCCAACCCGCATTGATCTAAACCGTACCGCAAGTGTATTGGAAATGGTTTATATTCCACCCAAAACCATATTTACAATAGTAACAATGACCATAATCGAACCACTACTGGGTAATGTTTTGACCGTACTGATTAATGTTCTCAAAGACTCGACCATACAAACAATGGATTGTTAAGAATGTTTACCGTTTCAAAACTGAGATTTTCCCATACATTTTCAGGATAGAAACATCACCAGTACCACAGCTCGTATGTTCAAGTACTAATCAGTGAACAATTAGTGTAGAAGTCGGCATACCGTCCTACCATAACATTAAACATTTACCGATATGGTTCAATCAAAAATTAGTAATAATCACTTGAAGAATTGAAAAAAATGAATAAAACAATTTCAATTTGGTTTATTTGGTTGGTTTATTATTATGCTATGTCCTAAACATACAGTACTTACATGTACTATTCACTTTTTCTTATAAAACAACTGGGAAAAAGTACACAGGGCATCATGTTGTCATGTTGATCGCCAAACGCGATACTAATAGATACTAATGGCATTTCAACTTATCCTCCGCTTAAAACTATTTCAGTAGCTGGAACTCGACCTGGGCGACGCCTCATTACTTCGATCTAAGCAGATTTCATAAAACATCCTGAACAATTAACTTTTTGATGGCCTTGGTATTCTCCATAATCAGAAGGCCGGCTCCAGAAGCAAGTTTCCCGCATATCAAATTGAACATTTTTAATTGCTGCAACACAAAACAAATCTTTGACCCATAACGCGGGTAGATCACCTTTTCGTGATGCGTTATGGGGTAAAGATCTACCAGTGAACCCTAGTCCTGACTGCTTCAAACGAAGAGAACAGGATGTTATAGTAATCAAAGGAACACTTTTAGTCCTTGTTACATTTTAAACCTTGTTGAAAGTGACAAGTCTCGGTTTTCCCAGTTGCCGAGAATGACCTTGAGACAAGGAAAAAATGAGTCGAATTCAACAATTTGTTTTCTAATCTTTTATTTATTTCGTTCTCTAGTTTGAAGAAGTAAGGACTAGGATTCTGATGCATGGACAATATTGGTGTAATTTCTTGGCTTTATCGAGGGATCCGATTTTGCCTGATAAAGTGGCGCGCCTGTGGAGAGTGTTAGGTTAGGTTAGGCGCCTGTCGAAGGTTAGGAACCTTTCAGTTAGAATCCTTTTCTGTGATCAAGTTAGGAATTACAACTGTAAGAAAACCGAATGCTTTATCACTTCTCGATAGTGACAAAGTGAAACGACATGCACTACACAAAGGACACGGGATATACTACAATAGATCAAATATTGGTCGCAGTGGTTTATGTTCCGAACAGAAAAAAAAAAACAAATCTTTATTATTCCAAATCAATAACTTGTGTAACAAATCACTCACCTGTAATAATAGTTACATGTTACGACAATTGATAATCAAATTTTTGCCAGAAAACTTTATTTCAAAGCCACCAAAACACAAAGCTGCATTGCATGAAAATCATCGACTAACTTATGGAAAAGTCCAAATCATAAAATCTCAACAATAAAGGAGACGCTCAATATTTTTGAAACTATTGTTATTAAATAATGTGATTGAATATATTATTGTGATAAGATATGGAATAGTACAGGAATTTAAAATAAATCACGAAATTAATTTATGTATATCAGATTTGTTTCTCACCCAAGTTTGATTATAAACAAATTTGTAAGTTTGCTTTGAGACCTAGACTTTTATAAAATCATTTACTCTTCTTCACTATATGGTCTGCAAATTACCCTTTCCAAATTATCGAACTCATTGACAAAATAAAAGGTATTTCAAAATAGTTGTACTTATTCCAGAAAATTAGTTTTTTTTTTATTTCGCATGCATGTAGAAGGTTTAAAATAAAAAAAAATGTATTAACACGGTTTGCATCTTATAAATATAAACATCAATAGGTCAGCATTAAAACAATTAGTTGAATTTGATTATGAGCTCTTTGCGAATGTTAGTCTTTTAAACCGTTCCGCAAAGGGAACAACAGTTGTTATGGTTTGGAAGAAATTATCTATGGTAGCTCAAACGGACAATTGTTCTACAGTTAATGAACCATAATAAATAGGGTAACCTCAATGCATATTACCAATGCTAATATTTTACCGTTCGACTTGGAATATAGTTCGAACATAACGTTCATGGGTAACAATATTAGATATAATCACGTTATGTTTGTGACCATTTAAAGTACGGTAAATATTTATGCGGGAAATTCTCAACAATACAATATTTATAGAAATAATGAATATATAAATTTCAAGAATAACGCAGAAAACGCCTAAATGTATGCAATTTCCTAAGGAGTTTCCTGATATGTTACAGAAATTCATTTATTTCAACCAAATCAGTGAATTGGTACGAGTTTTGGAAATGAAATCTAGTTTGGGGATATTTCTTAAGTATCCATACAAATATTCACGATTATACCATGTCCAAATCCTTGTCTAGAACTAGAAGTTTATTGATGTTTGTCAACACTGCACCGTACATGATTTTTAAGTTTTACATTATTTTCATGGAAATGAACATTTTGAACGCAAAAAAACTTCACAACACACAATTTGGACATACTTACGACAAACAACGTTCATTAACTGCAGGTTACATTGATATTTGTGCTCCATTAGGAAGAAATAAAATCGAGTGACACAGTGATCAATTTCACCCTACTGATCAATTTCCCCCAAATTTACGGTATGTGATTTCACCGTTGAAAGAAAGCGCGCATTGCGGAGAGCTACGTCCTTTTTTGCCGCGTTTAGCGACAGTTTTAAACGCTGTTTTACTAAAAGAAAATGTGAATACAGAGCTTAACCCTTCCTTTTGTTGGTGGTAGCGACCACCAACCATATTCGAAGTGACCTTCTAAAAGGTTTTTTTTCAAGACGGTGTCCATGAAGGTTTGCCACCGTTCACGAAATTTCACTTCGTTCGACGGGTTCAACAAAAATCGAAGGCACGGGTCCAAATGAGGAATGAAATCAATAGGTTAAAATAGGCACTAAAAACGGACTGTATACGTAGACAGCGATTCAATATAAAACATATTGCAGCTAAATATGAGCTTTAATAAAACCTTGCCGAGGTGAATCAATATTGTTAAAAATAACAATAAAAATTATATTTTTCAGTGTCTTAAGAATCAAACTTGGTATGTGTCTCTTGTAGATTTAGGGCCGCTGAATCTGATGCCTTCCTCAGAAATTTTCCAGCACGTCACAATTTTTAGATACAGGTAACCAAAGTTGTATAAAACACATTTTAGCTATCATTAGGTTGAAATTGCACGATGAAATTTAGACTAAACCAGAGGCGTCCCGTGAGGAATTTGAATACCTGTGCACTGACTCGCACAAACCGTTTATATCGAATTACGAATACGAATTTTTCAATTGATTTTTTTAAATGTATTTCAGTTTAAAATGTAATTTCTTATTATTAACACCTTCAAATTTTATAAAATGTAATTTCCAATACTGTATGCAATCTTGAAGTGTCTGGATGCTATTATATTTGTTGCTCATTGGACGTAATTTTTTTTTTGTTTTCTTCGTTTCAATCACTAGTTGTAAGTTTTAAGAATGTTGGATGATTCCTTATACAATGTTTAGGGACAGGGAAAATTCTCAAATTTTCGTTGATACCAAGGCGATTTTGCGTATTAATCGCGGTCCCATAGTTTGATCATATTTGACATAAAAATGTATATTTACAGTAAAAATGACCTTTATATGCGTAAATTTCAAGCATTTTTCGAACTGAGATAATAAATTTAATATTATATTATTAACGCAAAATTTGAGCAAGAAGAAAGACGTTTAACTTGAAACTAAACGATTAGCACATTTTTTTTATATGAAACTCGGCTTACAAATAAATAAACCATTCTTATGAAAAAAAATCTGAACTTTTCTGAGATTATCATATAAACCTTCAGAATTCAACTATTTACGCGTCATTTTCCAAGTTTCGCGATGAAGGATAAATTCCATGGCTTTCGCGAAATTCCGAATCTCCATTTTTCCTAACGTTGTTATACTGTATAATAATTCTATTATTTACAGCTTGTTAATTGTATCACGATATCTTAGCTTTTTGACGATCATCAAAGCTTTTAAGTGAAATGATGACTGACTGTTGAACGCTGAAACCCGCTTTACGCCCACCGCAATTTATCAGTTTTCGGTCTGTTGAGCAAGAAAAGCAATATTCACACATAGTTTATAAATCAATTCAAAGCCACATAAATTTGGTTTATATAATAAGATAACACATAATCAATTTGGCCAATATGTTTATAACATCTAGTTTTGGTTCCAATCAATATTGCGCCTAGTATCGCGCGACACCTGGAAGCTCCATGCAACATACATACACACAAAGCATGTATGGCGTTGACGCTTTCTCTTCCAACAGCAGACGTCGTGACGCCAGTTGCGCGCGCTTTCTCAATTCTCGTAAACCAATGCGAGCGTCATGGGCAATTTCTCTCTCGGGTGCACAAATTGGAGTGAACCAGATTTTACCTATACAACGCCACTGTTGCTCTAGAAATGCCAATACAAATGCACATTCCTGCTGTGTTCATACACGCTATTTTCGTGCACAAGAAAGAGTGCACGGCTGAAATGAACATTATCTACAATACAATGGAGACGCATGGTAGTTTGTCTTGATGGCTTTGCTGGTTGAGCAAGACCATGGGAGGGAGAATCAAACGGTTTGTTCACTGAGGGCGATGCACCAATTGAAGGTGAAGAAATCAAACAACATTTTCAAGCAACTACACATTATGAATGTTGGAAGTATTGAGAATTATAATATATATATATATTTAATTTGTTATTTTGAAATCTTTGACTGTGCAGTGCACCAAGTGCACCTTAGGACGAGACGCCACTGGACTAAACCGATTTCTTCAACATACTTGCTGTCTCCATACAAAATTCTTCTTTTCTGAAGCATCAAAAAATAACTTTTGAGCAAAGCAAATATTATAAACTTTGTTGATATGTATTTTTTTTTTATCTAGTTCGTTTATTTGAGGCTCAAATGCGTTCAACGCTTTACGGAGCCGAAATTCATTTTTTGTATTTTTTTACATACAATCAATTGACTTTTTCAACATTAATGTGGGATGGAGCCAGGGTACTCGTGGCAGCTCGAGGTTAGTGGTCACAATTTTTGAAGGAAGGACATGGTAGGGATTGGGATCAGGGTTCTCAGCAGCTCATCCGGGAGGTATAACGTGGCATCTTGATTTTTGTTTCATGGCGTTGGTAGCGATTTCTTGCCGGTATTCGACTGCCGGATGGCCAGGATCCTCAATCCAACACAAAGGGGACAAAACACAAAAAAAAAAAACTGGGGAAGAGAACACAAGAGAATTAAACTTTTATACAAGACGAGCAAAGAAAATCGTAAATTGCGACCATATAAATAAGATCGCGGGTGCCCAACACATCTCTAACTGGAACATAGGGTTGTCTACCTCGGGCCGCAAGGGTATCCAAAAGTTGCGCTCTGGAGGCGTCCATATCCGGGCACTGCCAAACTACGTGATCGATGTCATCATAACCGGAACCACACCTATTACAAATATTGCTCAGCGCGAGGTTAATCCTGTGTAGATGTGCATCTAGCGAGTAATGGTTGGACATAAGTCTTGACATTACGCGAATGAAATCTCGACTTACGTCCAAACCTTTCCACCAGGCTCGCAAGGAAACTCTAGGAATTATGGAATGTAACCACCGTCCCAGTTGGCCATTTAGCCAATCGCTTTGCCAACCGTGAAGAGAACTTTGACGTACTAAATGAAAAAATTCATCGTGTGAAATTCGTCTATCATAAATCTCACCTTCCTCAGCGCCCACCTTTGCGAGAGAGTCCGCCTTCTCATTGCCATAAATTAGGCAATGTGAGGGGACCCATACAAAGGTAATCTTATATGATCTTTCGACCAGTGCACACATCTGCTCTCTTATTTTTGTAAGAAAGTAAGATGCATGCTTTACAGGTTTCATCGATCGGAGTGCCTCGATTGAACTGAGACTATCCGAGAAGATGAAAAAGTGGTCTGCGGGCATGTTTGAGATTATCCCCAATGCGAAGTTGATTGCTGCCAGCTCAGCAACATAAACCGTGCAAGGTTCCTGAAGTTTTCGGAAGGCGGAAGAATTTTCATTGAAGACACCGAAGCCAGTGGATCCATTTATACGTGACCCGTCAGTAAAATATCTCCTGTAGGAATCAACATTCTGGAACTTTGCGTTGAAAATACGTGGAATAGTTATACATCGAAGTTGATCTGGAATTCTATGAATAGCTTGTTTCATGGGCAGATCATATTCAACAGAGGAACTGTCATTGGAGAAGCGTACACGTGGAGGGTTATAACATGGAAGGCTAATGTCAGATGACATGTAGTAGAGATAAACTCTCATGAATTTTGACTGAGTGTTCAGATTGAGCAATTCTTCGAAGTTTTCGATGACGAGTGTGTTGCTCACTCCACACTTAATAAGTATTCTTAGCGAGAGCTCCCAGAATCGGTTCTGTAGCGGTAAAACCCCTGCCAGAACCTCTAGGCTCGCATTATGTGTCGAGTGCATACACCCTAAGGCGATACGCAAACAACGATATTGAATTCGTTCCAATTTAATCAAGTGGCAGTTTGCTGCTGAGAGAAAACAGAAAGAGCCATACTCTAGAACAGAGAGAATGGTTGTTTTATAGAGTTTTATGAGGTCTTCCGGGTGAGCACCCCACCATGTTCCGGTAATTGTTCGTAGAAAATTGATCCTTTGTTGGCATTTCTCCGTTAAATACCTAATATGAGTTCGCCAAGTGCCTTTTGAATCAAACCAGACCCCAAGGTATTTTGAAGTCAAAGACTGGTCGATGTCTGTTCCCAAAAGCTTAAGCTTTAGTTGGGCAGGATTCCGCTTCCTTGAAAATACGACCAGTTGAGTTTTTTGCGGAGCAAACTCGATCCCTAAATTTCTAGCCCAAGTGGATAGATTATCAAGGGAATTTTGCAATGGTCTTTGCAAGATTTCCGCTCGTGGGCCCTTCATAGAAACCACAGCATCATCTGCAAGTTGTCTTAGCGTGCATGGTTCTTCCAAACAGTTGTCAATATCTTTAACATAAAAATTATAAAGCAAGGGACTCAGACATGAGCCTTGGGGAAGGCCCATGTAGCTAATTCTGGAAGTTGTCAGTTGACCGAGAGTGAAGCTCATGTGTTTTTCTGACAACAGATTGTACAAGAAATTATTCAATATTCCAGGTAGTCCACTATTGTGCAAATTTTCTGACAATATTTCTATGGAAACTGAATCAAAAGCGCCCTTAATATCCAAGAAAACCGAAGCCAATTGCTCCTTGTCCGCAAAGGCTAGTTGAATATCTGATGAAAGCAACGCTAGACAATCGTTTGTTCCTTTGCCCTTGCGAAAGCCAAATTGTGTACTGGAAAGCATGTTGTTTGATTCGACCCAGTGATCGAGTCGGGATAGGATCATTTTTTCTAACAATTTCCTTAAACATGATAACATAGCGATCGGGCGGTACGAATTATGATCAGACGCTGGTTTCCCAGACTTTTGAATAGCTATTACTTTGACCTGTCTCCATTCAGGTGGAACAATGTTGTGCTCCATGAATGAGTTGAACAGGGCAAGCAACCGTCTTTTAGCGATATCAGGGAGATTTTTAAGAAGATTGAACTTAATCATATCGCGTCCCGGAGAGGAGTTGTTTGATGAAAGAAGAGCCATAGAAAATTCCAGCATAGTGAATGGTCTGTCCAAAGAATCGTCTCTTGGAGTTTCCCAAAAAGGCGGATGAGCTGGAACTGAGTCTGGACAGACCTTTTTTGCGAAGTTGAATATCCAACGATTGGAGTATTCGTCACTCTCATTTGAGGATGAGCGGTTTCGCATGTTGCGAGCCACTCTCCAAAGCGTCGTCATTGAAGTTTCTCGCGAGAGGCCATCGATGAAACGTCGCCAATAGCTACGCTTCTTCGCTTTAGTAAGATGCTTCAGTCTTTTTTCGAGCTTCGAGTACTCTAAATAAAGTTCTGAGGTACCATATCTACGAAAAGCTTTAAAGGCATTAGATTTTTCACGATACAACTGAGTGCATTCATCATCCCAACCAGGTGTGGCTGGTCGTCTTTTGAAGGATGCACTTGGAACTCGTTGCCTTTGGGATTCTAATGCACTTTTATAAATCAATTCTGTTAGGAATCGATACTCATCCAACGGTGGGAGAGTGTTGAATGATTCGATACCGAAAGTTACCGCTGATGCAAATTTTTGCCAATCGATATTCCTAGTGAGGTCAAAAGGTACCTGAATTGACTGTTCTGACCTTTCAAGATTATTTCTGATAGAGGTTATTATGGGCAAGTGATCACTACCATGGGGATCATCGATAACCTTCCACATGCAATCGAATGATAGTGAACTTGAACCCAAAGATAGGTCAATGCGGCTTTCTTTGCCGTCGGATGAAATACGTGTCGCTTCACCTGTGTTCAAAATGTTCAAGTTGAAATCGTCGCATAAGTCATAGAAAATAGCCGCTCTATAATCGTCATAAGATTCGCCCCATCCAGTACCATGTGAGTTCATGTCACCCAGTATTAGAACTGGGGATGAGAGCAAGGACACTATATTCCAAAGATGACGGCGGTTTATTGAAACTCTTTAAGGAATATAAACAGAAGCTACGCAAAGATCTTTACCCTTTACGTTTATTTGGCAAGCAACGATTTCTATGCCTGGATGAGTCGGGATGGGGATTCTGTAGAATGAGTGGCACTTTTTGATCCCTAAAAGCACACCCCCGTAATTATCATCTCGATCCTGGCGTATAATGTTAAAATCGTAGAAGTTAAGATCATCTTCAGAAGAAAGCCATGTTTCACAGAGTGCAAATATATCACAATCGGAATTGTGAAGCAAAAACTTAAATGTGTCTAATTTAGGTTTTAGACTATGACAGTTCCACTGTAGCACAGTGATCATATCTTGTACCTCACTTGATGAATTAGCCATCGAAAGATATGATCGAAGCAAGGATGGGCCACGAGATAGTCAATTCCCTGAGATATTCTTCTATTGCGGGGAGAAAAAGGTCGAGTATGCCTCTGAATGAGTCTGAAACTCCGAGAGCATTACATATGCGATCCACAAGGGCCGTAAAAGTTATCAGTCCTCGCTTAGCCCGGGGGGTTTTCGAGGAAGAGCGAGGGACTTCAGTAGCTTTTTTCTTGCTATCTTGTCTAGAGCTTCTTTTCGAAGTGTATTTAGTCGGTGGAGGCGGGGGCGGCAGATCTTTGCTG
Organism: Aedes aegypti; assembly: GCF_002204515.2. Taxonomy (NCBI): domain Eukaryota; kingdom Metazoa; phylum Arthropoda; class Insecta; order Diptera; family Culicidae; genus Aedes; species Aedes aegypti. The sequence goes on from NC_035109.1 coordinate 373,146,464, forward strand.
CAACACGGAACGGAAGCATCAAAGACCTGTTTCTTCGGGATTTTCAAATTTGCCCCACCTCCTTTGGAATTAGGCAAACTTCTGAGGGAAGATTTCAATACCTTACGGCGCAGTCCCGGAGAAGATGGAGACTGTCTTTTACCGGGTGCGTGTACCTCCGAGGAATCTCCCCCATCGGTTTCGTCGTCGTTTGCTTCATCGGAAGACAACTCTTGAAAAGAGTTACCAACTGGGATGGCTGATGAAGACTCTTCTGCGGACTTTTTTAAAGATTTTACCATTTCCGCATATGTCTTCTTGGAGCGCTTCACAATGGAGCGACTCTCATTTCGAATGCGCCTTTTGTATGCCGGGCACTTCTGCAAGTCATGAAGATCCTCGCGACAGTAGCTGCATTTTTCAGCTTCTTGTGTGCAAGCATCTTCCAAGTGAGCTTGGTTGCATTTGCCACAACGGGGCTTGTTGTCGCAAAAGCTAGCGCTATGACCAAGCTGTTTGCAGTTGGTACAATTAAATACCTTCGGCACGTATAGGCGCACTGGGTAAAAAACACTATCGATGCAAACAAATTTCGGGAGAACGGAACCAGGAAAAGTTACACGAAACGAGGCTGACGGCGAAAACACTTTCTTATTTCCTTCCATGGAAACTGATTGCAATTGTTTACAATCCAGTATAGCCACATCAGGAATGGACCGGTTCTCAAAAATGCCTTTGCCAGTCTTAATGTCTTCACATGTCAGACTTGCGTCGCTAATTTTCCCTTCCACCTCGACCTCTCTGGCAGGTACAGTGACCCCACGCAGTTGAATCACCCACAATTTATGAATCAGCTGACTTCAAAAGACAAAATTATTATCAAACTTGTCACAAAACATCACAGAATTATTTTTACACATAGTTTCTTATCAGTAAAAATAATTCTGTGATGTTTTGTGACAAGTTTGATAATAATTTTGTCTTTTGAAGTCAGCTGATTCATAAATTGTGGGTGATTCAACTGCGTGGGGTCACTGTATGTAGATAAAATACTCCACAGTAAAAGCCTCATGCTGAGCAATCTCATTCGCTGCTTTGTAACTAGGTGCAGTCACACGCAGCTTGGATTGCTTCACTTGGTGAATAACGGTCCCAGGATATTTACGCGTCAGCTCTCTAGAGATCGAGAGCACATTCAAAATCTTATTTTTGCGCCGGAAATAGACAACCCAAGGCCCAGCCGAAGACGGTTGATAAAACCGCGCTCGAGCAACGAGATCTTTAGGAGGCGTATCGCCTCCATCCGATTCGTCCATGCGGAAAAGAATTCAACCGCAACCGAATCAACAAAAATTAAAAAAAAAATGTGGAGGAAAAAAAAAGAAAAAAAAATGAGTAGAAAAACTTATCAATTAGTGAGCTATTTTGTACACACCCCCCCTATAAGGGCAAAACAATAAAACTAAAAATAAAAATAAAAACTTTCGAAAAAAAAAAAAACAGTTAGTGGACTATTTTGTACACTCTTCCCCTAACAGAGCCAGCAAAATAGCTCCGGGAGAGAGACAGAGGCGAAGCGAAAAACAACTTTGAACTCAACACTGTTTGTTCTGGGAGATGCGAAAGCAGTATGGATAGGTATAGAAATTTGCTACTTATCCGTTCCCGTTCGATGACCGCAAAGCAGCTAGCCTTCCACGTCGTAGGTAGGCAAAAAATCGTATCGGCGTCTTCGCTGATGATTTGCACGGGGGGAACCAATCACCGGGGGATGAAGGTGACAATTTATTGTGGCACGATACCAGTTGACCCTTGTCAATCTGGTTCGCTTCCTTCGCGGTGCGCGGTTTTAAGCACTACACTCAAGAGGCACAAAAACTGGTAAAAACCACACGGACGGTGGAGCAAAAAACCAATGAATATGCCGACTGCGAAAAACTGAACTGACTTGTTCGAGCGCACAACAAGGAATGTTGATATGTATTGTTATACACATAAAGTTTGAATTTTGTGGCAAATCAAGCATACAAGCTGGCAAATTTGCATGCAAGTTAGCAGAAATAGTGAAATTTTACATTTTCAACAGTCTTTATCTCTAAAACCAGACATGCTATAATATTTATGAAAACAGCAATGGATTCAGCAGCCCTTAATTAGCAGTATTTTGATGCTTGAGACAAAAACGTGCTCCGCAGTGTAATATCTAGCTCCCTACATCGCTATGCGCATCCTGCGTCGTCCATCTTCTACAAAGTGCTCATAGAACAAGGACACTAACTTTATATTGATGGTCTTCCCCAGCAGGGACGCAATGCCAAGATGAACCGAACATACTATGATTAGGGTAATCAAAGTATTTTGGACAGACCGTTACGCATACATATATAATTGAACCATTCACGGCAAAATCAAATGGAAGTGACCAAATTATGTAGGGTAACGGTCGTATTTTGGACCCCCTAAGGAAGTGATTTTAGTTTTTTATTCCAATTAAATAATTGCACAGCGTACTTAAGTCAAAGAACATGCCAAAATGTAGAGAAAAACTTCCTCTACGAGATAAAAAATCCCATACGGTTTTGTTGGATCCGAAAAACATCGAAATTAATTGAATTGTGAAGCACTGTTTTTCATTACTTTGAACACACCAATACATTTTGGACCCTCAAAATATATATTTTGGTCGTTTGGCGACAAAGTCCACGACACTGGTTGTATAATTTGCTTGCCCATAGTCGAATCAGTCGATTGACAATGGAAAACCGAAGAAATTCTACGCTTTTAGTTCAGAAATTTGAAAAAACTTTTTGTTTACATATGAAAAATTTCTGACGGCTTCAATTTCTGTGTGTAACGTGTTGTAACGGTTGCATGGATGAACCGATTAAATTTAATTAATTTCAGATAAAACAAACACATTTTCTATGTATCAGGTATCAGAAGGCCGGCTCCAAAGGCACGTTCCCCACCAGTTGGGAGATTTGTGCCATCGCCATATTTGAGCCTATTTCATCATCTACCCTATGGGAGATGAATGGGAAGGGAAAGATGGGAGGAAATAGGAATGGGGTCCCTTGAAGAGGGAAGATCGCATAAGCGAAATGAGAGCATGTAGCTCCATACCACAATAGTTTCGAACAGCGCCATAAAAGGGCACTGCAAAACGCATGAGCGTAAAGAGAGCCTATAGCTCATTACCACAGCGGGTTAAGAATAACAGAATGTCCTGAAGATTCAGGCTTCTGAATTCAGTTTCACTTAATAAGTGTTTACCAAGTAATTGGAGGCGCGGTAAATGGCTGGGCATGGCGTACCATTGGTACCTCGCGTAACTGCAGGAATAAAATAGACCCCTTTGTGCGGTCCGTAGCCTCTTGCCCAGCAACTCCTATCCCTACCTCGGTGGTAGGTCATTTGGCATAAAGTCGTTTGGCATAAAGCCGTTTGGCATAAGGTCGTTTGGCATAATGGTCATTTGGCATAAAGTCATTTGGCATAATGGTCGTTTGGCATAATGGCCGTTTGGCATAATAGTCGTTTGGCATAATGAGTCTGAAACCAAGAATTTCTCAATTTTTCGTTTTTACGTTCCTATTTAATCTTTCTTAAGACGTCAGACTTGTTTTAGTGTCAATTGATACAAAATGACACTTTATTCAACGATCATTCGCTCTTGAATAAATTTATGCATATTAGGAAAGTTATTGCCAAAAGTACTTTATTATTTCTCCAGAAATTACCCTTCTTTCAAATATTCATTCTTCTTTTGAGTTTCGCAATTTTTTTTCTTCTAAATATGATGTAACCATAATTTTCGGGATAAAAAGTGTTGATTAAAAATTTTAATAAATTTCGCCTTCTTGTATGCATAGGCTGTTCATTGGAGGTATATTTATTAAGTATTTTTTTTTTTGTTTCCAACTGACAAAAGGGCGGCAATTGACAACATTGATCTGCTCAAATTATCAGCAAAAAGAGAAATCGATTACTGCAGTTCCTTCGATGGGTTGTGCTACTTTTCCCCGAATGTCGGTTCCCCGAAATTCGTTTCTCCGAACGGCAGTTCCTCGAATGCCAGTTCCACGAATATCCCGTTTCCCCGAAAAGTTTTTAGCACTCATAATTGTCGTAACTTTATACATTTCAGGGTGGTGAACGAACTGACCATCTAATATGCACCCTTTTTTACTTAATTGGCGGTTCTTTCGAGTTTTGAGTTTTACCGTCCTCAGCATTTTTGCCAACATGTGTATAGCCGAGAATGACAGAACACTTCCTTCTTTTGACTATTTATCGTTCTTTCTCGTCACCACTTTTCGAGGTAACCAGTCATTCGGGAAAACGTATTCGGGGAAAAATAGCACAATCACTTCGATGATTCTGAACGCACTTTTTATATCTTTTCGTTTTATTATGTCGCAATAATTTTTCTTCTATTGTTTTAATTATAAATTTTGCCTTATTTGAAAATAGGCTGTTCTTTTTATATATACTGTCTTAAATTTTATTATTTAGTAAAGCTAAATGTTAACCATTTATATATTTTACTGTTTTATCAATTCTTGCCAGATGTGTTGTTAGAACGATAATTACTTTAGAACCTGTCAATATTCAACATATACTTTTTTGGGGCAAACTCGTGATCTCCTTCCGAGATATGCTGGAAAAAATATTATTTCAATCAAAACTTTTCACTTCTCTCGATAAAAGACGATGTTTTTGATGTACACTTCCAAAATTAGAATTTATATTGAACCGTTGAAAAGTTTTGCCACAAATATTTTCTTTTAAAGACGTGTTGTTCTTTTGAGCTATGCTGTGAAAAGATTTTTTGGGTTAGAGCCTTAAAAATTTCAAACGAAAAATAATCTGCTCTCGTATATAGGCTATTTTTGCATTAGGTCGCATTGATAGACCTTTGGATTAGAGCTTTTGATATTTTGCAAAATAAATTCCATTCTTTTATCAAGTAATTTTCATCGAGTGTTACGTCCAAACTGGGACAGAGCTTGATCTGCAGCGAAATACTCTATGAGCGTTACCTTGATGGATAACTGCGAACTTTCTTTGCCAATTACTGTTTTCAAATATGCATATCGCAACAAGCTCAAAGATACTCTATGTTCTAAGATGTAGAGATCCGTCACGAGGTTTATTTAGTAATGCTCTCTAATGTCAAAACAATTTTTGAAATTCTTAGCATGGAAAATCTCTGAACGAACACCACGCTTGTTTCGAACCTACCAAATTCGGTGGTGTTGATCTCAATAAAAGCTTAAAAAATGTCGATATTTATTTTAAGTCAATCATTATGCCAAACGGCCATTATGCCAAACGACCATTATGCCAAACGACTTTATGCCAAACGGGGTACAATTCCCTACCTCCTCGTGGTACTGGCCGGGGTACGAGTAACCTTGGGGAAGATCGGGTAACCAACAGGGTGGGTGTACGGCTGTCAACTACAAACAAAGCTCGCCTAACAATCATCTCTCGGGCGGGCCGTCCCAAACAGCATCATCTCTCACGCGGGGCGACCCAAACAGCACAGGTCGAACGCGGGCCATGCCAGGCAGCAAATGCTGATGCATTTCAACACTCAAACAGCGGGATGCCTAGCAGCGTTGTGAGCCAAACGAATACACCAACAAAACATGAACGGTAGGCGCATCTCGTTGCGTATACCCCCCCTGGTAACCAACCCCCGGTGGGAACTTTGGTCGTATGCTGACTGGGAAGGGGGGGTTTGCTTTTGCAAACCTGGAGCGTCTGTACTCCACGTTAGGAGCGGCTCACAACAGCGTCTGTTCCCCATGTCAGGGGCGGCTGATCATCGTCCGAGTGCCAGAGAAGGACTCTAAGCTAAACTGCGCACTATGGCCCTCCGAACATTTAGGGGGAATGGTCCTCCGGAAATCTAGGGGGTTGGTGTCAGGCCCTGCAAGCCAACCGTAAAAACACATCAGCACAGGAACGTCAACGAGAGAATACGGACCGGAACAATCGACAAAGACCACAGCGACGTAAATGGACTAGCGATTGGAAACTCGGTACGTGGAACTGCAGATCTCTCAACTTCATTGGAAGTACTCGCATACTCTCCGATGTACTGAAGACCCGCGGTTTCGACATCGTAGCGCTGCAGGAGGTGTGCTGGACAGGAGCATTGGTGCGAACGTTTAGAGGTAATCATACCATCTACCAGAGCTGCGGCAACACACGCGAGCTGGGAACAGCTTTCATAGTGATGGGTGATATGCAAAGGCGCGTGATCGGGTGGTGGCCGATCAATGAACGAATGTGCAAGTTAAGAATCAAAGGCCGATTCTTTAACTTCAGCATAATCAACGTGCATAGCCCACACTCCGGAAGCACTGATGATGACAAGGACGCATTTTACGCGCAGCTCGAACGCGAGTACGACCGCTGCCCAAGCCACGACGTCAAGATCATCATAGGAGACTTAAACGCTCAGGTTGGCCAGGAGGAGGAGTTCAGACCGACGATTGGAAAGTTCAGCGCCCACCGGCTGACGAACGAGAACGGCCTACGACTGATAGATTTTGCCGCCTCCAAGAGCATGGCCATTCGTAGAACCTATTTCCAGCACAGCCTCCCGTATCGGTACACCTGGAGATCACCTCAGCAGACAGAATCGCAAATCGACCACGTTTTGATCGATGGACGGCACTTCTCCGACATAACCGACGTCAGAACCTATCGTGGCGCCAACATTGACTCCGACCACTACCTGGTGATGGTGAAACTGCGCCCAAAACTATCCGTCATCAACAATGTATGGTACCAACGCCCGCCCCGGTACAATCTCGAGCGGCTGAAACAACCGGATGTCGCCAATGCGTACGCGCAGCATCTTGAGGCAGCGTTGCCGGATGAGGGCGAGCTCGATAGGGCCCCTCTTGAGGACTGCTGGAGGACAGTCAAAGCAGCCATTAACGACGCTGCCGAAAGCGTTGTCGGATATGTGGAACGGAGCTCAAGAAACGATTGGTTCGACGAGGAGTGCCAGGAGGTTTTAGAGGAGAAGAATGCAGCGCGGGCTGCAATGCTGCAGCATGGTACGCGGCAAAACGTGGAACGATACAGACTGAAGCGGAAACAGCAAACCCGCCTATTCCGGGACAAAAAGCGCCGCCTGGAAGAGGTGGAATGCCAAGAGATGGAGTTGCTGTACCGTTCTCAAGAAACGCGGAAGTTCTATCAGAAGCTCAACACATCCCGCAAAGGCTTCGTGCCGCGAGCTGAGATGTGCCGGGATAAGGATGGGAGCATCTTGACGGACGGACGCGAGGTGATCGAAAGGTGGAAGCAGCACTACGATGAACACCTGAATGGCGCAGAGAACACAGGCACAGAAGGTCAGGACAGCGAAGGCGATGGCTACGTCAGCACAGCGGACAGCGGAAATCATACAGCTCCCACGATGGGGGAAGTTAAGGATGCCATTCAACAGCTCAAGAACAACAAAGCCGCTGGCAAGGATGGTATCGGAGCCGAACTCATCAAGATGGGCCCGGACAGGTTGGCCGCTTGTCTGCATCGGCTGATAGTCAGAATCTGGGAAACGGAACAGCTACCGGAGGAGTGGAAGCAAGGCGTTATATGCCCTATCTACAAAAAGGGCGACAAACTGGAGTGTGAAAATTATCGTGCAATCACCATCCTAAACGCCGCCTATAAAGTGCTATCCCAGATTCTCTTCCGTCGTCTATCACCTATAGCAAACGAGTTCGTGGAAAGTTATCAAGCAGGTTTCATCGACGGCCGCTCGACAACGGACCAGATCTTTTCCGTGCGGCAAATCCTCCAGAAATGCCGTGAGTACCAGGTTCCTACGCACCATTTGTTCATCGATTTCAAGGCGGCATACGATAGTATCGACCGCATAGAGCTATGAAAAATCATGGACGAGAACAGCTTTCCCGGGAAGCTCACAAGATTGATCAGAGCAACGATGGACGGTGTGCAAAACTGCGTGAAGATCTCGGGCGAACACTCCAGTTCGTTCGAGTCTCGGCGGGGACTACGACAAGGCGACGGACTTTCGTGCCTGTTGTTCAATATTGCGCTTGAAGGTGTCATGCGGAGAGCCGGACTTAACAGTCGAGGCACGATTTTCACGAGATCCGGACAATTTGTTTGCTTCGCGGACGACTTGGATAATATTGGGAGAAAATTTGAAACGGTGGTAGATTCGTTCACCCGCCTGAAACGCGAAGCAACAAGAGTCGGGCTAATGGTGAATGCGTCGAAAACAAAGTACATGCTGGTTGGCGGAACTGAGCGCGACAGGGCCCGCCTAGGAAGCAGTGTTACGATAGACGGGGATAGGTTCGAGGTGGTGGACGACTTCGTCTACCTCGGATCCTTGCTGACGGCTGACAACAATGTTAGTCGGAAAATACGAAGGCGCATCATCAGCGGAAGTCGTGCCTACTATGGGCTCCAGAAGAAACTGCGGTCAAGAAAGATTCAACCCCGCACCAAATGCACGATGTACAAAACGCTCATAAGACCGGTAGTCCTCTATGGGCATGAGGCGTGGACTATGCTCGAGGAGGACTTGCAAGCTCTTGGGGTTTTCGAACGCCGAGTGCTAAGGACTGTGGTGTACAGAGTCTGCATTATGAAAACTAAAGTAAATTAAAATAAAATGCTCATACCGTGCATGTCACAATGAGAAAAAGAAGGTCTTAATTGTTTCAGTGTTTCTTGATTTGTTCTTGACACGATGAGCTTTCTATACGACCGACGTGTGGGCTAGCGAAAGCTCATGTTCGGGTTTCTTCGAATCGGCTCAAATATGATGCCAAACACACAGCATTCGGTTGTTTCAAGGCAAAAAGAAATGTGCGTTCAATGGAACGCTTGCACACACACCTTCAAGCATCGCAGAGAAAGATGAATGAGGGAGAATGGCGAAGAACTACTCAATGCATGGGTGTGAAGGAAAGCACGATCGATCGATAGCTGATGAATATGTATGCGAGACTGATTCCAAAGAGTGGTTGTGCGGAAGGGTTCTGATCGGATGGCATTTCAAACTTCAGTTTGTTAACGGATTTTGCGGCGAACGCATACCATCTGTGTTCGCGTAAAGTTATTTCGCGGAGTTGAGTAGACAGGCGTCAGTTACCACAAGGACGATCTTCGGCGGCGTGCAGGAGAACGGCGTGTGGCGGCGAAGGATGAACCACGAGCTCGCTCAACTCTACGGCGAACCCAGTATCGTGAAGGTAGTTAAAGCTGGAAGGATACGCTGGGCAGGGCATGTTGCAAGAATGCCGGATAACAACTCTGTAAAGATGGTGTTCGCCACGAATCCGGTCGGAACAAGAAGGCGTGGGGCGCAGCGAGGTAGCTGGATTGACCAGCTACACCAGGACCTGGAGAGCGTGGGTCACAGTCGAGGATGGAGAGAAGCGGCCATGAACCGAGGGAATTGGCGAAATATTGTTGGCGAGGCTTTATCAAGATAATTGATGTAAAGCCAAATAAGTGCAAGTAATTGGAATCGCATTTGCGAAAAAACTAGACAGTTACATATCAGGTGATACGAAGTTCCATAATCGGAGTCACAACTATCACACACAAATGAGTCAGCACGCTGAATATTTGCCATGTGATACTTGAGTCGGCAGTGGCCTGTCAACGCTCTGACCAAAAGACTGCAATTCTGTTTTGACAGATTTGTTAAATACTTCGCCACCCTTGGAGATGGCTCAGTAATGTACCATTTTGTTTGACGACATGACTCCAAACTATTCCAATATTGCTTGTCCTGAGTTGCCGCCCAAGAGTTTATCTGAAGCTTCACCCAGCACTTCGAAATTGGAATAGCCGGCTCAGGGCCAATGAAGTCATGCGATGCTCCATCGCGAGCTAGCTCATCAGCCAATTCATTTCCAGCGATGGAAGAATGGCCAGGTACCCATACAAGGTTTACAGAGTTGACTGAATTCAGTTCCTCAATTTGAGTTCGACATGCGATAACAAGCTTCGACCTTGAGTTGGCCGAAGCGAGAGCTTTTATAGCAGCTTGACTATCTGAACAGAAGTATATGACTTTACCCATTACGCGTTGTTGAAGTGCTGATTGCACTCCACACATAAGAGCAAATATTTCCGCCTGAAAAACGGTGCAGTTTCTACCAAGTGAGTAAAACTGATTCAGCCAGGACAATTTTGTCCCAATTCACCAAAAGTGGAAACAACGAAGTGTGTGTAGATCTACGATTCACTGGATTTTTCTCCAGTAGATCCAGTACCCATAAACGGTAAGAGCAAGAAAGTGCTTCTTGTTTAAGATATATGTGTAGTGGCGCAACGTCGAAAAGGGCCTCGAGCGCTGCTGTGGGAGTTGTAGAGAACGCACCAGACATCGCCATCAAGCACATCCTTTGGAGATGGCCCAATTTCGATTGGATTGTTCTCACTTCGCCCTTTTGCCACCACACAAGACATCCATATGCCAATATTGGTCGAACAACTGTTGTGTAAATCCATTTGATATATTTGGGTTTGAGGCCCCAAGTTTTATCAAAGGTTCGCCGGCATTGACCGAAGGCCATGCAAGCTTTTTTGACTCTGCAATCAATGTGAGATGTCCATGAAAGTTTGGAATCTAGAATGACTCCGACATACTTTACTTGATCAGTCACATTAATTTCAGTGCCAAAAAGACGTAAAGGTCGAATTCCATCGCGGTTTCGTCTTTCCGTAAAAAGAACAATAGATGTTCCATATTGGCGACACCAACTCTCGACTACCTGAAGAGCACTTTGCATCAGGTCGAATAGGGTGCTTATGCACATACCAACTACCAGAGCTAGATAGTCGTCGGCAAATCCATAAGTTGGAAAACCGCAATTATTGAGTTGCCTCAATAGCGTATCTGCTACGAGATTCCACAAAAGTGGTGACAAGACTCCCCCTTGGGGGCATCCGCAAACACTCAATTTTCGAATCGCTGCTTGACGCAATGTCGAGAAGAGATGTCGGTTTTTGAGCATTTGATGAATCCAATTGGAAATCATTGTAGGTAGCCCATGGTTTCGTGCGGCTTCCAATATGGCATCAAAAGACACGTTATCAAAGGCACCCTCAATATCCAAGATAACACCCAAGCAGGATTGCTTCTGAGCGAATGCTTTCTCGATATCGTATACAACTTTGTGTAAAAGAGTCACCGTGGACTTTCCAGATTGGTAAGCATGTTGATTCACATGAAGAGGCATGTTTGCCAAATAAACATCACGGATGTGATGATCGATAATGCGTTCCAGACATTTCAGAAGAAAAGAGGTCAGACTGATTGGTCTAAAACTCTTCGCTTCTTCATACGACGCACGTCCTCCTTTCGGGATAAACTTTACAGTAATATCACGCCAGGATTTGGGAATATACCCGGTAGCAAAACTGCTTACAAGTAGCTTTTTCAAAACATGTTTGATAAACTCAAACCCCTTTTGGAGCCGAACAGGATAAATCCCATCCGCTCCTGGAGATTTGAAAGGAGCAAAACTATTAAGTGCCCATAGGCCAGGAGAAGTGGATGAACTTGTCATTCATTTTTCTGTCAAATCTCATACAAAATCTACTTTTTCTTTGACAGAAATTCACTCTAGGTGAACCACTTCCCCTGGCCTATGGACCAATGCACGAGTTCACTATTTGACGTTTGAGCGGTGCCGTGTTATTTACGTGACCATGGTAACGAGTGAATTAGGCACCGCTAAAACGTCAAATTAGTGAACGCGTGCATCGGTCCATTGAATCGATTCAGTAGTTACGATACTGCGAGCCGATGAACCGGATGAAGCATGGATGAATCGATTAAATTTAATTAATTTCAGATAAAATAAACACGTTTTCTATGTGCATACGGTTTATGCAAGTGCGGAATAGTTCTATCTTTCCAAATGGCATGCGAATTAAGTTGGTCTTTTGATTTAAACTGTGAAATTTGCAAGAAAATGGCCCAGGGGGTCCAAAATATATTGGTTACCCTACGAGTAAAGCTCTGGCCGCACCCTATCGGTTTCCGATAAGATAAAATGCACTGTTTTTATCTCAGTGTCATACCATCAGTGGAGCGACCCATTGATTCAAATAAAACCGAACCACTGGCACTGCCCAAACCGACGAAGACGGTTCTACTTGTCAACTGGATACAGCTCCAGTAATTTGGACAGCTGAAGTATTTCTTGGCCATTACTTGTCCTAACCTTTTGCACAGTTCTTACGAAGTGGATACTACCCATAAATCGCGAAACGAAATAAGTACTGAAAAATGTACAAAGAGATTAGCTTCTATGAGTTCGAAGTATACCTATGTGGAAATATTAGTTCAATTATCCGGCAGCAGCCATTGAGTGAAAACCGAGACGATTGTAATGAGTGAACAGAAAAAATTCAAACCAATAATGAAGATTCTAGTGAATTGGGTGATCTGTCTGGGAATTATCTTGGGCAGCACAGTAGGAGCCTTCGATTATGATGATGTCAGCATAAACTGTACAAGAGACAAAAAAGATGTAAGTTCTAAACCACACCCCGTAGAAACGTCTCACTTCGTTCACGTATGGGTAATTGACATGGAATTCTTTAACTACAAAAATAAGTTCAATTTTATCACCAAAGTGGACTACAAGTGTAAACCTGCGACAAACACGGTAGGTGTGTTTGTCGCTGGTTTACACTTGTAGTCGGGGTAGCATTGATCAGTTTTTTGAATGTTTCTTAACAAAATATTCAAAAATGAAAATGTTGCAAGTTTTATATTTTTAAAACAAGTACTGGCTCGCATCGCTTGTGATTGTATACCTACTCTATTTTGTTTATGTTTTGTTTTATGTCCATGTTTAATAACCATTTTTAAGCGTCGCACGGCAGCACTGCGCCATGCCAGTCCAGTTTTGTTTTATTGCTGTGGCTTTTAAAGTGGAAATTATCGATTTACGGAAGTGGATATTCAAAAGTGTTGTTTTCCAATAAAGTTCCAGGACTGGCGGATCGAGAAGATATGGAATATTCTGAGAAAACAGCCCAGAGATGATGATTTTTCTAGCTTGTGTCAAAAAAAAAGGTCAATTCATGGGCCACCATATTTTACTTTTCATATTCAGCGTGAGAGGGAGTGTATGTGGTGAGAGTGCTTCGTTTCAGAGAATGTGTGTGAATTAGTGAGTGCTAACCAAGGAGTGAGAGGCGATCAAACACATACTGAGAGCCGGACCTGTTATATATGACATTGAGTGAGAGGGAGAACAAGTGGGATGTTTTGAGAAAAGTGAAGTGGTAGCGAGGAATGGTTACAGTTTCAGTGGGTTGAGTGGTGATAGTACCAACACTACAAAGCCCTAATGGAGGTAACGACGAAAGGTACGACGGTAATAATGCAGATAATTGGTAAGTCTGTTCCTTTTAAACTCCTTTGAGCAGCTAGGTTTACCATGTCGATAGCCTGACCAAACGAGAAATCATTCCACGGCTGGAAAGGATATTTGCATTAGGTATGGTTTTCACACACGCTTAAATTTTGTCACATATGTGGTTGTGTAAGATTTCCGAGGTGCTGATTCATGGATTTTTTTTTGCGCAATCTTGAGTCGGTGTGGAACAGGGTTTCATATAAAAAAAATACTTAAAGTTTTCTTCTACATGGGTGAGGAATTGTGTTGAAAATTTGGAGTGCGAGGGAATGACCATTGACCATGGGAGATGACAAGACTTTAAATGAGTACAACCACAGTGTGAGAAAATTTCAGCGTGCACTATATCGATGTGTTGGAGTGGAGCATAAGAGGGAGATGAATGTCTTTCTTCATTGCTCACTTCTTGCGTTGCGACCGGTGAGTGAATATTGTAGTATGTGTAGAACTTGTCGTGCAGGAGAACTTTGTTTGTGTGGTTGTATGCATCAACTTTATTCTTCAAGAGAACACGAAGTTGCAGCGTAGTTGACAACTGATTTTCTAAGGGGAAAAGCACTAATCTTCGACCTACAATAATTTTATGCCTATTCTCGTTTTTTCATACAAAGTATGCTAGAAACTAATGCTGGGTAGAAAATTTGATGCCATTGTTTGAATGAAAGATCCATAAAATAATTGTAATTCGAATTTACCTCAAAATTCAATATTGTGAATTTAATTATTTGTTTAATGTTTATTTCATACTAGTGGTCCCGGCAAACTTCGTCTTGCCATCAAGTAGGCTGTTGAAAAACGCCATGAAACGCCCCGTGCAAAATGGAAGTTCCGTTCACTCCTGTTTGTTCAACTTTCCCGTTAAATATCCTTTACTCTTTATATACACAAACAAGTCGGAACACTTCAGGAACATAACTATGGAAGAATTTTCAAAATCCGATAGCCCGTTCTCAAGCCATTTCGTGACATACAAACACCATTCCATTTTTATTTATATAGATAGGTATTTTAACACAAATTTTTCATAACCATGGATGAATATTCGCAGAATTATGTTTCCTTTTTTTCAAGAGGGTTGGGAAGCAACGGAAGTATCTTGTGTTATTTTATATTGTATTATACTTTAATGTTTTGGATTGTATAACATTATTCTGTATTGTATTCTATTATATGTATCGTATTACGTTACATGTCAGCATTGTGATACGTATAATGGCAGTAGCCTTTTATTTTCTTTAATAACATTACAGAAACATAGTGGAGTAAATAACATCTATTTATTGGATTACTCATAGGAGAATCATGAAGTCTGCATATCAACTTAATCACTGTTCTTGATATTTCTGCATTGCGTTTTTCTCTACAAAATTTATATCGTCCTTATTTTGGAGTGTACTTAAAAGGTTGATATCATCATATGGCCTTATATTAAATTGTTTATATTTAGTATGCAAGTCTGCTTGTAGCTAATTTTACCATGCGTTGTAACACTTTCAGTTTTACATGGTTTCCAGATTTTTTTTTACGTATTTGAAATTCAATTAAATGATTTTTTTATTACTAGTGGTCCCGGCAAACTTCGACGTGTCATCAAGTAGGCTGTTGAATACGCTAAGGATCGTACCATACAAAATAACAATTTCGTCCAATCTCGTTTTTCCGGCTTTCCCGGTGAATATTCTGGGATTTTTATACACACAAACACGTCGGAACCTCTGATGAACAAAACGGAGAAATAATGTTTCAAACAAACATTCATACAAACACTGTTCCATTTTTATTTATTTTTATTATATTTTTTTTTATTGTTCAATAATTTTCTGAAATTTATCCTCGCAGAAAAACTTAGGATTCATAAGCAAATGCATCAGAGAAATAATAGTTCTGATTCACAGACTCATTCGGAAGCAAACCTGCGACGCTCAAACAACATTTCTGTTTTAGCATTGGGCGGGAGTATATTCGTGACTAGGTTTTGAATTGACAATTGTTCTAGATGTTACGTCTGCTTGTCTTTGATTATATTTTATTACATTCTTTTGTGTTATACAGTGTTATATTATGCTATACAGTGTAGTGTTATGTATTATATTATATTATCCGTTATAATATATTTTAATAATTTATATTCAATTCTACCACAGACAAACAGACGCCACACTCTGATTGTCTATCGGGCACATTTTCAACGGTAGATTCAAATTATGGCAGATGATTAATACACCACTCGCATTGCTCTCATCGTTTATGTTTGTATTTGACATTTACATACTACCAGCATATGTTGGCCTATCGACCAAACACACGGATTTTAGCATTGACCATAGATGAATAAATGCATGAATTTGCTCTAAGTGTCACGTCTGTTTGTCTGTCATTATACTTTGTTTAAGACTGTGGCAAACTAAATTTTGATAAATTAAATGCCCTGTAAATTTTCCGAACAGCGCAATTGCCTTCATTTAAACGTCATTGTAGAACATGCTGCAGAACAATTGTAGCATTAGTTAACGTAACTCTAATTTATTATTTCATGTTTGACCAAAAGATACACCAACCTGTTCCATAAGGTTCGCCACATGATTTTTTGATGTCACGTTAATGGTATCCCTCAATTTCCAACATCCGTAAAAGAAAAGAACAAAATATTTTCTCTTAAATATTTACCAGATTTTGATAATTATGCTTGGTCCAATCTGTGTCAATGCACCGAAAATGTGGAACAGTAGACTGATATCCCTTTATGTTAAATGAAATAATTTCAGATTAACGGTCTGACAATTGCTCAGTTTTTTATCCTTAGTTTGGTTCTATTAAATTGATTGTTTTATTCTTGATCATTGCTTGAAGTGTGCATATAAATTGGTTAATTTTTTTTTGGTTTTAATTAAGTTTGTCACAGTTCTCATATCAAATCAAACCAGATATTTCGAGAAAAATAACTTTTAACATTTACAGGCTTTGTCTACAGAGTATATGGATTGTAATTTTTACTTAACAAACCTGGCTTCAAATTTGATCGTGTTCTTACCTCATAAACATTCTTTACAGAGAATCTCGTAGTGCAACACAGACAGATTGAGCCGAGCAAACCCATTCTTGATTGAGATTGTACGTGGGCCGTGTCATTATATAAATATATTATTATGATTTGTTATATTTAATTGGGTCGTGTTGTACTGTATATCATGGAATATCGTTAGATATATCGTTTTTATATCTTAATACTATATTATTATATATATTATATTTTATATCATAAACAACATTTCACTGTTACTGTATATAACATATACGGGAAAGGGAGGGAGCATCAGGGCATCAATGAAGTTGCAGTTGGACAATGAAGTGGAGTGCCAATCGGAGTCAATATTGGCATAATTTTCAGAAGCATCATGGAGTCATCGGAGATACTAACATAATCACTGCTATTAATATTTCAGCATGTCGTTCTATTCCGGAAATTGTAATACGTCCTTATTTTGGAGACTACCTAACGAGGTTCAAGTCATCACAAATAAAGAAAGGAAATTTTGAAACATCTGTATTCATATCATATACAACTATATATTCCATTTTATATATTTTATTATAATTATTTAATTTATTATATGCTGGGTATTGAGAGGGTGCATTAGGGCATCAGATAAGTCACAGATGGACGATGTAGTAGGGTGTCAGCCGGAATCTAGGAGAATGTGCCGTAACATCATTGCACTACATGCTGCTATTTAAAAATGACTTTAATGTAATTGTCTCTGTTTACTACAGTACAGCGAATTAAACGAAGCGTCGGATGTAATATTATTTTGTTTGTCCTCCCTAAACATATGGAAGCTGTAATTTTGTTTTTGATGTACCCGGAAACATTATTGACAAATCGCTGATTTTTTTTATTTTTATTCAAATTATTTGGTTATTTTTATCATTCTTCCCTCGACCAGTCTAATATCATCAGTAGGACAAATATTCAACAGAAAAATATATGTCGGCCGATATAATACTGCATGCATTCAGATGCTGTTTTACTTTATTGTTACCACCAATTTATTTTCATATTTTATTATCATATTTTTATATATATCATAATCTTATTCACTATATAACATATCACTATAATTGAATTTATCATGTTTTGGGGAGGGAGGGAGCATCAGGGCATCATTGAATTTACAACTGGACAATGAAGTGGAGTGCCAATCGGAGTCAGGAGGAAAAGTGTTAGTCGTTCGCGTCTAGTACTTTTCTCTCCAACAGTTGTAAAAGATTTGACGCGCCCTTCTTCAACAAACCTTTCCGTGGAAAGCTCGACAAGTATTGCAAATTCTAATACTCAATCTGTTGGATCATATGGCTGGAAGGAGATTCTCTATTTCCCGCGGGTTTCGCGTAAGTGTTTCTGCTTACGGGTCCGCCACCCCCCTTTTGGCCCTTCATACAGCGATATGTTGAATGCAGATTGGTAATAAAATTTGACCTTACTGTTGAGTGGAGCCGCATGCAGAGCAAGACTCAAGCAAGGATTGGTGGCTACCTACATACATACATACATACATGTTTAATAACCATTTTTAAGCGAATCTTAGATTTAACTGATACGGGGTACGCCCATGTAAACAATGTTCGGTAATATATAACATTAAAGTGGTTCAAAAAATCGTTTTTGCTCCACACCGCTCATTCAATCCTAGATCAAATTCTGAGTGTCCTCCCAAAAGTTGAGCTCATTCGGATGAAAACTGAGACTGCACAAGCCCTTTCAAGTTTATATGGGAATTACTATGGGAAAAGCAAGCAGTTCATTCATTCGATCATAGTGTTTGCCCATGTGCTCTTGGGGATTAGAACTACGTTGATACTGTGAGATACAATAGTCAGCTACAACTTTGCCGAAGACCGTTTTTAAATCGGACGCCCCAGTAATTAGTTATTGATTTTTGAATGAGTTGTAAAACTTTGTCTATAATTATTGGGCTGTTCTGCGGGCATCACTGCATATGTGCAGTAAAACATAGTAGCCATGATTTGTGCGTGCTATCTTTCGCGCCAGGTGCAGCAATGTTGCCTGTTCAGAAGTTAAATGAGCACTGCTAAAGAATTTGTGACTGGATATAAATCATATTATAACATGTCGTAACATACTAGAATCGTAAATTAATTCTAATAGCGGTAAAAACTGAGCAAAGGTTTGCATCGGCTTCAAAAGAATGCAACTGTATTGGAATCGGATGATGCGGAAAAAGAACGGGAGATTTGCAATGTACTTTGTGTTGTGTGTGGGTTTCGGCTGAGAAAGGTCGGGTGATAGGAAGCGTGTAGGGTTGTCGCAAAATCTCAATTAATCGATTACGGTCCAAGAATGCCGATTATCGATATATGAGTTCTTACTGCTATAAGGTACACCAGAGTAAGCTAAACCGGGTGGGGCCAAATGAAATACTAAGTTTTAAACATGATGACAATAAGTGTTAGCACAAAATCTTGACAAAATCTCAAAGTATGACTGTAGGATTTTCTGTAGAAATCTCAGAAGCAATCTCTGGAAAAATTGCTTATGGAA
Source organism: Aedes aegypti (assembly GCF_002204515.2). NCBI lineage: Eukaryota > Metazoa > Arthropoda > Insecta > Diptera > Culicidae > Aedes > Aedes aegypti. The sequence continues at coordinate 373,165,457 of NC_035109.1, forward strand.
TCTTTGAAGACATCGCTAGTTGACATTTCAGATAAATCCTACAAGAAAGATTTTAAGGAAATCCCTAGAAATTTCTGGAGAAGTTATTGGTTGAATTTTAGAAGACGTTTCGACCGTAAATCTTGGAAGATGGCTCAGAAAAATCGATGGATGAATCACAGGATTCAATCTTGGAGAAGTTTAAAATTTCACAAAGATTTTTTGGAGGCATTCAGATGATTATTGAAGTAATCTTTAGAGAAATTCCATTTCTGCTCCAAAATCTAGGTTGAATTTTTGAGGTATCAGGTTGAATTTTTGAGGTAACTAACTGTTTGGAAAAATTCAGTAACAAAACTCGTGGAGAAAATCCTTGGAAAAAAAATCACTAAATGAACTCCTTTTGAAAGTCCCAGAATTATATCTGAACATTTGGGCAAATAAATTTGTGATGAAATTCCTAGAGAAAATCATGAAAAAACACGTACAGAAATACTTGTCGTAATGTTACAAGCAGATCTAAAAAAAGTATTAGCTCCTTGATGGTATGCATAGTCGAACTCTTATCTTCTGGCTCCTATTAGATTGTTCATTTTTCCCGGCAAGTGGTCTTAAGTTTACTTTTCGTAAGGCGCTCAGTCGCTACGAGCCCGACGAAAAACTTTCTTGTGGACAGGCATGAAAATGACGGGTTTGAAGCAAAGAAGTGTCAGGACAGGAACCAAGTTTTGTGGTAATTTTTTAAAGCAATTGTTCATTATATACAAATTGTATGGATGTAAAAACAACTAGTCAGTCTTCTTAAAATTATGTTATTGTTTCTGTTATGTTGTAAAGACACCTGAATATATCGTTAGAACGCTTGGAAACAGTAAAACTTCGTACTCAACTCAAAACCGATAAAAATGTCACTTACACCGCAATGCGTTTGAGCCCCTCAAATAAAGTAACTTTCAATTTTCAGTCCAGGGTTAAAATGTTTCTTAAATTCACTGTGCAGAAAAAAATTGCCAACGTTTGTCCTACCCATGCTTTCGAACGTGGACGCGCCTCTGGTAGGTTAAAAAATTTGTAAAACAATTCGTTTTCATCAGAACCATGAAAAATGTTTACGGAATTGTTACAAAATTCTAGGGATATTTTGAAATGAATTTCTGCACGATTTTCGAATGAACTTCTATTCATTTTTCAAGAATTTTCAATATCTAATTACTTAATATCGATATTCAGTTTTCTCAGGTAAGCTCTGTTTAGGTTACTTCACAGTTTTCTACCTTCTGAGTATTTTTTTCACAATTCTGCAAGGAGGAGAACGATAAAGATTAATAGAATTTTTACTATTAATCTATTGTTTTTTTTTTTACATTATAACCTAGCTTATTCTACAAATTATAACACACAATTTCCTAACGTTATCTATAAAGTTTATGGTATTTCACCTCGCATGCGACTAGGACTGGTATACTGCCCATAACTGCATATTTGTTACATTCGACATTATTGACAATTTTGAGTACGGTATTAACTTACGGAGATACATCAAATGATAAACACTTTCGATCAACTTACTGAAATCTGTAATGTTCTAGAAAAAATTACAAAAAAATACCAATTTGTTTTGTCACATTCCCAATTGTAACCGCACAGCAGTCACATTGAGATTATACATGAGCCTCGTAGTGTTGTAGCAGAGCGGTTCTATTTAAATTCGAATGTCGGTTTACTTTTGCATTTTTTGATTTGGCTGAAATTTGGCATATGCTTTCTTTTTAAAATTCCTATTTGCATCATCGGTTCGCCATTTTTACCCTAGCGTCACTTTTAAGAAGGGCCTAAGAAAAAAAGCCTTAACAATTTTCAAAAAAAAAATAAAACTCTGAAACTATTTGTCTGATCGGTTTGGTGTCTTCCGCAAAGTTTTAGGTTATTGTTGGAACTATCTGGAAAAAATATACACTGTAAAAATAATGTTGAAATTTTTTTTTTATTTCGAAAATAAAGCTTAAAAATCCATTTTCTCAAAAATCGTTTTTTTGTTTTTTTTTCATATATATTAGAGTAGACAAAAAATTGAATCTTTTGCACAGTGGGTCAAGATGGAGAAATCATGGACAAAAAGTTATGTTTTCAAAAAAAGGTTGATTGGTCTAAATAAACTTTTTGAATGCTTTTCGTTTCGATTTTATGAAAGTACGCAAAATTTGCAACAAAAAAGGTATATGATACAGTGATTTTAAAATTAAATTTACTGAAAATTCACAACTTTTGGTTGTTTTCGGATGTTTTTCGAGTTGATAAAATAAAGAATATTTTTTCTGAAAGCATTTTATTTCATGTGCTTATACAATGATGGAGGGTCCTATTTTGATACAGATTTCTTACTTGTTCATAATGTTTACAATTTTTTTACTATCATTATTGTTTGAAAATTGCCTAACTTCTATTTTATCTACGGAAACTGGAATAAATGAATGGTATTTTTGAGTTCCCTGAATAGTTATTGCGATTTCTGCTGTTTTCAATCGCTCGCTTAATGTAGAACACTCAATGTACATTCCCATTTTGCATCGCGTAAGCTGTATTGCTTTCGAATATTGTTCATTAAGCTGCTCCTTGATATATTCATACTCTGTTGTAGTTGCATAAGAAAAGAAAATTTGTGTTAGTAGCTCCTCCTTTCGCTTTTGAGCCCAATCAAATAATTCCTTGGTATTTTTGATGGGATGTTCACGTTCTTTAGCTAGACTAGCCCTTGTAGCCATGCGTTTTATTGTTCCCCCTAATGCATCGCAGGGCCCTTTGCCATGCAATGTTGCGAAAAAATGCCATTCAACATCTATATCATGATTATCACTTGCTTGTTTATCACTTGCTTGTGTCTTTGCTGCATGAGCTCTTTTTTATGATTCTACCCCATTACCCCGAATGCCATTAACCCGAACGCCATTACCCCGAATTCCAAAACCCCGAATGACATTACCCCGAATTTCAAAATCATTGGGAAATGTCATCAATATCATCATGTGAAGATAATTGTGAATTCGGGGAAATAGCATTCGGGTGATGGAATTCGGGGTGATGGGATTCGGGGAAATGGCATTCGGGGTAATGGGGTAGAATCCTTTTTTATACCAACATGGGTACTTGAATCAACTATTAGGTACGTTTCTGTCCGACCACAAAAATATACCAACGTGCTGTACTTTAACCCATATCCGCCCAGCGTCCTATAAATAGGACAGTACTTGTAGTGCAAATATCTTGAAAATAAAGAGGTTTAGGACTGTTTTCTGAAAAGTTGATCACAGGACTGCTGACTTCAACTTGGTAACTATTGTAATTCAGAATTAACTCACCAGGTGGCGCACAGACGCCAACAAATGTCGCATATATAAGCAACATATGAAACAACTTTCCAGCGTACAAATATTTGCTTCGTTTATATCTCAGTCCAGCGATGAGGTAAAAACTTGGTGTCTTCGACATAATTGAACAACTAAATAATACCTATTCGCATAGAACCTTATAAATTCAGATAACACTCCAAAGATGGCGCTAGTGAGCCAAAACTTTATTTGCTTATATATTAGTCCAGTTATGAGATACAAAATGGGTGTCTTCGATGAAGTTGATCAACTAAATGAGAACTATTCGCCTAAAACCTTATTTGTTCGGAAAACACTCAAAAAGATGGCGCGAATTGTCGAACATTTTGATTGTTTATATCTCAGTTCAGTGATGATATACAAAGTTGGTGTCTTCGACAAATGTTTTTAACTGAATGAGATCTAGTCACCCGAAAACTTATTAATTCGGAAAACACTCACTAGATGGTGCTAGTGGGCAAATATTGTATTTGGTTGCATCTCAGTTCTGTTATGAGATATAAAATTGGTGTCTTCGACAATGTTGAACAACTAAATAATTCTTAGTCACATAAAACCTTATAACACTCACAAGATGGCGCTAATGGGCAAAGATTTTAGTTGCAAATATCTCAGTCAAGTGATTAGATACAAAGTTTGTATCTTGGACAATGTTGAACAACTAAATGAATCCTATTTGCCTAAACCATATTCGTTTGGAAAACACTCACAAGGTGGCGCTAGTGGTATTTTTTTTATTCAGTCCAGCGATGAGATTCGAAATTGGTGTCTTCGACAAAAGTGTTCAACTAAATGGAATCTATTCGCCCAGAAACATAGTAGTTTGGAAAACTCTCCCAAGGTGGCGCTAGTAGACAAACATATTATTTGCTTATATCTCAATCCAGTGATTGGATACAAAGTTAGTGTTTTTGACAAAGTTGAAGAACTAGATGAGACCTATTCGCCTGGACACTTATTACTTCGGAAATCACCTATTTGGCACTACTGGGCACACATTTTATACGCTTACATATCAGTCCAGTGATTAAATTCAAAGAAAGCTATTCCCCTAAAACTTTCTTAGTTCGGAAGTCGGCAAATATTTTATTCGCCTATATTGAAGTCCAGTGATGAAAAATTTGGTATCTTCGAAAACGATGATCAACTAAAGGAGATATTTTCGCAAAAAAAAAAAACATTTTAGCTGGGAATTGCTTTTATGTGCAACATTAAAGAATCAATCAATAAGAAATTGGTCTACCTAGATCAATACAATGGATACTTACTATCGACAACAATAGCTTATTTCGGGTGCAATGCTCCTTACATTTTTAGATGAACCTTGACACCATTAAGATCTTTTGATCTTTTGCAGGGAGTGAAGAACGAAAAAACCGATAAATTGACTTATCCATCCATGAACTGAACTCCAAGGGTGAAGGGCGGCTGTCAAATGAGAGTAAAATTGAATAGCCGCCAACCTAAGTCCAGAACCAGTTTTATGGCTTAACGTGGAAAAGTAAAAATTATTATTCACAAAATTACAGGTAATAAATGCGCTTGAAAGATATTGTTTGCAAGCAGTTATTTACTACGCGCTACTGCAGTGAGTTGTTGCCAATTTAATCAGAAAATTCAACTGAAGTCCCAAAATGAATGTTTTCGAGAAAATTGATTACGCCTTCACTATTGTTTGGTCGTAATTTTGTATGATTGTTTACTTTTTAGAACCAGCGACACGTTGAGGTAGCAGTAAAGAGCCTTCCTTGCTGAACTCACTATGTCCAATAATTGTGACATTTGAGCGGGCACGCTTCCGTATGTTCCCCAGGTATTCTGGCCCTCTCCAGTGTCAAAAATTTTGAACCGCGTGGATTCGGTTCTATCGGTGGATAAGACCATATGCAATAGTGATGCAGTAACTTCAACGTTATAGACGGATAATGTTGGCTTCAAATATTCACGTCTGTAAAGCATGTAATAGTTGGAGTCCAATATTTGACTGTCATTTGACTGAAGGACTAACCTTTGGTTAGCACTAACGAAATTCTGATATTGCCAAATATATATTTTGATCGCTGTCAGATCCGAGCAGCATTGTATACTAATAAATCGACCCAGAAAAAATATTTTGATAGTTATGTTTTCATTATCAGCTGGCGAGTTTTATAGAATCTTTTTGAAAACTATTCTGAAACATCTGTAGTTTTTTTTTACAATCAAAATATTTGACGTAAGATTTTGTTTTTGGTATAAAGGGTGTAAGTGTGCATAATTGTACATGTACATCTATATGTACGGAAATGTATGTATGTCTGTATCTTACTTACGTGGTCGAGCAGAAAATTGAATTGAAGTCACTAAATGATTTAGTTCTGGCCAGTGCTGGAAAAGTTCGCATCACGAAGCAGCTCACGAGTGTATACCAACGCACAACAAACATCACAGACTCGGGAACTGGCTAGGTGTGAGTAAGTCCGCACCCGTCTACTCGGGAGAACATGTCAAAAGAAGTAGCAACAAGCTCGGGAGCGTTTACTCGCGAGTAACCGAGCAAAGTGTGATTTATTATGGTTTTGACAGACGAATTTATTGTATAACCATCATATCGACAGTAAACCACTAGTTTGTAGTCAAATGCCTTTGAAAACCATAAATATCGGAGGGGAAGAAGCTTTTTTTTCCCAAAAGCACAATATGCCTCTGAACAGCTCCGATCACGTTCGCGAATCACTTTTAGCTTCAGTTACTCGGGAGCCGACAGATGCGAGTGAACCAGCGCTCTGACGCTCGGGAGCGTTTGGTTTTGTTTTTGTTCCAGTTCAGAAGAAGTGTTCGCCACTTTCCATCACTGGTTCTGGCATGCATCTATCGCCTCTGAAATTTTTATTCTTTGTGTTACAATTTATTTATCAGGGTACGTCCATAAATTACGTCACGCAAAGTTTTGCCATATTCATCATCCTCAATTTTCCTCTGTATCACACTTTTTGTATGTATTTCAATGTTTGTATAAGTAGTCACGTTTCCTTGTAATCCCCTCCTTCCCCTTCTGTACGTGACGTAATTTATGAATCACCCCTCACCTGCAGTTTTTTTTTTCAACTTGTTCACATTGTAATGGGTCGAAGAGCATCAAAATATATTTGATTAATCTCGAAAATAAACTTATAGAACAGCTAGATATGGACGACACACTTTCAAGATTTTTTTTGGATCCCCACCATAGACTTGATTTTTTTTTGGTGAAATAAGGTTTAATTTATGGGAATACGACTATGAATAACAAAAATGGAGCTAAATTCCAATTGTGAGATACATTGGGCGTTAACGGGTTAACCTGAAGTGTACGATTTGACAGATAACTTTGAATTATTCCAACAATGTATGTTGGAAAATTAAAGTTTTTTTAATTTTACAATCAAACCTTCATGCCAAACACTGTCGAATGCCTTTTCTATGTCTAGAAGAGCAAGACCAGTAGAATAGCCTTCAGATTTGTTGGAACGGATCAAATTTGTTACACGTAAAAGTTGATGAGTGGTCGAATGACCATGGCGGAATCCGAACTGTTCATTGGCAAAAATTGAATTTTCGTTGATGTGGGCCATCATTCTGTTCAAAATAACCTTTTCAAAAAGTTTACTGATGGAGGAAAGCAAACTGATTGGACGATAGCTAGAAGCTTCTGCAGGATTTTTGTCTGGTTTTAAAATTGGAACAACCTTAGCATTTCTCCATTTGTCAGGAAAATATGCTAATTGAAAACATTTGATGAATATATCAACTAAAAATGATAACCCAAGTAACCGTACAGCTGTATATAGTTGTATCAATATCACTTTATATGCTACTATAGAATATGGCATATAAAGTCATACTGCACTACATGTCTTATTAATGCAGTATTAAAGTGGAAAAGGGCGCTATTAAAGTATACATACGGCTACATTTCCTAGCTCTATGTTGGCAACTGCTAAAGTATAGTTACTGTCTGTATCGTATAAAAGCTTTAGCCAAAGTGTATTTAATGCATGAAGGAAACCATTAGGGTCGGTGTTCCCTTAGTGGACAGTCCCCTATAGTGGCACTAGTGGGTTTTTACGACCGTTTTGCTATAAATCTTTTCAAAACATTTTTTGACATGAAGGTCAGGAGCTATTTATCTAAGTACCATTGATACACAGATTGATATTGTTCAAAAAATGATCGAAATAATTAGTTTTGCTTAAAATTTGAGCTCCCTTGCGCCTATAGTAAACCTATTGTTCCTATAGTAGCACTACTGAGAGAAACTATTTTTTAGTATACGAAATAATTGATGAATTAAGAACTTTTTTTACATCAAACGAAAGCTTTTGATCCACACTTTGTATGAAAAATGTAAAAGATTTGTAAATATACGGTTTTGATAAGTATTTCACCAACGCCGTGATGCTAGTGCTACTATAGGAACAGAAATTAGAAATAGTGCTACTATAGGCACATGTATTCCTATAGTGGCACACGCGATATTAAATACAAACTTTTGAGTTTTCGTAGTTTTCATATTTTTCCCACAAAACCAAGATAAAAAGCTTTCAGATGATGTAAAAATAATGACGCTAGCGTTATTTTTCGATTTTATACGAATTTTTGTTCTTAGCTATGCGGCTATTGGTACATCGACCCTATTTGAAGATCAAAAATAGAAACCCAAAAATGGATGACAGGTCAGCGTTGCTTACGAACTTATTTGCCCGTCCACTTTTTTTTTTTGGTATGATTCATATGTGTTTTGATTCCCTTCCTTTGCTGGAATTCGAACCCAAATTATTTGTGATGCTATCGATTCGTTGCCAGTGGTAAATATTGTCGATTTCACAAGAAGTTGGACCATCACAAGTGTGTAAGCTCCCTCAAAGTGTGATAGCAGGGTTACGTCGAATCATGATAATGGTTTATTTGCACTTATTCCTTGTGATTCAAGGAACAATTGCACCGACTACGTTGAGATTATCAGTTGCAAGTGTGCATTCTTATCATACTTTCTCTGAACTCTACAAATTTCGTGTTAGTTCAATTTGGGATGAAGTGCGCAATAAGTTGGTGGACACGACTGTTGTACTTCCAAGTTTAACGCGGCTGTCGCTCTTTTGCTGTTGAGATTTGGTTTTGTTTTGATTGTGTGGGGCTAAAACGGTTGCTCATCTTCACGCTTTTTGTATCGTTTTAGCATCTTGCCACATTGCGCCGTCGATTGACTTGTGGTGTACGCACGAGCCTATCAATCGAAAGGTTTTTGGTTCAATTCCAGGTTGTTGCAACTTTTTTTTGTTTTCAAATTCTGGTTTCTCATAAGACAAATCTACAAATTTCATCATCTTGTGGCGAATTTTTATAAGGGATATTTTAGTGTTTCTATAGGCTATTTGCCTGAGTAAATGCAGGATCGACGTTAAATACTGCATTGAAGACTTGCCGTTTTTTATGCGATGAAGCATTGAGTAAGATGAGGCAATTATGCATTGAACGGTGACCGTATATAACCCATTGATGCACATTTCATTGCTACAATAAAGCAATGCTTCATTGCATTCATAAAATCGAATTAAAGCATTATTGCACGCATATTGCAGAATAAAAGCAATGATGCATTTCACTAGGTAAATTAAAGTTAAAATACGGTAATACCTTAATGCTTGTGGTTACTTGGGAAGCTACTTTCTGGAAGTTTCTTGATGAGGATGTAGAAAATTCCATCATCGCCAGGAGCTTCCATATTTGTGTTTTTTTTTTTAATAAAAAATATATGTAGAGAATATGAAAAAAATGCTATGCGATGGTTTTGAGAAAAAAAATGTTTAAATGTCTGAGTTGAAAAAACTAGAAAATGAGGATAAAAAGAAATCTAGAGAAAAAAAATCACGAAATCTACACGAGAAAAAATAATATGGATGTTGGACAAATGTGAGAAGCGAAAACAATAAATGAGGTAAAAAAATAATGTGTACCAATAGGCGTCGGTAGGCGCGTGGTGTACGCACGGGCCTAACGATCGCAAACTCCTTGGTTCGATTACAGGTTGCCGCGAGAACATTCCTACCACAGAAACGTTTATCTGGTTGACATGCGCCATAAAATAACAAGCAAAATGGCAAGAAAGATAATCAAATTCATCTTCTTAAAATCCTTTATCAACGAAACTACTTATTTTCCAGAAATCACGTTTCAGTCAGGATGTTCGAAGCAGATTGAAATTATTTCCAACCGCCGCTCCGCCAATCCGCTACATACTTTACGAGAGATTATGAACATCACATAGACTAGCGCTGCCACCTGTTCAATGGAGGACTTGCCGGGATTATGCTTCCATCTGGAATTTCACAACCGTATGCTCATGATCCACCAGCCAAGTAGTTGTAAAAAAAGTACTGCTGATTGCAACCTCAAATGAAATTATGGCAATAGGGTCCTAAAGCCTTGTCCCAATTTTAGTGCCAAACGCTTAAGTTTAGGCCAAAAACACGTGTTTACTCAATTTTCTAATGTTTTCCGTTGGTTTAAGCCCAAAAAACATTTTATTAGATTTTGTCACATCCTTTGGCTTAAACTCAAATTTTGGGTGTATTTTGTTTTCCGTGTCCCTTACGAAATGTCAGATAGGTACAACCCCAGTGGTCGAACTAAAACCCCTGTGGTGTTTTTGTCGACTAAGCGAACGTCAAACATGATCAAAAGTGTCAAGGTTCATTTGTGGACCAAATTTTTAAATTAAAATTCAAACATGATATAGCCATCATTTGAGCGGGAAAAATTGCTAAAGTAGTTACAGTAACATGCTTTTTCGTGTTATTAAATAAAAACAAGATTTCATTAAAAATTTTAGGACCCAATTTTGGTAATTTGTTTTGTGTTTTTTAGTGTAGGGAGCCGGATCCTATTCTTGGCACTTTTGATTCACTTCGGCAGTGGTGTTTTTTGAATGCTACATCGCTAATTTTTGGCCTCGATATGCGTCGTACTGAAGAGCTCTTTATTGCAAAGTTTCAAACAATTCGGCCGAGGAAAAAACCCCATGCCAAAGTGAATTATGGAAGTGCAAAAGTGGTTCTGCACCCTATGTGTATGAAATCATTAAAAAATACAGTATGACTCATGATCGGCTCAACGTAATGAGCTGTTATATTATTTTTTTAATTTTTAACAATCGCAATAATCACCATTCTGAAGCAGCTCAAAAAGTCATAAAAAGCATAAAAACTATGCATTTTTTAATGGCTGACAAATCTACGTTTTAGATTAAAAAGAACTAAAAAAATTGCCATTGGTAAACTAAATTGCATAAAGTTTACTCTGTCTTCTCGCATTTTAAATATTTTATGAATGAACCCAGGCAATCCTGCATTTTGCATGAAAAATATGCATTAATGACTGAATGTATTTCTGAGTGTAAGAATTCGTTCATTTTGCTAAACTGAACATACCTGCTTATATATTTTTACAACGGAATGGTTTGCAGTGATAGTCAAAATGGCAGTTACGTAGCTTATATCATTTGCAGCAATTATGTGTGGCATGAATCAGATCAAAAATCTGATACAAATTTGCACCATTCGGACCTCTTCTTTTATGTACATCCCACTGATGCAAAATCACTTGATTTTTAAGCGTATGTACCGTAATCCGGGGCAACTTGATCACTATTTTACAATCTTTTGCTACGTTATCGTTTGGAATTTAAATATTGTCGAATATTTTTTTCATTTTTTAATAAATTTATCTTTATCAGTTCATGTGATCGACTTCCCTTGAAATAATATTTAACACATCATAAAAATAGTTTTAATATCAAAAAATTAAAATGGCACTCTGGGGCGATTGATTCTTATATGGCAAAGCAGGGTAAAAAATGAAACATTTCTCTATCTACTAAATTTGGGTCACGTGAATCTGAAAATCATGTCAACTCGAGTATTTAATCATTTTTTGGCAATTTTAAACTTTGAAAATTTGCCTAATACGCCTAAAAGTAGGCAATTTCCATAGCAATAAGCACATTATTTGAGAATAAATGGTTTTATTAGCAAAAAACTATATTTGCTATGCTGTATGATATCAAAAATGGTAGTTCATACTTAAGCTTACATAACATTTTAAACATTCGAAGTTAACATACAGGCATAGAACCAGTGGATTGTTTAGCACCGAAATTTCCATCTTTAAACAGTGTGAATATTTCTATGCAAAACTAACTCTAAAAATTAAATAGTTCAAAACCATATAACGTATTGTAACAGTACCATTCAATACATGGGAAATACAATTCAGTATATTGTAAAATGAAAATACAATTACAGTACAATATATTGCTTTGAACAGTTCACTGTATGGTATATGAGATTTTTGCAATATAATGTATGGGTTGTTAAGTATCGTAACAATACAAATATAGATATTTTCTCATACATATATTTTGAAAAAACAATACGATATACTGTTCATGTATTGTCTTGATTAGCAATTCGTGTATTGTTGTACAATATAAAAACAATTCAACGAACTATATTTCAATTACACTGCGGAACACGTTTTTGTCTCCTGCACCAAAATACCGCTATTCACTTAATTAAGGGTTGCTGAATCCATTGCCGTTTTCAGAAATATCATAGCACGTCCAGTTTTTGAGATATTGACTGTTGAAAATGCAAAAAATGACTATTTCAGCCAACTTGCATGCAAGTTTCCCAGCTTGTAAGGTAATATATTGGCTTAATTTGCCACTGAATTCAAACTTTATGTGTATAACAATACTTATCATCATAGTTTGTATTACTTTCGATACGGAAAAGTTATTTTTTGATGGTTTAGAGAATTTTTGTATTTTGCCATATAGAAGAAACGAAGAATTTTATATGGAGACTGCAAGCATGTTGAAAAAATCGGTTTAATCGAAATTTAATCGCGCAATTTCAATCAAATTATGTCTTAAATGAAAATTCAAGTTCTATTTTGCATGTTTGGTGGATTAGATTACAAAAAAGTATGATAAATTGTACTTTAAATTTCATGTAAACATTAATAAAAGCAGTGTTTTGTACAACTTTGGCGACCTGTAGCTAAAAATTGTGACGTGCTGGAACATTTCTGAGAACGGCATCAGATTCAGCAGCCCCAAATCTACTAGAGACACATAATTTGGTTCTTGAGACACGCAAACATGTCATTTTTGTTACGCTGTGTTAGTGGTGAAAAGTATATAATTTGTATTTTGTATGGATTATTCCCCAACTTACCGGATATTCGTGTGCTGTTGGCATGTCCGGCAAAATAATTTTAATTCCTATAGAAGTAAATATATTTGTCATAGTTCCGTTCGTCGTCACAGCTAATGTCAAGTGGCTTCAACAAAACTACTTATTTTTACTTTTTGAATATTAAAAAAATAGGATTTCAACCGGACCTTCTTAAATGGGTAGAGTCTTATCTTACTAATCGTCAACAAATAGTTAGATACAAAGAAGTAAAATCTATTCCAATTAAAGTAACATCGGGAGTTCCTCAAGGGTCTCATTTAGGGCCATTATTCTTTATTTTATACGTTAACGATATTTCCTTCATTCTTAAAAAGTGAAAGCTCCCATATATGCTGATGACATGAAACTGTTTCTTGAAATAGCAAACGAAGAAGATATACATACTTTTCAAAATGAAATTGATATGTTTTACAAATGGTGCAACAAAAGCCTTCTCCAATTGAACGTGAAAAAATGTAATTCTATATCCTTCAGTAGAAAGCGTAGTATACCTAACACAACAGTCTACCTAGGGACTCAACTAGTAGAAAAATGCGTAAGAATAAGAGATTTAGGAGTGATTTTAGATTCCAAAGTTACTTTTATAGATCACTATAATACAATTATCAACAAGGCAAACAAGATGCTAGCATTTATAAAACAATTTAGCTGTAATTTTCACGATCCATACACTATAAAAACATTATACATAACTTTTTTTCGAACAACTTCAGAAGAACTCATAGAGGAGCTCTGGAGCATTTCCGAGGAATCACAGTGAAACCCCCATGAGTTGACTTTCCATTATTCCATATCGACACATGAAACCATACAAAAACAATCATTTCATGGTTTATATGATGGTCCTCTCATACAACTTTCCAAAGCATTTCTGTTCCATGACTAGGTGGTCCTTTCAGATATCGACTCAGGGACGCTTGACTGTACTTGAGGAACTCTGGAGAATTCTTGGAGATATAAAAAAATCCAGGACGAGCTATGGAGAAAACCTGAATCAATTCCCGTTGGAGCTCCAAAAGAATTCCTGGAGGCATTCTAGGGAAAAATCTCCGGAAAAATTCCTGGTGGAAATTCCTGTAGCAAAATCCCGGAAAAAAATCTGATGGAAATCTTCGGAAAATTTTCTGGAGGAATTCCTGAAGTAAATCCCTGGAGGAATTCCTGGAGAAAATCCCTGAAATAAATGTTGGGATATATCCCCGGAGTAATCCTTGAAATCCTTGGAGGAATTCCTGGAGTGAATCTCCAAAGAACTTCTTGGAGAAAATCTTTTAAAAAATTCTCTGGAAAAATTGACAAAATAATTTCTGGAGAAAATCCCCGGAGGAGTTTGTTAATTAATTACTGGATGAAATACTCAGAGGAAATCCTGGGAGAAATGTCCGGAGAAATTCCTGGATGACATCTCTGGAGAAATTCCTGGTGTAAATCCTCAAAGATATTCCTGGAATAAATATTTTGATAAATTCTTTCGCAGGAACATCCGAAATAATTTTTTAGACGAAGTCCCTAGAGGATCTTCTGGACATACATACCCGAAGAGATTCCTGGAGCAAATCCCCAGAGAAATTCCTGCAGCAAATTCCCGGAAGTATTCCTGAAGCAAACTCCCGGATGAATGCCTGAAAGAAACCCCAAGAGGAGTTCCTGTTGGAAATTCTGTTGGACAAATAGGAGGAACTTCAAAAGAATTCCTAAAAGAGCTTCTGGAGATATCTGTAGGCGGACTTCATTGTGGAGTATTTAAATATATTCATGTTAAAATTCGTGGTGGAATCCTTGGACGAATTCCTAAAGAATTTCCCGGAGAAATACCCTGATGATTCCTATGAGTTGCTGAAGGATTCTTCGAAAGAATAGCCGAATTAATTGCCAGAAGAATCGCTGGAAGAGGAATTAATATTGTTTAAAAACAGCTGCTATGGAATATTGTTCCCGTTTTTTCTTACCTCAAATTACTAGGAACTAGAGACGGTGGCAGTATCAGCGTGAAAAAATCCGAACTGATAAACAAACAATTATAGAACCAGTTTAGGAACAGTTCAAATCTTGGCCCAAATGCGAACAAAAATGAACCAGGCAGTAAGCCTGTTCCAAAAAATAAACCAGAAAATTGGTATAAAATAAAACTGGAACAATATTTGCAACACCGGTGCAAGCTCCAATTTATAACATGGTTCAACAATTTGGTCCACCGGTGAAGTTGCCCTAAGGCTACCCATTGTTGAAGGAATTCTGGAGGAGTTCTGGAGGAGAAACCAATGAAAATAATCTTGACAGATATCTTGTTGCCTGGGATAATTTCAACAATTGTAGCAATCTCAAGAAAAAATCATATAAGTATCTGTTTGCTTTTTTACGAATTCTTAAAAAAACACGAGAAACAGATTTTAAAAAGTCCTTGTAAGAATCCTTGTATAACTTGGATGATTCTATGAAATAATACTTAAATACATTACTAAAATGTCTTGATAAATCTCTGCAATAGTTCCTAGAAGCAACTCTTGTGCGTCGTCCGATAGATTTTGCTCACGGTTTCGCGCGTGTTTTTGTCACCGGAGATTTTTTTTACGCGTATCGTTATTTTATACAATCCGATGACTCTGGACGGATCGGTTTTGCTTTTTACTGGCTATTGAGCAAAAATATTACTGCAGAATCGACAAGCATTTCGCGAAATACTAGTTATACTATAAATAAACTATTGTTTTCTCTTGTGATTGCCGGCATTCAAAAGATTAAATTGAAAACACTTAAACAACAAATGTTTATGGTCTATCACCAGCTTTCTAGGCGAATCCTGACAATATACCTTCCCAAACCTCCAACTCCGTAGCACTTATGAGGGTGTCGCTGAGTCGGTGGCCTCTCATTAAGTAAGTGCTACATCAACATTTCCTTCCCCTATCCCAAGTTACGGTAAAGATGGGCGTGGCCGGAAATAGTGATATTCATGCTTTTAGTATTCTTGTTTATGATTTGAACAAGGTATACTCCCCTGCCTTGTTCCTGAAAGTAGTCAGGATGAGATTAATAAAAAGAAACATGAATGTTGCTAGTATCCAATCTACGAAGTATACCGTAACTACGCTAACGCTAAAATAGATTTGATTTTTCTCAGGATCAATTTGGTAATTTAAATAATTAAAATACAAGCACTCACCATTTCGCCTTTTTTTCAGACGGAGGCAAATTACCCAAACAAGTGTAAGCTGCTGGCTAATCAAAATGTTTTCAAAAAAGATTAAGTTTGATGTGTAGCATGATTTGATCAAATGCGTTTCCCGAAGTAATCACTGCCGTCGGGCACCTATTACTCTGTGGGGAAGAGGCAGCCCAATGTGCTCTTTTTTTTCCTTTAAACGCTACCCGTCCTGATTAGATTAGATTTCAAATTTGTTTTTAAATCGTGAAGAACCACACAACTTTATAGATAAATGTAAAACCAAACCTAGTTCAAATCCCATATACTATGAGGTTCTATGTTCGCGGTTAAACGGGTTAAACTGCGTTCAAATCTCAAGACCAATGTTAATGGGAAACTATTAGATAATGATTGTCCCACATTGTGATGTTCTGTTTACATTGCCAATTTTCTCAGCTTCCTTTATTAGTTACCATTATTTGCCTCAGTTTTGTGTCGTCCTTTCTTTAGTTCTCAGATTTTTTTCCAACCGTTCAAGAGAAAAAAAAATGAAAAATATTTAATTAACTAACTCATTACGCGTGGTAAAGATGGACAAATTATGGGTGAAATTATGAAAAAAAATCCACGTGCTCGGCTGGGATTTGAACCCAGGACTCTTGTATGCTAGACGAGCGCTTTTCCAACTAAGCTACCGAGCCACTTGGTGACCCAATAACTGAGTTGGTTACAAGTTTAGAATTAAAATCCCTACAGACCACGCGGACCCCTTTCATAACCAATATCTATCCATCTAATGTACCTACACATGCGGAACGAGCGAGTGCGATTTATTTAGTGTTGAAACTGTTTGCCTATTGTACCGTTTTGATTCATATTACGGACACTTAAGGACTCAGTGAAGTATAACCCAGCATAGAGCATACAAAATAAATCATTATGTATGATACCTTAGCGTTATCGAGCGTAGGAAGCCCTTTTTTTTCGAATGGTGGGTAAAAAATACACTTCGGCAACTTGAATGATTTTAAATCAATCAAAATGTGTGGCCTTTGCATGATTCTTATTCCGGACGCTTCCTCACTTTTGCCTCATATTCCGGACACTTTGAATCGAATTCCGGACAGCTCATGATAATCATTAATGGAACAGTCAAATCATCAATTGAAATCGTCAAACCACTAAATAGACATCCAAGGTGGTGGGGCATTATAAATTTTCGAAGATATTTATGGAAAATTCTTACTAAAAAGAGCCTCGAAATTGAGAACTTTTGAACGGCAAAAATTGAAACATTTCGTGTGAAATGTTTCCCATACAAAGTAGAGTGTCCGTAATATGAATCAAAACGGTACCTACATCGCTTCCATAACAACTGTATTGTGGAAGAGTAAAGATGTGGGAAGGCTATCAACGTGTCGTTCTCACTCAAGTGACGACATGACTACTACAGAGAGGCAGTAACACTCTAATATAAATTGACACTTATATTGAGCTGTTCGGTTATCCAATCCGCATGGTTATTAAATTAATTAACTCATTACGCGTGGTAAAGATGGACAAATTATGGGTGAAATTATGAAAAAAATCCACGTGCTTGGCTGGGATTAGAACCCAGGACTCTTGTATGATTGGATAACCGAACAGCTCAATATAAGTGTCAATTGAAAAATATTTGTTCGTTTTGAGTTTTTATTGACATTTGTTAGAGATTCAAAGCGCTCTTCGATTGACAGACCATTGAATTTCGAGATTTTGAAATGTTTCATTGTCGGTATATGAAATTTTTAAATAGTCGATATAGCATGACTTACGCAGCGATTTACGCTGTTAAGTGAATCCCCTTATTGATTGACTCGTGACTAGCTTACACCTTTTATTCATGTTCGTTCCCTGAATCACCAGAAGTAACCTCATAGAGTAAGGTGGGGCAAAAGTTCGACCTTAGTGGTATAATCAAAGTTTCCAGGAAAACAATAGCAGTTAAAACAAAACAAATACCATACAGTGAACCTTCAACATATTGGCTATAAGTTTGCTGAACAAACTTGTGTCAAAATATTTACCCATTTTAGTTATAACAGTTTCAAAATTGATTGTCTTATTCGAACTTTTGCCCCACCGGTGGGGCAAGAGTTCGAATCTAGTGTGGGGCAAAAGTTCGCTGGCTAAAACACAAAATTTCATTCCTTTTATGACAGGCATACTTTACACCAGCCGTAAACTTAAGTTTGCCGAAAAATACACACAACATTTTCATCAAAAAATAGCCCAAAACAGGGTTAATTGTAATATACTCAAAAATAGCAGTTTTTCGCAAAACAAAGTGGAAATGTAAAATTTTAGTAAATTTTCACACGATCAGACTAATTCAACTAAATTTGAAGATAATATGTGGATTTTAGGCAATTTGCAGATTTTTCCGTGATTTTATACATGGGTCGAACTTTTGCCCCGCTGATTCGAACTTTTGCCCCACTATGGGCCAAAAATTGTTTCCAAGCATTTATGCAAATAATAATACACCTCAAAGCATTTTTATGATGGGCCTAGAAACGCCCTTACATAAAATATTGGAAAAGATTTTATCTTCAATTGGTTCCATGCATCGAAAGTTTGACCAAAAATTACAATATTCACGTCGAAAAACAACAAATCGCAATAACTTTTCCAAATCTCAATCGATTTTTCTGATATTTGGAATGAAAGTCTCTTACTTGAATAGCATTCGAACCACCATGACATTTATAAGATTTGTTTTGAATTGAGCTAGAAATCTCAAAAAGAAACTCTTACCCCACTCGAACTTTTGCCCCACTTTACTCTAAACCTGCCATTGTCTGTTCATCTGACCGAAACATAAATATGTAAAAAAGTACGTTCTTACAGCAACGCTGAGGTCATTATATGATGTTTGAACGGTCGCATGCCAAGTTTTTTGTTCCTGATTCGCCGGAAGTGACCTCAAATTCCGGTCAATGTTTGGCAATCTGGCCAAAGTGTTCATAAAGGCAAGAATCATATTCTTACAGGAACGCTTAGACGATTTCATGAAGTATGAGCAGTCGCGTGCTTAGTTTTGAGTTCATCAATGTTTGTCTCCTGGTTCATCGGAAGTGACCCTACAACCCATCCTGGCCATATGGTAAAATTGACAATATTGAGAGTTGATGTCTTGCTTTAGCTTTCTGAGTTGATTTCATGACGTTCAAGTAGCCGCATATATTACTTCGAGTCAAATTTATATGTGTTCCTTGGCCTCGGCTCCTAGCCGGAAAGTACTTCCGGAACCAGGCTCCGGCTTTCGTCCCATGCAAGAAAATAAACCAAATGATATATTCTAGCCTTGGTCGGTTACATAATGTCTAAAAATGCCAGTGCGCATCGTACCTTCGTGCTGTGCGTACACGAATTCTCTCTGCTCTTGGAAGTTTTCTTAAAAACTACCTAAAGCAATAAAACAGTACTTTTCAGTGCTACACAAGCAGTACTTTTCAGTGCTAAAATTAAAAACGGTACTTTTCAGTGCTACTTAAACAGTACTTTTCAGTACTATTTTTTCGACTATTGATCCCTTTACGATCCTTGTTTGGACCCGTGCCTCCGATTTTTCGTTGGACCCGTTGGTGAAAGCTAGCGGTGGTAATCCTTCTTAGACACCGTCTTGGGAAAAAACCTCTCGAAGGTCACGTCTTTCTTGTTTATTAACTAAACATGGTATCAACAACTAACAAAAGGAAGGGTGAATCTCTGAATTCACTACTTCCTTCCAAAAAAGTGGGTTTTAAAACTGTCACTACACGTGGCAAGAATGGAAGAAAGGACGCTTCCCCAGAATGCGAAGTTTCTTCCAAGGGTGAAATGAATAATTGTATCGAAATGAGCAATCAGTTCGATGCTCTAGACAAATTTTCCGAACGCCAAATCGAAGCAGCCTCTAGCCCAGGCTCTTTGATTCAAGTGAGGAAGCAAAGAGTGCCGCCTATCGTGGTCAATTGTTCCGAATTTGGGGGATCTAGGCAGGAGATCTTGAACTCCATTAGGGGAATCAAGGTTTCCTTCCAAATCGCAAAGAAAGGAGACTGTCGCGTTTTGCCGAAAACTCTTAAAGATCGTGAACTTCTTCTCAGACATCTTGAAGAGAAGAAGCACAAATTTTTTACTTATGACGACAAAATTGAACGATTGTTCAAAGTTGTCTTGAAAGGTCTCTCAAGTGACTTAAGTCACCTGAAGAGATCAAAAATGGAATAAATGATATACTTGGATTTTCCCCAGTCCAAGTAATCATTATGAAAAAGAGAACCCAATCTGGCATTGTTCGGAAAGGGCTTTCTCAAGAATATTATTTAGTTCATTTTAACACAGAAGAACTAAATAATATTAAAGCTTTAGAAAAAGCAAAACTTATGTTCGATGTCCGTGTGACATGGGAACATTTCCAGAAACCTGGAGGAAATTACCAGAACCCCACTCAGTGCCGTCGGTACCAAAAGTGGGGTCATGGTACAAAAAATTGTCGCATGGATGCTAAATGCATGATTTGCGGAGGTTCTTCTCACGCCAAGGACGTCTGTCCAGTGAAAGCAGATACCAGAAAGTTTGAATGCGCCAATTGCAAGGGCCCTCATAAAGCGAACTTTTGAGAATGCCCTTCACGCAAGAGAGTCATTGAGGCTCGTGCCAGGCAGATGAAAGATAATATCCGTTACGATAACGGTCGTTTCCGGAATTTGCCTGTAGAGTATCGAACAATGCTCATTTTTCAGTTAACGATCGCTTGATTAGGAATCATACCATCAGGAAGTCATATCATGCTCATTCACAAACAAATTTTAATCCGTCGGGAGCCCGTTTCGAATCTTTCAATTTCGAAGTATCACCCACGGAAAATCCGTTTACTGATATACGTAGCAGGTAATTTGAACTCCTCCCCTGTTCGTACTATGAGTGACTTTCTTAGGTGCGGCTTATTTTTCAAGAAGTTCTCAAAACCGAAAAATTCGTAGTGTCTACTTGAATAAAATCACAAAAAAGAGAAACCTCAATCTGAGCCAAAAATATTAACATATTAGGGGGCGCAAGCGTAGTTGAAGGGTGAATTTTCAAGTTTATAAAAAATGACCTGCAGTTAGTTAAACATAACTCGTTATTTTCAACCGATTTCAAAACTTGTTAGCAATTTTCTTTTAAATTAAATTTATAAAAAATTGTAAGAACATCAAAATTTGTCTAAAATCAAAACTTGTCTTAGTTAAAAATACTTATATCCAAATTTTTCCTCATTTTGCTAAAAAAATCATTTTTGTTTGACCATAACTTCATTAAAACTCAATCGATTCCAAATCTTTTTACATACTTTTGAAGCAAATTTATTTGTTTTTAAACTGTACATACAACATTTTTTTCTAAAAAATATGTTTGACTTAGATATTCAACAAAAACTACCCAAAAACATGATTTTTCAATGAAAAAATCAAATTTCTTTGGATAATTTAAGTTTTTTTTGCCGAAAACAGCATTTTTTCTTTAAAACTTAAATATGTAAAGCATCTTGCCTTAGTTACGAGTTGAATAGTGCATATATTTTTTATCATATGCAAACATAATTTTGTTTCAAAATTATTTAAAAATTGTTGCAAAGTCCTTCTCAAAGGTTTAACAAATGATAAAAATCAGTTTCAGCTTAAGAGACAATATTTAACTGCCAAAGATTTGACAAAACTGGCATTTTTCGTTATAAAATAATGTTTTTGTGCAGTTTTTGCTGAATAACTTGGTCAAGACATTTTTTTAGTGAAATGTGATATATGAATGGTTTAAAAACAATTAAATTAGCTCCAAAAGCATGTAAAAAGATTTGGAATCGGTTGAGTAATCATGAGGTTATGGTCAAACAAAGTTGAAATTTTTAGTAAAATGAGGAAAAAATTGGAATAAATTACTTTTAACTAGAACTTGTTTTGATTTTAGACAAATTTGGTGTTCAACAAAGTTTTTACAAATTTAATTTTGAAGGTATTGATGCTAAAAGTTTTAAAATCGGTTGGAAAATAACAAAGTTATGTGTACTTTAATGAAGGTCATTTTTTATAACCTGAAAATTCAACTTCAAGACGCTTGCGCCACCTCTAAATGTTAATATTTTTGGCTCAAATTTTGAGGTTTCTCTTTTAATGTGGTTTGAATTCAGTAGAGCACACGAATTTTTGGTTTTGAGAACTTTTGAAAAATAAGCCGCACCCTAGTACTCATTCTACTTGTTTCAAATCAAATGGAAAAAAAAACCCTACCGCCACAGGTAATTCCTACTCTGCTTCTTCGTCTACCGAAAATTCCAATTGGAAATCATCAGATGTACCCACTTCAAGTGATATGTCTGCCTCTGATTTTAATTTTCTAACTGAACAATTGCAACTAATGATTGATGCAATGTTCAAAGCCACCACTATGACCGAAGCAGTCCAAGTAGGTGTAAAATTTACAAATCAAATTGTTATTGGATTACGTTTTTCTAATGGATCCAAATAATAATTTAAATATTTTAAATTGGAATGCTCGTTATCTGAATGGTAAAGAGGACGAGCTGTTTAATTTTCTTACGATTAATAACGTGCGTATAGCAGTTATTACCGAAACTTATTTAAAACCTGGAACCAAACTAAAAAAAGATCCTAACTTTTTTGTTTATCGTAATGATCGACTTGATGGGGCATGTGGGGGAGTGGTGTTTCTGTTGAAACACAGCTTGGTAAATATACTTTCATAGCTGCCTATTTGCTTTTTCAATGCTCTGGGCAGCAAGTTAATTTGCTCCAAACTGACTTGCGAAAATTGACTCGCAATAAGTCAAAAATTTTTGTCATTGGTGACTTTAAGCCAAACATCGATCATGGAATAATTCTCAAAGTAATTCCAACGGCAGAATTTTATTTGATGAGTGCTCTTCAGGATATTTCTCAATTCAATACCCTGATAGCCCTACATGTTTTTCCTCTTCTAGAAATCCTTCTACGATTGATTTGGTCTTAACCGACTCTAGTCATCTCTGTAGCCAATTAGTTACTCATGCTGATTTTGATTCTGATCATGTGCCTGTTACATTTCAAATATCCCATGAAGCGATTCTCAATCCTATCAGCTCCACTTTTAATTATTTACGAGCCGACTGGAATACATATGAAACGTATGTTGACTCAAATCTTGATGTTAACATTTCTTTAGAAACTAAACTAGATATTGATAATGCTCTTGAAACTTTAACAAATTCCATTGTTGAAGCCAGAAGCATTGCAATTCCAAAATGTGAAGTAAAATTTGAATCCGTGATTATAGACGATGATCTTAAGCTCTTGATCCCTCTTAAAAACGTGAGGAGAAAGCAATTTAAACGCACTCGTGATCCTGCTATGAAAATTATATGGCAGGATTTGCAGAAAGAAATCAAGAAACGTTTTGCTCAATTAAGAAACAAAAATTTTGAAAATAAAACTTATCAATTGGACCCTGGCTCTAAGCCCTTTTGGAAATTATCTAAAATCTTGAAAAAAAAACCTCAGAAGCCAATACCGGCATTGAAAGAGGAAAACAAATTGTTGCTAACTAATTGCGAAAAAGCTCAAAAACTTGTTATGCAGTTTGAAAGCGCGCACAATTTTAATTTAAGACTTACTAGTCCAATTGAAAATCAAGTTACTCAGGACTTCGAAAATATTCTCAATCAAGAGAACGTTTTCGAAAATGCATGGGAGACTGATTTGGAAGAAGTGAGAACTATTATTAAAAAATTCAAAAATATGAAAGCTCCTGGCGATGATGGAATTTTCTACATCCTCATCAAGAAACTTCCTGAAAGTAGCTTATCATTTTTAGTTGATATATTTAACACATGTTTTCAATTAGTATATTTTCCTGACAAATGGAAAAATGCTAAGGTTGTTCCAATTTTGAAACCAGACAAAAATCCTGCAGAAACTTGTAGCTATCCTCCAATCAGTTTGCTTTCCTCCATCAGTAAGCTTTTCGAAAAGGTTATTTTGAACAGAATGATGGCCCCAACGAATCAATTTGCAATGAAGTCGATTCCGCCATGGACATTCGACCACTCATCAACTTTTACGTGTAACAAATTTGATCCGTTCCAACAAATCTGAAGGTTATTCTACTGGTCTTGCTCTTCTAGACATAGAAAAAGCATTCGACAGTGTTTGGCATGAAGGTTTGATTGTAAAATTGAAAAAATTTAATTTTCCAACATACATTGTTAGAATAATTCAAAGTTATCTGTCAAATCGTACACTTCAGGTTAATTATCAGAACTCCAGATCTGAAAGACTTCCTGTAAGAGCTGGTGTTCCTCAAGGCAGCATTTTGGGACCAATATTATACAATATTTTCACATCTGACTTACCTGAGGTACCTCAGGGATGTCAAAAATCTTTGTTTGCGGATGACACAGGCCTCTCCGCCAAAGGACGAAGCCTGCGTGTCATCTGTAGTCGATTGCAAAAAAGTTTGGATATTTTTTCTTCATACTTGCAAAAATGGAAAATTTCTCCTAATGCTTCCAAAACTCAACTAATAATATTCCCACATAAACCAAAAGATTTTTATTTGAAACCTTCAAGTAGACATGTTGTCACGATGAGAGGGGTTCCAATAAATTGGTCAGATGAAGTTAAGTATCTAGGGCTCATGCTAGATAAGAATTTAACTTTCAAAAATCACATTGAGGGCATTCAAGCCAAATGTAATAAATATGTAAAATGTCTCTATCCCCTTATTAATAGAAAATCAAAACTTTGTCTTAAGAACAAGCTTTTGATATTCAACCAAATTTTCAGGCCAGCCATGTTGTATGCTGTACCAATATGGACTAGCTGTTGTAATACCAGGAAGAAAGCTCTGCAGAGAATTCAAAATAAAATTTTGAAAATGATTCTGAGGCTTCCTCCCTGGTATAGTACCAATGAGTTACATAGAATATCCAATGTTGAAACATTGGAACAAATGTCAATTAAAATAATCAATAATTTCAGGCAAAAATCGTTACAATCTTCTATTGCCACGATTAATGCGTTATATGTTTAGGTTAAGTTAGGTTAAGTATATTAAAAACTTTTTTTTTCTCTTATAAGCAGGTGAAATCAACTCACCTGTAAAAAAAAAAAAAAAAAAACTGAACTGCTACGGCAAATGAAATGTAATATGTTGTTAACAAAATGTTAATTAAATCTTAAATTTGTTTTACCAAATTAGGATGATAGTGTTGTCTAATAACACAGAACACCTAGATATAAGAAATGAATGTAATGTTTGGAATGATACTAATAAAGAAATTAAAAAAAAAAAAAATGCAAAAGTGTTCGATATTGTAAAAAAATTGAATAACAATAAATAAATAAATAAGTATTAATAAAATGTTTTCATGATCTCATAACGCATACCCAAATCCAAAACTTTTAAAGTTTATATATAACATTTAGAAACTCATCGATCATACTCTAAAAAAATATCCTGGTAAAAAAAAAAATATTTTCGTGTAATCTGTTAATTCATTTTAATTTATACATACATACATATACATATCATATTTATACATATACATAATATTTATACATATAATACACATAATACTAATGAATACATGAAAACGACTTGTTTAATTCACGCAAGGCCCTTAACAATAAAATCAGCAACAAACTGCGGTTCCCGTAATAATTTACACCGAAAAAAAAAATTTTTTTCTACTAAATGTGAAAATTGTGACATGTTTGAAATGTCATAACTTTTTTGTTTACCATCACCAAATTTTTATGGTAGATAGCTAATATAATGGACCGTTTTCCCTCAAAAAATTACGTTGGTATTCCGATAGGGTTTTGAGATATTTGAGTTTTTGTGTCAAAAATTATGTTTTTTAAATGCAAAAAAAATTTTTTTTACTGTGTGTATTTTTTTTTTGGAATCTTTATTTAGTTGTCTAACTTTGTTTCTTTAGTTTTCTGACAATCGAACGAACCGTTTTTGCTGTGCAGCTTTTTGAATATTTTTGAACCATTTTCACATACACCCTTTTGAAAAGTTAGTCGTGACTCAACTTGAAGATTTGATATCGGAAAATGACGATTTAGATGGAACTGGAAAACTGTGCAAAGTTTCAGCTCAATAGAAAAAAATGAATTAAAAAATTTACCAAATTTTGGTGCTGTTGCTTGGAATCACTCTCCTGTGAAAAATTGCAAAATAAATGTATTATTCAACCACCATAATTACTTTCAGTTCTACTTCTTATTATTCTTCCATCGAATACACACAAAAATGTTTTGCTGAATTTCGGTGATAACTGCCGAGATTTTCGGCAACGGATTACCGATCTCTTCGTAAAATTTTGACAGCTGAGCTGGTCTTCTCATTTTGCAGTTTAGTCGGCACTTCGAACTTTTACCGAAATTTTCGACGAGATCTCAGCTGTTGAGTTCTCGGCAAATTATTTCGCCGGCCTCGGTGAAATAAATTAAGTGTGTATGCTAAAAAATTTGCCCCAATTCGCCCCTGTAAATGTTAAAGAAATGTGAAACAGTCGATTTTAATATAAAATATCATATAATTCGAAAAATATAAGAGATACATTTTTGATTTGATTTGAATCTCAAACATACACAAAAAATATAACCAAAAAACTAGTTTCAAAGGGTCGTCCATAAAACATTAAAATTAAATAGATAGAGCTAAACTATGTTTAGCAAATTTTCATATAGTCAAATTATCTACAACTTTGCAGAAGACACCATTAGTTTATCTTCACTTGTGCAAAAAAAGTAAAATTCTATCTCATTGCTAGGTGGATTTATCACAAAAATAATACTTTCTTAAATTAATTAACTCATTGCGCGTGATAAAGATGGACAAATTATGGGTGAAACTATGAAACAAATCCACGGGATTTGAACCCAGGACTCTTGTATGCTAGACGAGTGCTTTACCAACTAAGCTACCAAGCCACTTGGCGACCCAATAACTGAGTTGGTTACAAGTTTTAGAATTCAAATCCCTACAGACTACGTGTGCACGATATACACAACAAGGTAGGCTATTCCCACGTGTAAACAACGCTTTCCCATCAAAATATGTGTCGTCATTCCTATCGTCAAGCATGAGGCCTTGAGGATAGTAAAGGAGAGCAGGCCTTGCTTTCTTTTGCATTCATTCGAGTTTGCGATACGA
The DNA here is from genome assembly GCF_002204515.2 of Aedes aegypti. Classification (NCBI taxonomy): domain Eukaryota; kingdom Metazoa; phylum Arthropoda; class Insecta; order Diptera; family Culicidae; genus Aedes; species Aedes aegypti. Next base: position 373,192,471 of record NC_035109.1, read on the forward strand.
ATGACATCACTGCCAAATGTCATTTTTCGGAGTATAATACCTTGTGTCTTTTTACCGTGGCTGTGTGCATCCTGCGTATAACCATGAATACATTCAAAATCAAATTATCATGGCCTGCTGAGTCGAACGTCGTCATCATCTACAAAGTACTCTTAGAACATGACACTAATTTGATGTGGGAGATCTTTCCCAGTAATGACAATATGAACCGAACATACATTAGATAGGGTGCCGGTACCAATGGTTTTAATGTACCAGTAGATTGGACTATGGAATAAAACGAACATTTTTCGATAAAAACGACATGTGCTATTTTTGGTGGATAGATCGTCTCTAGTTTAGTCGATTTGCCAAATTTCAGCTTTTTATTCTATCAAAAAGTCATATAAATAATTAAGTTTATGCAAAAAAAATTGCTCCCTTGCACCAGTAGTAGCCGTCGTGTTCCAGTAGTGGATCAACGGATGGAAGCAGTTCTTAAAATGGATGTATAAAAATGAAGAAAAGCCCTAGAGATGATCTTTATGCTTCATTCGAAAGATATTAATTGGTGTTCCGAGGGAAAAATGTTAATCCTATGTAAAAATTTACCATTTTGTTTAAAATTCCTTATATCATTCCCGAACGTCTACTACTGGAGCACTAGCGCAACTACTGGAACACGTGTATCAATAGTGGCTCAAGCGATTTTATGTTAAAAAATTAGTTTTATCACTCTTTTTATATTTTTCCCATATAGTAGAGGTTGAAATCTTTCTGTTGACACCAAAAGATCTATGTTATGGCTTTTCGTTATTTTGTTATGATTTATTATAGCTTAGGTAGTCCACTCATTACACCGGCACCCTACCACATTTCGATAAGATAAGATAAAATGCACTGTTATCATCGGTGGAGCGACCCAACTGATTCAGAGAGAAAAATAACCAGTACACGCAAAAAAATTGTGCGGTAAAAACTACCATTTTAGGGGATTAACTTAAGCGCTCGCACCGGCAATTTTCAGCAGACCTTATATGCGCTTGATTTTACCATGTCTGTAGTTAGAATCATTATGTCTATCAAATGTACCAATAATGCGGTAGAGTGTACCGTAAACATAGTAAATTGGTCTGAATTTCCATGGTAGTTTTAAGAATGGGCGTAGTCAGCTAAAATAGTTATTTTTACTACAGAATTTTTTCCCGTGTACCCATTTCGGCCGTAAAACGCAATACGAAGTACTGAAAAATGAACAACAGAAAATTAGTTCCATTATTCGTCGAGTGAAAGCCGAGACGATTGTAATAAGTGAACAGAAAAATTGGAAATCAATAATGAAGAAATAATGAAGATTCTAGTGAAGTGTTCGATCTTGGCGATCTGTCTGGGCAGCTCAGTAGGAGCCGTCGATAAGGAAGTCATTAGAAACAGTACATGGGACGAAAAATATGTAAGTTCTAAGCCCCACCTCGTAAAAACGGCTCGCCTTGTTCTCGTATGAGTAGTTGACGTGAAATTCTTTCATTTAAATAGAAAAATGCTCAATTTTATCCACTTATAAGCGGTTTCTTCACCACCGCTTAAGCCTTAAACCTGGTTCAATCGATTCTACCCCATTACCCCGAAGGTCATTTCCCCGAATGCCATCACCCAGAATTCCATCGCCCCGAATGCTATTTCCCCGAATTTACAATTATCTTGATATGATGATATTGATGACAATCCCCCATGATATTGGAATTCGAGGTAATGTCATTCGGGGTGATAGGTCGTTCGGGGTAGTGGCGTTCGGGTTAATCGCATTCGGGGCAAAGGGATTCGGGGTAATGGGGTAGAATCGCAAAATCTAAAAACACTTACCGTAATCCCGGGTAACATCGATCGATTTTTTTTAATGTTTCTTTAAAATTTCATTAAAAAATGAAAAGGTTGAAAGGTTTTTTTTATTATTAATTATCAATGAAGACTCAAGAACTTTTAGAAATCGATTAACTTTTTCAATCACATTGAACGATATTGCAGTAAGGATTCTTCATTTTATAAAGTGGACATCTTGTACATGCAATATTTTTTTAATTTATCTATGAAATCGCAATCGGTTTTCGTTCTACTAAAGCTGCACTAGGTATGTTGTGATAATAAAAAATCCACCAAAATGATTAAATTTCACATAAATAACAAACAACGTTCAGAACGGTCGATTTTTGAAGGTTATCAAAAACAATGATTATTATGAATCGGCTGAAGAATACGTCAATTTATGTTTTTCATTTTCAAAAAGGCACCTTCAATAGTCCCATTAATAAGAAGCAAAAATTCTCCAGATATCATGAAAACAATTTTCACCGATTATTTTAGAGAAAATATTTCATATTATTAAAATACGTTCAGTTGACCCTCAGTTACCGACCCGATCGGATTGTTTTATCAACGCTCTTGAAGCCATACAATGGAAAAACCGAAGAGAATAAAAGTATGTATCCAAAAACGGCTGTCGCTCTATACATAGTGTATATTCGACGGATAAAATGCCCGATCAATGTATTTCATTTCGCAGATTTTCTTAGCAGTACATATAAAACTGCCAGTGAAACGAAGCTTTTAAACGAACATAAAGTTCAGACTACTTTTGATAATAGAAAAGAAGCCAACCACTTCTTATAAGCAACCGGATGTCGCAACTGCGTACAGCTTCTCGAGGCTGCATTACCGGAAGAGGGTGAGCTGGATGAAGCCTGCCGGAGGCCTGAAGGACTGCTGGAGAACAGTAAAGCAACCAGCTGAGAGCAACGTCGGGTACGTGGGACGGAGTGGACGGAACGATTGGTTCGACGAGGAATGTAGGCAGATCTTGAGGAGAAGAATGCAGCGCGGGCGGTCATGCTGTAGCAAGGGACGCGACAGAACGTGGAACATTAGGGGTCATTCACAAATTACGTCACGCTCCAAGGGGTGGAGGGGGTCAAGCCAAGCGTGACAAGCCTTACTAAATTTGCGAATTACTCATACAAAACACGTGACAGAGGGGCGAGGGGGTCGAGAAAGTTGAAATTTAGCGTCACATAATTTGTGTACCATCCCTTATAGACGGAAGCGCCAACAGCAGACCCGCCTCTTTCGGGAGAAAAAAAAACGCCGCCTGGAGGAGACGAAGTGTGAGGAGATGGAACAGCTATGGTCTCAAGAAACCCGTTAGTTCTATCAGAAGCTCAACGCATCCCGCAACGGCTTCTTTGCCACGAGCCGAGATGTGCAGGGATAAGGATAGGAGCATTTTGATGGACGAGCGTGAGGTGTGAGGTGATCGAAAGGTAGAAGCAGTACTTCGACGAACACCTGAATGGCTCTGAGAGCACAGGCACTGAAGGACGGGACAACGGAGCAAATGCCTTCGTCAGTACTGCTGGTGATGGAAATCAACCAACCCCCCACTTTTAGGGAGGTTAAGTATGCCATTCACCAGCTCAAGAACAACAAAGCTGCTGGTAAGGATGGTACCGGAGCTGAACTCATAAAGATGGGTCCGGAGAGGCTGGCCTTTTGTCTGGACCGGCTGATAGGCACAATCTGAGAAACAGAACAGCTACCGGAGGAGTGGAAGGAACCCAAGTAACAATTTTAGTTTTACGAATTACAGGGTGCTATAAATAAACGCCCATAAAAGCACGGTCAAGACACTGTTGCCTTCATCGCATCCCCCAAAACCTCTTGTAAATTAGAATTTTACTAGTTGGCCCACTCTGAAAGAGGCTATGAAGTGTATAATTATGTCAGACGAATAGAGCAAAATAGCATTTATGGTAGCTGTTTTGAGGCCACCTGATCTAGATGAATGTCGCATCATCTTGAAAATGATTTTATCATAACGTCGATCTTGCCGGATTTATTCCAACGTGAACAAAACAAAACACGTCTGTGATAAATTATTTCGTAATGTTTTTTTATTTGAAGTGATTTATTTGTGCTAGTGCTCAAATCCTTAGTGTCGAGTGAGATTTACTGTAAAATGTGATGAGAAAGAACATAATTTGCCTGGGCCCGCTCTGAAAGTGGCATTTTTCTAGTTATTTAACATTTGCTAAAATAAGCCACCAGGTGGTTGGTGGCGGCGAAGGATGGACCCCGAGTTCGCCCAACTCTACGGCGAACCCAGTATCCAAGAGGCGGACAAAGCTGGAAGGATACGATGGGCAGGACATGTTGCAAGAATGCCGGAAAGCAACCCTGCAAAGATGGTATTCGCTTCGGATCCGGTTGGTACAAGAAGACGTGGTGCGCAGCGAGCTAGGTGGGCGGATCAAGTGCGTATCGATTTGGCGAGCGTGGGGCAGAACCGAGGATGGAGAGATGCGACCACGAACCGAGTATTGTGACGTGAAATTGTTGATTCAGTGTTATCTGTTTAGATGTTAACTAAATAAATGAAATGAAATGAGCAAGATTTATCGAAATCTTATTGTACAATGCAAAAACCGTTTTGGGAATGAATTGTTTGGCATCGGTTTGTATCCAGCTTTTTACGCTAGCATGCCATAAATTTTATATCACCCCCTTCTGACACCTCTTGCAAACACTATAATAATTTTTATAGCTTGACCAAAGCAAGCTTTGCGGTGGTAAAAAATAGTTATGTTGACATAGAGAAGTCAAGTCTTGTGTTTTTGGAAATGAAAATCAATATTATTTAAAATTCCCCTTTTTATTCTAAACGGTTTTGTATTTTAGATTAACAGACAGGAAGCTTATGGCTATGATACTAATCTATTTTGAAGAAGCTATACACGTGCCTAACTGAGCTAGAATCTGGTTTCACCAAGGATCTAACAACTTAAAATGAGTGGGCATCTAGTGCGAGAACTCTTTGATTGATTTGTGAAAAAGTTGGAACATGTTTTTAGTAGACAGCTCCGCTGACCAATCCAGAGATCGTCAGGCTTCACATTTTTCAAACCCGTTATCTACTAGTACCCAACTTATTTTATATTATCTAACCCTGACAAACATTGAAAAGCAAACCTGGACCCGACCCGGAACCCGAGAAAAAATTGTGAGGAAACCCGATTTCGAAAAGATGACAAGTTCATCGTTTCTAATGCATCTAAAGCTTCCCTTCAGGTTGTCATTGTATTTACAATTCTCATTGTATTTACAATTCTCATCCAACTCGAATCAACCCGACTTTTTTTCAAGCCTAAAGCCGACCCGTACCCGATAATCTTGTAGCCTACAAACCAGATCCGAACTTCAACCTGAAAAAAATCCAATTTTCAAACCCAACCCCGACCCCGACGGATTTGAATCAGGCATTGATCAAACCAATCGGATCGTAATTCTATCCAAAACCAATAGAATTCGAGTCAAATGCACCACTTCCGAGGTTGAGTATCATTCTGGTTAGCTTTTCCAGTACGTATTCGAATATGTAAGAAAAAGAAATCAGGAAAATCTCACAGGATCCACGACTTCGCCCAGTGTGTGGCCTGAGTATTTGGTAGAGATATAGTTAGCAATCAATGATGTCCATTCAACGATAGAATTTTGCAATTCGTTTCATGTAAGTATTATCGTATTGATCTTCTGGTTCCTAAAAGAAATGAATTAAATGAATAAATCCGATTAATAACTCTGAGGAACAACTGTTCTAGTCAATACTTGCTGCAAAACAAACGTAGTGAAAATTTTTGACATTTCAATCAACAATCTTAAATTTCAGTCTACTAAGATTTAACTATAAAATCTGTTGCCAATAAATGCCAAAATCAAATCACCCCTCATTCTTTTATGACAAGCGTAAAAAGCTGGATAAGCATCATTCACTGCAATACTGGGAAAATTGCAGGTTCTCACTGATCGAAGCTTAATACGATGGATACTAGCACATCACCCTACCTACGCGTAGCTACGTTTTGGACTCATTTGCAGCAAATATATTATTTTGAGCAACTTTATGTCTTCAACATTTTCAATAACCAATGTATGTTCCACAAAAATAGCATAGAAATTTGTTGGAATAACATCAGCAATCCACAGTATCAAATCGGTAGAGAGGAATCTTGGCACATTTAATAAAGGTATCTGGCGTATGAAGAAATTTTCCAGATACAATGGAGGATCATGGATGGAAATCTAGTAATCATGACAAAGTCAATGATGCATCGCGGTTGTTCTTTATCGTGCGATCATAGCAACAACGATAAACCATTGGTCGTCAAGACCTCACAACAAACTACGCTCCGCGAAAAATGCATCGCTCGGCATAGGGGAAGGGGTGGTAAAATGAACACCTTAAGGAAATCATCTTGTTTCTGATAGAAAAACGAGGAATTTGTATAGTTCAACCGCGGTTGGTGGTAAAATGAACACCATGCAAAAAACGTGAGCAAAACAAATATTTCTGAAAATTTTCATTGCCCCACCAAAAATACACCCAATAATGATTGTAACCCATTCAAAAAGAATTCTAAAGGTATCAAATTTGACATCATATCATAACGATATTCACCTCACTGAAAAACCTCAAGTCTTCCGAGCTAAAAATTACGTCAGTTCTAATTTTCAAACGTGGTTTTCTAAAATCTTAGTTTTTGTTGACATTTTCACTTCAATTTCCCTCCGTATCAATTCGAACACTCAGATGTATGCTCTAAATCGTCCGTGCGTGATAAAAATTCATCGAAATATGTTTTTACTCGATAAAAGGCACGGTGTTCATTTTACCACCACTTCCCCTATATGCTAACGATCAATTGTTCGCAAACCGAATTTATAAGTTTTGGAGGATTTTCACGCTTTCACTCTGCGATATGACTTCTAGCATACCATTGTTGATCCTAAAGTCAATTGGGAATGGTTTGAGCGAAAATTAACATCGTAAATTCGTAACTGATTCACAATAATCGCTACATGTTACAACATCCGACAAACGGTTTGTCCCACGACAAACAGTTTATCTGATGCTCCATATATCGGTTCAAGGCGCGTGGAATGAGGTATCGCAATCATGCTTTTGCCAGAACGACGGCCCTCTTAGATCATTCGAATACTGTGTTATTTGTCGTTAGAGATGATTTTCTTCCATCCTTGTGGAGGATCGTTTAAGATTCTGAAAGTTTGTATACAGATTCGAAGATTCTACCCCATTATCCCGAATCCCATTACCCCGAATGCCATTAACCCGAACGCCATTACCCCGAATTCCAAAACCCCGAATGACCCATCACCCCGAATGACATTACCCCGAATTCCAAAATCATGGGAAAATGTCATCAATATCATCATGTCCAGATAATTGTGAATTCGGGGAAATGGCATTCGGGGTGATGGAATTCGGGGTGATGGGATTCGGGGAAATGGCATTCGGGGTAATGGGGTAGAATCAGATTCGAAGTTTTAGATGACTAGTGAAACTTCTACCAAGAATCGAAATTGCATATCTGAATAGGTGGTCAAATCTTGCGATGTTAAGGAAAAGCATAGTGTTGAAGGCTGGTTATAGTTTTCTTAAATTTTTCATCGATATTAAAAGGTCGGATGAGAGCTCATAAGAACACTAATTCTTTTTTTTTTCTCTCAGTTTGATGGCTCAGACCTTTTGATCCATAAAGTACATTAATTCTTGGTTAGCTAAAGTTGCAGTTAATTGCACCAGTTTGATATTTCAGCAACATACTTACGGAAAACGCAGTGGATTCCGTTGATAAATCAGTTTCATACTGATCAAGAAACCGTAACGACCGAAGTATGGTGATCCCAGACAGTTTCATCCACCTATTATTGCCGTTGTTAACGATTACCTTTTGACATACTACTTAGCACACTCTCTTTCAAGATGATTCAAACCGCATATAAAAAACATTCTTAGGAAAAAACTAATATCTTTTCGTTTCTATCAAAATTCTCAGAATTCTAATGCTTACAATGGCAAGCGAACGTCCAACAAGAAACCAAACCCCCTGTGCAGCGTGTGCACCTGCAACGCCCAGGAGCGAACCTTCGACTGCTCCTCGAAGAAGCTCAACAAACTGTTCAACATGAGTGGCTGGACCACATTGAACGACAGCGGAGTCACCATCGAAACGATGATCCTCAGCAGAAACGGAATCCCAGAAGTGCCTCAGTTCCCCAAGTTCAACTTCAGAGTGTTGAATCTGAGCTTCAACGACATCAGCGTCATCGCTAGGAAGGCCTTCTACTACCTGGACGATATGGAGGTACTCGACCTATCGCACAACATGCTGAATCTCAAGACACTCAGAACGGAGATCTTCGAGGGGAGCTACACTTCGGACGAGTACCTACCGATGAAAAAACTACGAGTACTACTCTTGGGCAACAACAACTTGAACTCGCTGAATCCGAATATGTTCGAGCATTTGCCCGTTCTAGAAGAGTTGAGCCTCAAGGATAATATGTTCAAAATAATCGATCAGATGACGGAGTTCGCCATTGGGCACATCATGACCCTGCGGGTATTGGATTTGAGCTGCATGGAACTGTTAGAGATTCCGAAGTTTATGTTCTACTCCCTGTTAAAGTTGCAGTATTTGAACCTGGCGGGAAATTTGCTGACGAGTGTTCCTGGGGCGTTGGACTACGCGATCAATCTGAAGTGGCTCAGTTTGGACGAGAACCCGATTGAGAGTGTTCAGGGCGAAAGGTAAGTCGGTAAATGTGATAAAACTTAAGTGTAGATCATGCAGTGAGGCTTTCATTCAGCGTGTTCCCGGCGATCAAGACTTTGGAGTACCTCAGCGTTTCCTACATTACGACATTGAAGGTGATTGGACGCGGGGCATTCAGCAAGTTGGAAGGTCTCAAGGAGATACACGTTTGCTACAACCCAGGACTGACACATCTTCATGAGGAAGCGTTCAGTCGGGTCGATGCGTACAATCAAAATCAGACGGAGTGGCCTCCGATGAAGCAGCTCTACATAAATAGCAACAATCTGAGTAAACTGGACACGCAGTTGTTGGCTCGATGGGACGACATGGAAGTGATCGACATTCGGTATAATCCGTGGTCATGTGACTGTGATAGCCAGTGGATGGTGGAGACCTTGTTGGCGATCGTCGAAGAAACTTCGCCTAGAATCAAGAACAACATTGTGTGAGTATCTTCACGAATCTGCGTTTGCCACACAGCTTACAAACCTTTATGAACATTCTAGATGCGCCGCCCCCGATCAGATGAAGGGCCTTTCGATGGTTGACCTGAAGCGCAAGCACAGCTTCGTGCACTGCCTGGACAATCTACCGGAGAATGATGATGCTCTGTTGATTGGCTGGTTGATCGGCATCCTGGTGGGTATTTTCCTTGCGGCGACGGCCATCTTGATCTACCGTCGGGGCAGCTTCGGTCTGGTTCGCCGTGGCCCGCAGGCTCTCTACGTACGGGTGTAGATGAAGATGTTTAACGCCCAAGGTATCGCACAATTGTACTCAGGTTCTGAAATTGTTATCAATAGTTATTTTAACATGAAATAAACACAGTTTTTGCAATACAATTCAGGTCTATGGTGAGGATTCGAGTAAATCTTGAAAGTTTATCGTCGACAGCTTCATAGAATTAATTAAGCATGTTATCAAGGAAACATTCTTGCTTGTTGATACCTTAGGAACCATTAGTGTAGTAAAAAATATTTTCAGCTGGATAAGTTTAACTTTTTTACTATCAAGGGGGATAACTTAACAATGCATATATCCGGCGTTTTCCAAGATATTTTCAAATTGTTTACAGCATTAACATAGGACACTATTTAGAATCAATATCCACTTTAAAGTTCTACATGTATGTAGTATACTCAAAAATATTAAGCAAAATGCATTGTCTAGTTTCATCTTGTTTTAGATATCCAATGAACAAGTCTGGGAAGAAATAGAAATTTTTGATTGCACTTAAAGTTTGTGTTACTTAATAACTACCAAAACCCCAAAGCTATTTTTCATAAAATTCAATCTGGTGGCATATAGTTTTTTCGACATATATGTGATGGTAGAAGTCCAGTGAATATGCTTGAACAGAAACAGTAATGTTTGATTTCATTCAAAATTTATTTTAATAAAACCTGAGCAAAAATCAGGTGTGAAACTAAATGTATAGGAATAACTAGTGCTTTTCTGGACCTCAACTTGACTGTAAAAGTCTAGTGAATATGTTTGGGCAGATATATGGATTTTTGATGACGCTTAAAATTTCCATTGAAAAAACCACACAAAAACTCGTGTTAAGCCATAAATCGAAATTTTTGTTTGTACTCAAAAACTACGAAAACCCTTATTTTTGTTTAAACTTTTCGCCTGAGCTTAGCTTAGCTTAGACTGACTACACATATCAATGGTTGCTATTCCAAGATTGACCGAAGTCAGTGAAAATGCACAAAAAATCAACTAGAAGTTCGGCTGGGATTGGCCATAATCTTCTTCAGTGTGCATAATTCAGTGCCTCTATTTAATCATGGTCAATAACGGCGCCGGCCACGTCCTTGCAGTTAGGTGGGATTGGGGGAAGGAATGTTAGTGTGTAACCTTTGCTATTTGGAGACCGTGTTTGCCTCTGCATCTCCACAAAGGTTACTGGGAGGGATGTTTGTTAATGGGGAGAATCGTTGGGTCACAAGATTCACTTTGATAAGCGATTAGACCACGATAAATAATTATTTGTGAGATATAAACATGCTTATAGGTAAATATAATATTTTCATTCGATATGAACAATATCTATGTAGAGAAAAATTATGCCGACACTTGAGGTAACGAACCTTTCAAAGTTTGTTGAATAAAGTGAACCTTTCGCAAGGCTACACTTGTAGTGTCGAACCATTCAAAGTTTTTTTTTTTTAATTACAAAAATAAAGGTAAAAAGAAAAAGAAGTGTTGTAAAAAAAAATTTTGGCATAAATAATTTATGAATCAGATTTTATGTCGATAATCACAGTGACGAACCTTTCAAAGTTTGTTGAAAAATCATATTTACGTCTCACCGTTGTAACGTTAAAGGTGCAGTCATACATATTTTATATATTAGAAATAGTAGCATGAAACGAGCTCACCAATTGATCCGTCATGCTTGAGCAGCAACAATCCGCTTTCAGCTTCACTCGTTTGCTCGGCTATATAAAAGCACTCAGAGAAAATAGGCGCGCGACCCGAGAGGGAAAACCACTGACGCCTTCTCGGGCTTTCTTGACACACTGCCGAGGAGCAAGCGTCAACGTCGAAAGATCAAAAAGAACTAATCGAACGCTGCACTTTTTCACTTTCACTCGACCGACGCGCGACATGTTTGATCCTGCCCTCATCGCCGGCCCCCGCAGGAGCAAGCGTCAAGGTCGAAAGATCAAACACAACTCCTTATCAATAAAATTTCATTCAATAATATCAAAAATAGTTTTCCATTGAGTGAAGAGCTAGCCGGATGAGTTAAAGCTCACACAAATAAAATCCAATAAAAACTGCAATGATAAATCAGCTTATGCACGGTGTCTACGTTAAAGCATCCACAAATGGAATATGTAGATTCTATCAACTGATACCTAGTTAAAGTAGTAGGATTCCACAGAATTGTTGGAAGGACTCTCACACAACTCGGAACATAATTTACATAAAAACATTTGGACGGTCTTCAGCACTTTTATTAACCAATGTACGCTCTACCACTAGGCATGGAAATTTTTTGGAACAACATCATCAATAACAGGATAAACAAGAGAAAAATTCAAAGAAGTCCGAATAAATATTCAGAAGATATAAAACATTGGCTATGCAAACATTGTTTAAATTTTTCTCATGTCGTGGAAAATTGTTGGGAGCATCACAAAACTATTGAATTGTCATGTGTCATGAAAATTTTATGATTTGTTCTGCTTTAAATTGTTGTTTTATTAAAATAATTGGTCAAAGGTCTTACTTTTACGACTTTTATTTTTTTATAATGTTCTGATTTGTATATTTTATAACATAAAAAAATTAAAATAAATATTTGGAAAAATGAATAGACATAAAACACACATATTTCAATACATATCAATGACAAGTTCACAACACAATCTCTAAAAAAAATATTTTCCGCCATATTTTACATGAATTTACAGTACAAAAGAATTGCATGCTTCGATTACTAATATAAACTAAAGAAGCTAAAAGCATATAACAAAAGCAAGCTTTTACTTCTTTGCGATCTTGCAAAACTTTACTTCATAGATTATGTTTTTAATGAAAATTACTTCTTAGTTACAGGTATTAACGTGATCCTTCTACATTTCGTTCATATAACAGTAAGAATAGAAAAGACAGTTTTTGTACATAACTCATTAATCATTGCAGTACCTAGTAGTTACATCGTTCGTTTATGTCAACTTAAAAATCAAGCATTCGTAACTGATAGCTCCATTTGAGAGAAAGTTGAAAGTTTAAGTCTCACACTGCAAACTGAAAATAGTGAATAGTATGTTTCGTTGAAATTTGTTATATATGTGTAATTGTTTCGAGCTTTGCAATTTTCTAAATCATGTTTATCAATGAAAAACGTTCAATAACATCACAATGGATGATAATCTATAGAATCAGTATGCAATTCATAAGAAAAAATCATTTCATTATAAAATTGTGAAAATGTCCAAAGTAGTTCCTTTTTTAACTTGAAGGACACACTTTTTTCGCTATTCAAGCATTTTTGTTATTTCTTGATGAATTTGCCTCATATTTTGCACATCTGATACGTACATATACAACTTAAATATATGCAAGAATTATCAATATCTATCCATAATTCAAAGAGTTACAAATCCTCAAAGTTGAATAATGTTGAAATTATGTCAAAAGAAGCCCCGTTTGACGGTATCATAGAATTATAACACATGGAAATTAGGAAGAGTGCAAAACAATGGATTAGGATATTTTTGTAATAACAGAAATTTTGTTTTTTTTTATCAAAACAATACTCTGAACTGCCTGACAAACGTTTGAATCCGTACAGAACTTTTTGTAACATCCATTTGATTGATAGACATTACATGCTATTTCATCCTTTTTTGTGGTTTTGTTTTTTAATAAACTTCTAGAGGGTATCTAGAAAATTCTAGATTTCCTTTGAAATCCTCTTATTATCTCTTTGACTATTCCATTAAAACAATATTTCAACGTTTTCATTCAAATTAATTACCTTAATTTTAAACTATTTTACAGAACTTCATTGCGTTACTACACCTCTAATTCTCAAAAACGCTTCTTGTATGATTCAAAAGAAAAATATTCGTCAAATTTTTGTCTAATGCCCCTCGTTAAGTCAACAGTATATGACGAATAAACCTATAAAATAAATTCCTATTTCTTAGTATTCAAATCAATCAATTTTATTTTTTTCTCGTTGGGTGACGATTTACTATTGCTACACGCTAATAATCGATTTTATTCTGAAAACTGAAAAGAAATCTTCATTCCAGACAGTTCACCGTTAAAAGAGATTTATTTATGTATGTACCATCTTCGGCTACGCCGTACAGACTGATTTATTAATTAAAACTACTTTAAATTAAAACTACTTAATCTAAACCTCTTATTCTAACACTGAATACATTTTTGGACATATTAAAATCAAACATCATTGAACGAACGCAAACACATATGAAAACAGTTGCTGTATCCAAAATTAGATCTATGAAAAGGTATTACACTGAATTACGAAGACGTCTGGAAGGAACATTCCACGGAATCAATTCTAAGAGATCAGGGCAGTCTATATTGATTGTGATGAGATCAAATATTTGTGATGAGAATTGAAACATTTTGTATGCCGTAATGTACAAGTCATACTAATATAAAATAGGCTGATTTTTAAGTATTACTTGAGCTTTATCATTGAAATGTTTGATGGTCAATTCTTATAGAATACGACCAGAAATCCTTGAACATTTTCTGCAAAACAAATGCTTTGAATAAGGGGCGCTCAAATGACGGTTCGCCAAGGGTGCCAGGAGGCCACGCTACGGCTCTGATTACAGCCTCCTAACGATGGTCGTCCACTACGACCATCGTTAGGAGGAATCGTAGGAATGTCCTGCCGGTAAACCCAAAACAACGGGAGCACTGCTCGGAAACGGAAGACCGGAAGCAGATTTGCACAACTGTGCCAGCATTCATCAAATGAAAATGTTACATATTTTATATGGTTTTATTTAAGATCAAATATAATGTCATTAGTGTAGTTGTGTATATGTTTTGGAAATAATTTAAAACAAAGAAATTACCTATTTCATTATTTAAAAAAAAAACAGCTTCAACACAACTCTCTGTATTGGGTACTTTTGATTTAAAATACAGTTATTGAAATATAGTTAAAATCACTCCATTCAATGTATTAGTGGAATGACTCAGAATTGAGTTCTTTACTAACAACTCAATTTTGAATCATTCCACTTAGCTGTCAAGATGAGTAAAAAAGACTTACCGTTTTGATTCATATTACGGACAGCTACAAATTCCGGACACTCTGCTTTGTATGGGAAAGATTTCACACGAAATGTTTCAAAAGTTCTCACTTTTAAGGCTCGTTTTCATAAGCATTTTCTATAAATATCTATGAATATTTATAATGGTCAGCAACCTTAGGCGTCTCTCTAGTGGTTTGAGTATTTCAATTGATGATTTCACTTTTCTTTTAATGATTTGTTTGACCTGTCCGGAATTCAAATCCAAGTGTCCGGAATATGAGGCAAAAGCAAGGGAGCGTCCGAAATAAGAATCATGAGAAGTCCACACATTTTCTTTAATTTAAAATTATTCATTCTGCGTATCCAAAATCTTCTCTCACCATTCGAATGTTAAGTGTTTTGACTGTTCGATAACGCGGAGGAATCATATAGAATGATTTATTTTACATGCTTTTTGATGAGTTCTACTTCACTGAGGCCTTAAGTGTCCGTAATATGAATCAAAACGGTAATTTTGAGTTGTTTCGCTTCCCCGTGTATGAGCCATAAAATTTTGGGCAACTGCAAGGGACATGGAGGTCTTTAATTTGTCTTTGGTCTTTCTGCATTTTTGAAGAAAAAAAAACGAAACAAACATTTCACGATTGTTTTTTTTTTCACGGTTTCGGCACAGAATGCAACATAGTTAAGCAAATGTCGACATGTCTAAAGTGCATCTTTCGAAAAGAAGAAAATATTGTTGTAATTACACTTTTTTTTCCAGTGTCGGGGACATATTACCACTGCGACCATTTATTTGATCTTTTGTGGTGTCATCCTCTTTGTTTTTGTAGCGCTGAGAGGACTCATCACTATAAGAAGTGACTATCCACCCATCAGTTGGCGTGTATCCCAATCAGGTACTGCATTCCGTATGAAACTTAGTACCTGTTTGGGATGAGAGTTCCAGATTTCCCAAGGCTCTAATAAGCCTTTTTCTAGATATCTACAACGCTTACGGTAAAGTGCAACACACTAGCACATTAAATGTTCAGAGCTCTCACTCTCCAACTTGCAGAAACGACACTTATCCTCCTGCAACTTTCCAATTATTTTTAAGTGGTATTTACTAGGACAGTGACCTGTGATTAGTCCAGTATAAGTACTTAACTCATGTTTATTCAAGTTTATTAACCTTAGTGTTTTTCTTGCGTCCGGTTCTATGAATCGTTTCGCCTGACGGGAATCGGATGTATTGGTCCAGGTTGCTTCGAGCCATCTGTAAAAAAGATTGTTGAGCCAGAACGGAAGTTCGGTTGTCCCACTTCCCAGTCCTGACGAGTTATATCAGGAACATAAAAGAGATGATCGAAAAAGTTTTGCTTCATCATGCAATCTTCGCTTATTGAAAATATTGGATTTATATTTAATGTTTTTACGATGCTCATATGTCCTTTGAGATCGCTATCATTAATAGTAGAGGACCTTCTGAGTCGTGAAGCATTTTTAACAGCATCCATTTGTATAAAATCTTGCAAAGGAGGTAGATAAAACATTGCGTCCAAAGCTTTAGAAGGAGTGCTACGCATCGCCCCAGTTAATGCAGCTGTAGCCAATCTTTGCAGCTTGTTCAATTTGGATTGAGTTGAGATTTGTTTGGTTTTTTTTCCCACCAAATAACAGATGCATATGTAATAGTCGGTCTCACAATGGCTGTATAAATCCAAAGTATCATCCTTGGTTTTAGTCCCCATTTTCTACCAAAAGTTCTTTTGCAGCCCCAGAAAGCATTTCTTGCTTTTTCTATCTGTTGTTCAACATGTCTGTTAAAACTGAGCTTACTATCTAAGATAACTCCAAGAAATTTTACTTCTGAAGACAGAGACAGTCTCCTAGTTTTAGACTCGATATGGAGATTTTGCGTCTTTTAGTAAACGGTACAATTGTGGTTTTGTTAGGGTTAACGTTTAACCCTTCATTTTGGCACCACCTTAAAGTGTAGCTCAACGCAGATTGCATTCGATCAGAAACGATTGCATCATATTTTCCACGAACAATTACTTATTACACTTACTGCCACCTATATTTTTGAAAGCGTGCACAATATGTTCTACAAATACCAAAGCGTGCAACCGTTTACCAAACTGTTGAAATGAAGTCTTATATAGTAAAATGCACATGTATGAGTTTGTTATTCATATATAAAAATAAAACAATTTGACAAAAAGTAATTTCACATTTTAACTAAATCTCACGACTTTTAATGCCTATTGCCCATTGCACGGTGACGTCATCAGAAAATCGCTCTCTTTCCCTACATCGGGAAATCTAAAAACAATGGTGCCAAAGTGTCAAAGTTGACTGGCACCATTGTTTTTAAGTTTTGTTGAAGAGCGAAAGAGAGAGAATTTTGCCGTGAAATGCTTAATATAGTTCAACAATATCTGCACATTATAGTGTTATGTCACTGTTTAGGATAGTTTAATTCAACAATTTTTTAACAAATCTTATCTTTAGGTTTCATACTGTTCAATGTAATAGCAATTCTTTGTAATATACTCACCATTACAGTTAAAGTTACTGTTTGAAATGTGTAGCAAATTGTATTTTCTACACGGGTAGGTGACGGATATTGGATCGGAGATAAGTGAAGTGGATAACGGAATGACAGTTCTACGTGTTGGTCGCACGTCTCATAAAAAGCAGCATACATTGTTCGAAATAGGATTATGTTATGTTCAGACTACGCAGTTGTATTGTGATAGAAGCGGTTTTCGTGACATTGGGCCAATATCATGTATCTGGAACGTGATATTGTCATGCATGTTTGACAGTTCCAATATCACCTTATGAAGGTGATATTTCAAATATGATTGTGGTGTACAGAATGTGCGTTGTGTGAATTGCGATAAATGCTTCTCTATACACTCAGAGATTGAGCACACATGATACGAACTGCTCAAATATCCTGCTCGACTGTAAATTTTGCGGATTATTGACAGAAATTACATTTTGTTTGTTTTCATTTCGGAACAGATGGACGAGAAAACTAAAATTACAATTTCTGGAAGTTCTGATGGAGCTCCTCTAAACTGCTTCAAGGATTTATTAGGAAAATTTGCCAAGCATTCCCACATAATTCTTCTGAAAATTTCTTCAAAAGTTATTCCTTTGGATCTTCATTAGAATTTCACGCAACTCCCTCTGGATTTTTCTTTGGAATTTCCTTTGGGATTTCCTTCAGAATTGATTTTGGAATTTTCTTCGGGATTTCCTTTGGAATTTACATTAAAGTTTCAATATAAATTCCAAAGGAAATTCGCTTCAGAATATTTTTCGGAATTTCTTTTGAATTTTTCTAATGAATTTCCTTCTGGAATTCCCTTCGATATTTCCTTTGAAACGAACATATGAATTTCTTTTAAAACTTCGTTCGGGTATTCCTTTGAAAATTCGTTCGAAAATTCGTATGGAGTTTCCTCCGGATTTTTCTTCGGAGTTTCCTTTAAGGATTTCTTCTAGAATTTCCTTTGGAATTTCTTTAAAAATAACCTTTGAGAATTCCTTTGGAATTTCATTCTGAATTTCCTTTGGAATTACCTCCGGAGTTTTCTTTGGAATTATTTTCAAAATTTCCTTTGGAATTGTATGGGATATTATATAGAAACTCGTTAGAAATTTTCTTCGGAATTTCCTTGAAATTTTCTTCAAAAGTTCCGCCATGAATTTTTCCAGTGAGTCCATTCAAGCAGTTCCTCCAGGATGTTCCTTCAAATTGTAGATTGTTTCTGGCATTCCTTAAGAATTTATTCGGGAAATCAACTCATTGCATTCCACTTGTACTCCACAAATTTGTTTCTTCAGATATTTCTTCATGGGTTCTTCCGTAAATTGTTTCATGAATTGCTCTAGAGATTTCTTTTAACTTTCCTTCGAGAATTCCTCCACCATTCTCTAAGGAATTTCCACAAAAAATATGCCGGAAATTCCTCAAAGAATACCTCAGTAATTTCTCCAAAAATTCTCCAAAAACTTCTACTAGAATTTCGCAAAGAATGTTTTCAACCGTTTTCTTTGGAATTTCTCCAGAAGAAAACTCCTGGATGAAACCCTAGAGTATTTTATGGAAAAAAATATCCTACAAACTTTCCGAAGGAAGTTTCTTTGAGAAACTCCAAAGAAAATTTTGTAGACAATTCAAGAGGAATTCTGATATAAATTCCAACGGAAATTTCAAAGAGAAATCCGAAGGAAATTCGAAAGAAAGTACCCAATTCCGAAGGAAATCATGGGAGCTCCGATGGAAGTTTCAAAGGAGTTCCTGATCACGAAGGAAATTTAAAATGCTGAGGGAAAATCCGAAGGAAACTCCAATGAAAATTTCAAAAGACATTCCGAAAGGTATTTTGAAGAAAATTACAAACATATCCGAAGAAAATTTCAAAGGAAATATCAAACAAAATTTCGATAAAAAACCGAAGGTAAAAAAATCGTAAAAGAAATTGTGAAGGATGTTCCCAAGGAAATTCTGATGGAAATGCCGAAGGAAAATCCAAAGGATATTCCGAAGAAAATTTCAAAGGAAATTCCGAAGAAAATTTCACAGGAAATGTCGAAGAAAACTCGAATGGAAATTCCAAAGGGAAATCCAAAAGAAATTCTTCAGAAAGTACTGAACTACGAAGGAAATCATGGAAGTTCCAAAGCAGTTCCAAATTCCGAAGGAAATTGTAGAGAAAATTCTGAAGGAAATTGCAATGGAAGTTCCCAACGAAATTCCGAAGGAGATTCTAAAGGAAATCCGATAGAAATGCCGAAGAAAGATCCAGAGGAAATTACAAAGAAATTTCAAAAGAAATTATTAAGGATGTTCCAAAGGAAATGTCAAAGAAAAATCCGAAGGTGATTTCAATGGAAATTCCTTAGCAATTCCGATAGAAACGCTGAAGGAAAATCCATAGGAAATACCGAAGGAATTTCCAAAGAAAATTCTAAAGGTAATTCGAAAAAAAAATTTGAAGGAAATTTTTAACGAAATTCCAAAGGAAATTCCGATGGAAATTCCAAAGGAGATTAAAAAAATCTGAAGGGAATCCCAAAGGAAATTTAGAAGGAAATTACAAACGCAATAGAGATTCCGAAAGAAATTCCAAGAGAGCTTCCGAAAGAAATTCAGAAGGTAATTTGGAAATTAAAAAAAAATCCAAAGGTATGTCCAAAGAAAATTCCGAAAAAAAGGGAATTACGAATTCCAAAGGAAAATTCTGAATGAAATTCGGATGTAAGTTCCAAACGAAAATACAAAGAAAATTCCAAAGGAAGTTTGAAAGCGGATTCCAAAGGAATTTCTGAAATAAATTCCACAGGAAATTCCGAACGAATGTCAAAAGGAAACTCCGAAGGGAATTCCAAATGTGTTTACAATTTCGAACTTTTCGAAGAAACACAGTAAGTTAACAATTGTTCAGAATAAAAATGTATTGCTGTGTATTAGCTACTTCCTAACCCTCACGCAATTTGAGTTTATACGCTTCTTTTGTTTGCTTTGTTAGTTATATAAATAAACAGAAACGTTCGGTCGCTACAGTACATCGCGATTCTTATTTCGACAAAAATTCCGAAATATACGCTACAATTCGCAATCATTTATGGTCCTTCGCGATCCGGGTAGAAAAAGTAACCGGTAGACCATGGAAGAACTCATTGTGAAACGTAATTCACTCTTTCAAAAGGTGAAATGGGAGCTCGCAATCCGCCGTGAGGTTAGGGAGCGCGTCGATCGGCTTCATCGACTCGGAGATGCCTTTTTTGCGGTTCAAGGTGAAATTGAAGACTGCACTACGGATTTGGAAGCCATCGCTTCGGTATTTAACTACCGTGCCGAGTTTGAGGAGAGATATTACCAGGCAAAAGCAATGTACATTCAAATGGATGATGGATCTGTGCTGGGCGACGATATGAAGGACGAATCAGGCAGCACCCTACAAAATGCAGTGGTTGCTCTGCTGGAAGCACAACGTGTACTTATATCCAATCAAGCTGTAGTTTCAACGCAAACGAATGCGTTAACTGCCCAGCTTGAAGACGCTCGGCTACAGCCACCTGGTAGCCGAGTTCCGGTTGCAGAACCAAACTTGGACCAACTGTTGAACGTTCGTCTCCCTCCTATCAATATTCCAACATTCAACGGAAATCGTAAAGAGTGGCGATCATTCAAGGATCTTTTTGCTAATACAATCCACAACAAGCAGACATTACGGGATTCGCAGAAGCTCCAGTATTTGCTCTCTTACCTTGAGGGCGAGGCAAAAAGTTTAGTTAGCTCCTTCGCGATCACCGACGCTAATTATATGCAAGTTTGGAACAAGCTTCTTGAACGATACGACCAGAACAAATACACCGTATTTTCGTTGGTGAAGGAGTTCCTAGAGCAACCAGTCGTATCATCTGCGAACCCGAGCTCTCTTCGGAAGCTGGTATCGACATCGGACGAAGTTATAAGGCAGTTGAGTGCAATGGGTGCCCAATATGAAACGCGTGACCCTTGGCTCATACATCTACTCTTAGAAAAACTTGACAAGGAGTCCCGTCCCGTCCCGGGCAGCAAAACTCGTGGATTTGCAGGATCCAACATTCCAGCAATTCTTGAAATTCCTTGAAAACCGTTGTGATGCTTTGGAAACTTGCTCTTCGTTCACGCGAACCAGCACAACGATCACGGAAGCCATGAAAAGGGAAACACGGAAGGATCAAGCTAGGCCGATGGAGAAAAGATTGCAAAGCTTCTACGTAGAATCCCAGCAGTGTCCGAAATGCTCTTCGGAACATCAGATATACCAGTGTGAGTCGTTCAAGGCCTCTAGCGTCGCTGACCGTAGGGAGTTAGTGCAGAAGTCTAGACTGTGCTTCAACTGCCTCAGGCCATCACACTGCGTGAAAAATTGTTCGTCGAAAACATCGTGCAAAAACAGTGGATGCAACCAGCGGCATCATACGCTCCTCTGTCAACAGGGTGACAGCCAGGCAGCGAATCCAGTGCAGAAACCGATAATCCAATCGGCCTGCAGTTCTCCGGCCTCAGAGCTGCCGGAACAGGAGGTTCACTCTACGGATGAGCTGTCAACCTTCAAGACGGATGTGTCGTCAGAACTGCCTACCAAAGTCGCGGTATTACCAACGGCACTGATCAAAATTCGCGACAAAGATGGTTCGTTTCAGCTCGCAAGAGCCATGATAGATTCCTGCTCTGGGGCGTCACTAATCAGCGAAGCTTGCATGACGCGCCTTGGACTTTCAAGAAGCAACGCCAGATTTCCCGTCACTGGTGTGGCAGGATCCGCAGCAGGTACTACCAAAGGTGTGGTAAAACTGGAAATATCGTCCCGATTCAACGACGAAGTGATCTTAACAACAGAGGCATACGTTCTTGATGTACTGACTGCTCCGATTCCTAGCCAGACTATCGACGTGAAGCGAATGAAGTTTCTGGAAGCAATCCAGTTGGCTGATCCGGTGTTTTGGAAAACAGGAAAAATCGACGTTATCCTCGGGGTTGAACTCTTTCTACCAATGCTTCGTATCGGTCAAGTAACCGACGATAATGGATTGCCAATCGCACAAAACTCAGTGCTTGGTTGGCTGGTAGCTGGACGATTCGAAGGTGGAACTGGCATTCAAGCTCTATGTGCGTCCTTAAACGTCGATTCAAATGTCAACATTGATAAATCGCTACGAATGTTTTGGGAGACTGAAGAAATTCCTTCTCAAAATGTTCTTACTGCAGATGAAACACGAGCCGTGGAAATTTTCAAGACTACTTACCATCGCGATGAAACTGGTCGATTTGTCGTTCGACTGCCATTCGACGAAACGAAGCCCGTGCTAGGAGAGTCGCTTAATACGGCGATCAAGAGATTACGTGCCATGGAACGACAATTTCTATTGAACCCAACGCTGAAGCAACAATATGAAGATTTCATGATGGAATATCTACGTTTGGGTCACATGGAACTCGTTCCAGAATCCGAGATAGCAAAACCTCCCAACGAATGTTTTTATCTGCCACACCACGCTGTACACAAGGCGGACAGCTTAACGACCAAATTGCGCGTCGTTTTCGATGGTTCCTGTAGTAGCTCATCCGGTGTATCACTCAACGATCGTTTGCTCGTCGGTCCGAACAACACCGAGAACCTACTCGATGTTTTGTGTCGCTTCCGCACATACCCGATAGTGTTCGTAAGTGATATTGAAAAGATGTATAGGCAAGTTCGCGTATCCGAAGATCAGGCTGACTTCCTCAGAGTTGTGTATAGGAAGAATTCCGAAGAACCTGTTCAGCACTATCGTCTGTTAACTGTTACCTATGGAACTTCGTGTGCCGCATACCTTGCGACGGAATCACTTCGACAAGCCGCCCGAGACAGTGCTACGAAATACCCGGTTGCCGCAGATCGAATCCTAAAAGGTTTTTACGTAGATGATTTGATGTCCGGAGCAAATACTGTGGACGAAGCTCGAACTTTAGTCAACGAGATTTCAACTATCCTCAACGGTGCTGGATTTGCCCTTAGAAAGTGGTCGTCGAATGTTCCTGAGCTCATTGAAGACATCACTGATAGCCAGCAAGGTCCAATCCCTATACAATTCACAAGTGAACTGGATTCAGTTAAAGCTTTGGGAATACGATGGTCGCCGAGAGAAGATTCGTTTGACTTCAACGTTTCACTCGATGTCACAAGTCGCAACACCAAACGTCAGCTTCTTTCAGACGCTTCAAGGCTGTTCGATCCCTTTGGGTGGCTATCTCCGTGTATCGTCAAGATCAAAATCCTCTTTCAGCAGCTCTGGTTGCATGATCTGACTTGGGATGACCCACTACCATCAGCCATTGAAGAAGAGTGGGTGAGTATCAAGAATAATCTTCAAGCTTTGGAGCAATTACGCATTCCACGTTGGGTTGCGAATCACAAAGGGGGAATGCAGTTAATCGGATTCTCAGATGCATCGGAGTCAGCCTACGCTGCAGTTGTCTATGGTCGATCTGTTGATTCGAATGGTAAAGTACATATTACACTCATTGCCGCCAAGACCAAGGTGGCGCCGATTCAGCAAGTTACGCTTCCTCGACTTGAATTGAATGCTGCTGTGCTTCTAACGGCGCTGGTAAAGAAAATATCTAGTGCGCTCAATCACCTCAAACTAGAAGTTAACGCTTGGACAGATTCTACAGTGGTTTTGGAATGGCTGTCATCGCACCCTCGAAAGTGGAAAACCTACGTTGCTAATAGGACTGCTACTATTCTGGAAGTACTTCCAAGAAGTTCATGGCATCACATTCCATCCATCGAAAACCCAGCAGACTGCGCATCTAGAGGAGTGACACCACATGAACTTTTGGAACACCCTCTTTGGTGGACTGGGCCCCCGTGGCTTCATAACGAAACTGAATTCCTTGAGCATTTGACTACTGATGTCTCTAATACAAGTCAACAAGTTTCGATAATTCACACTGAAGTCTCGCAGAAAAACGTCATTAGATCGTCATCGTCTTTCACCATCGAACAATATCTTCTGCACCGCTATTCATCAATTCGATTCGTCAGCCGAATTCTCGCTGTCATCACTCGCTTCATTGATAATTTGAAAGCTGCACGTATCAAGCACAATCGCAAGACCGGACCAATTACCCCGGCAGAGCTGCAAGCATCAACTTTGTGGATGGTTCGCTGCGCACAACACGACATGTTTGCTAAGGAACTGGAATGCCTTTGGAGTGGAACTCTTCTACCTCGAAAATGCAAACTTCGCCCGTTGCATCCTTTCATTGATGCTGAAGGAACACTTCGAGTTGAAGGAAGACTTCAAAACGCCGATTTGCCGTACGAAATGAAACATCCAGCAATTTTACCTGGTAATCACCGTTGCACAACACTTATCATTCACGATGCGCATTTGTCCAACCTACATGCTGGGCCAACGTTGTTGGTAGCAACTCCCAATCAACGCTATTGGATTTTGCGATGCCACACTGCAGTCCGTCAAGTAACACAGAACTGCCTACAATGCTGTAGAATGAGAGCAAAGAATGCAACTCAGCTCATGGGAAGCTTGCCAGCTGTTCGCACTATGCCTGTGCGAGCTTTCGTCCACGTTGGAGTTGATTATGCTGGTCCTATCACCGTAAAAAGTGGAAATCCACGGAAACCGCTACTAACCAAGGGCTATATAGTGGTTTTTGTGTGCCTATCCACTAAGGCCATTCACCTTGAGGCGGCCAGCAATCTATCAACAGCTACGTTCATTGAAGCGCTCAAGAGGTTCATCGCCCGCCGTGGACTTTGTACTGAGATTTGGTCCGACAATGGAACAAATTTTGTCGGTGCTGATCGTCAAATGCAGGATTTTTTCCAATCTACAGAATTTGAAACACAAGCCAACCGTTTTTCATCCAACGTTGGTATCAAGTGGACATTCATACCACCTTCTGCACCCCATATGGGTGGTTTATGGGAGGCTGCGGTTAAGAGCGCAAAACTGCATCTATACAAAGTGCTCAGCCGTGGACCACACACGTACGAGGACTTGTGTACCATACTGGCTCAGATTGAGGCATGCCTTAATTCAAGGCCATTGTGTGCTATCTCCAACTCACCAGACGACTATAATGTTCTGACGCCAGGGCATTTCATCATCGGGCAGCCAATGAACTTGTTGCCAGAATCATCTGTTCCGAGTGTTCCCATAAATCGTCTTGACTCTTGGAAAATGCGCCAGAAGCAGGTTGAAGAAATATGGCAGCGTTGGAGGAATGAATATGTGTCATCCCTACAACCACGCACAAAGTGGCAGAATACGAAGGACAATTTGCAAGTCAACAGGCTTGTTCTAGTGCAAAACGAAAGCACTCCACCAGCTCACTGGGAGCTCGCACGTGTAGTTGCAGTCCACCCTGATCGTCACGGCATGGTGAGGTTTGTGACACTACGTAGAGGATCATCGGAGTATCAGCGACCGATTCAAAGACTCGTGCCACTGCCGTCTGCGTAGGTCATTTGAGGCATTCGCCTCAAGGCGGTGACTTTGTTCAGAATAAAAATTTATTGCTGTGTATTAGCTACTTACTAACCCTCACGCAATTTGAGTTTATACGCTTCTTTTGTTTGCTTTGTTAGTTATATAAATAAACAGAAACGTTCGGTCGCTACAGTACATCGCGATTCTTATTTCGACAAAAATTCCGAAATATACGCTACAATTCGCAATCAACAATAATTGAATAGAAGGAAACAGATTGAAAATCATTCACATATATTTAGCTGTTAAATCAAGCAACCGCTGTACACCTCGACTCAACCAAGTGTTCGGCAATAGTCATAATTATTCTCCCCACAGATGAAGTTCCCTAATACGGCGCGGCGTCCGCCAGCAAAAACAGAAACTTCTCTCGATCCAGACAAACGCACCAATACCGACACCTCCACGTCTGAATCAGCCTTTTGTGCTGGCAACATTTGAAACCGCGCAAAACTAATCGGGAAAAAATAAACAAACAACCACTTCTCCAACCGCCATTCAAACCCACAGAACCTGTAAACAAGCCGTCCCATTCAAATCACCATTACTGAATTGATCTCTCTCGTTGAACCGTGGCGTGCGTTGTGCCTATTGCCCACTTTCGATTGGCAACTAAAGAGATAGACATTCATAACTTCTGATTTCAAATCGGCGAGCACTCGCTTTTTGCAATCCGCGCGAGATAATCAACGAGGTGGAATAGAACTTACGTCCTTCCAGATAGTGACGTAGTGACGTAGATGCCGCCCAACAGCAGCAGAAGAAGGTTGTCAAACAACTTTGACCGAACACCCCCCGGCTCACGTTCGGTTCGGTAACATTGTCACGAAACACACACGCCGCGGCGTTAGGTATACCGTAAAACGGGGCATCTTTGATAATGCGGGTAACTTTAACGTCACTTTGTAAAAAAGTAGGTTCAATTATGTGCATAAGCATTAGCATTGATGAGCATTCAATTCGTGATGGCTACTCAGTGATTGACCGGAATAATCAAAATTGTACAGGGAACCAATAGATGCAGCTTGGGAGTAGTATACCATCTTCAATGTACAATTTCGGGAAGGGAAGGAATATTAGAACAATGCCACGGTACATATTTGTGTTATCACAAGAATCAAACGAGCTCACCAGTTGGTAATCCATCCCGGACACAATCTCGGCATCAACATGCTGAGATAGAAAATCACTTCGATGGCGCGCGAAAAAGGAATATATACGTTACATAGCTTGTGCATACTCCCAGTTTTACCGTGATGTTCGAGTCGAGTCTAGTACACGACACTGATGACGACCTAAGAGTTGAGGTCGAAGTACGCATATCTGTCGAAGGATACAAAACCCTGGTGGAATAAAAAGGTACAGTATTGAATTTGGGTTTTCATTTCTTTTTAAATTTTCTATCAAAATGAATCATAATGCTAAAAGGTCATCTCTAAACTAAATAGGGATCTTATTTTTGGGGACCACTTGTTAGAAATTCTTTAGGTTGGAAACCACTATTGTTCCCAACCACCCAGGCTTTATCCTGGGCTTCAGGGTCGTTTCTATTTGCTCCAAGAGGAAATTGGGGATGGGCGGAACGACTTCCCTCATAAAAAAATACTTGGCATAGTCCTACGTCGTAATACACCGTGGGCAAAGTGGACCGAACAGCGAAAAATGAAAAATAAGGGCTTAGCGATTCAAAAATGAAAAAAAAAAGTAGCTAGAATTACATTTTAGACGTTCGTTCTATAATTTCATTATTTTAAATTCCACAAAAAGTGACAGGAAGGGATTTTGATTGGATTACACACCTTTTACTGTTGACGGGCGGCTGAAGTCGGCGCTGGGCAGCGCAGGGATCGGGCTCCTCCTTACATCCAGTCCATAATCGAGACGACAGACGAACATCATCCGGTCAATTGTGGTTACGTACTTCCTTCATCAACAACTTCATAAAAGCTCAAAATCTCAATTTATTTCATTTGGTAGTGAAAACATGTATTTTTACCGAAATAGGGCGATATTCAAAACTGAAAAGGCAATAGATGACTCTTTTTCAGTGGTAGTAAAAACGAAATCCTGAAGCAAAGAAAGCACAATGGAAGATGAACTAAACACAAAAAGTTATGTATTCATATTACGCTTGATTTCTAATCACTACTTTTTCGATCTAGTTTCCTAATTGCAAGTAATTTACGTTTTTCATTATTTTCCATACGTTTTGACAGTTCACCGACAACCATTCTTCCATGCGCTTGTGTTTGAAATATGAGAAATTTGAGAATCCAGCGTAGCGCGATCAGTGAAAGGAATACACACATCAGTGTCGCCGCTAGGCGGCCAGCACAGATAAACTGAATGTTCGAAGGGTTGTTGTCTGTACTTTTTGCCACTGGCGCCAACTGTTAGCGATTAAGATCAAAATAAACAGTCGTTACCCTATGGATCATTGAAGGTAGTTTTTGTCAGTGCTCACCGCATCGAAACAAAGGCACCACTGTATATACGATTTAACATTGTGACAGCATTGCTGTTCTGTCAAACACACAAGGCTACGGTGGCGCTATCTGTGCTTTCTATAGCGGCCGTTTCGGTTATTTTAATGATCCATTATAAGCATTTTGCACACCATGCATGTGTTGTTTACTTCTTTTGGCAGTTTTCTCCTCTCTTCTATCGTTTCTTACGGACGGAGAAGGTTGTCATCAGTATGCATATGAATTCTACAGTCAATTGTACTGTATAATAACTTGTATTCATTTTTACTGTTAAATTGGGTCGTACATTGTTTTTCTCACGTATAAAAATGTTTTGCAACACTTGTGACATTGTACAACTTTTGAGTATGTATTATGAAATAGTAAAATACGTGGTTGTAGCAAATGTATGAATATTGAAACAATTTTAATTCCAAACATAAAAACTGACATCACTTCCAATCAGTGAGAGCAGCGCATCCGATTCATAAACAATGGTGGCTCAGTTAATTCGCGTTCCGGTGCTGTTTTCGAGCACAAATTGACGAATATAAGTGATTTATTGCTCTCAGAAGCATCGTGCGTGAAAAATCAAAGTGTTTCAAGCAGACATCATGTATACGCGCTTTATATCAAGAGCTTGAGATCAGCTTGCCATGAGCGCACAAAAATAATCGCGCGCTTGAGCACGTGCTATGGTGAGACACATTTTTTTAGATCTCATGTAGCAATGTACTAGCTCAAACGATCACATCTGCACTGGCTCATGCGCCGTCTCATGAGAAAATCTCAATGTGACAGTGCATTTGAGCTTCGCAGGCGAAGGTTTCAGAAGCAAGGAAAAGGGATTAAACTATGGATCAAACTGTCCGTAGGCAGTTTCAAAGGACTGACGTGATTCAACGCGGTTGAGATCCTAGAATTTGAATTGAAAAACTTGGGCTGGCCACCGAAGAAGCATGGGCATAGACCGAAGTCGTATGCTTCCGTGGGGTTATTGTACTAGGCAAACATAACTGCATAAAAGTACTCCTAGTAAGCGCATGTGACGAGCCTCACGAGATGTCTCATGAGACTCGCTCACTAAGATATATTTTGTACGTATCGGAATCTCGTGTCTCACATAATCTGCGAGCTGCGATATGAACTATCGCATGGCACACTAGCTCATTTAGGTATACATGAGAAACACGACACTCTGGTTTCAAGTAGGGTAAGTGTTCTCTTAGTTGTGGGTGTTCCTATAGTTGCGGTAGTACCGTTTTCACTAATTTTATTACATTAGCCACATTCACGGAGAACAAAATATAGTGTTCGTAATCATTTTTCCGGTCAATTTAACTATATTTTAAGGTTAATTTGGAGATAACTAAAAATATAGTTGAATTGACGGTATATTGTTAAACATAACTATACCATATAGTTGTTGACAACTATATTTTTGATTGAATTTACAAACGTCAAACGTCAAAATTTAACTATATTTTAGTTGACTCAAAGTGAATTTTATTGAGTTTACAATATTTTGCAATGTTTACTCAGCATTTTGTTCTGCTGTATCAACATATCTGAAAAGATTCGGTGCTGCTTTATCGATCTAAAAAAAAAACATTGCAAAAATGAAAACAAAGGGCAAGTCGACAAACTTGATATGTGGTCTCCTGCGTGAGAGGTGGTCATCTTAGCACCTACACTATTCCTTGCAAGTTAGAAGTAAGTAGATTTGTGAGCATGACTTGAAGTCTAGGGTGGTGAATGTTTCCGAATAGTGATAATTATCAAAATTATAATTGTTATAAGTAAAAGTGGATAGCTCAATCAAAGAAGTGTGTGTATTTGATTTGACGTTAATTTTGTGTTGGCGTAAGTTAAATTTATTTCGAAACAACTATTTGTGCGTAAGTTAAAGTAGTTGACAGGATTGTAATCTTAACATACAGAAATTCTTCTGCGTGTTAGCGACACTGCCAATCGACGTATTGGTTTGTTGATACACGGAATAGTTGAAAAGCGTTCAAATTACTATAAAACTGATGAAATGTCACTAAATTTGCTAAAATTTTTCTTACTTGTACCAATAGTTGCGGTAAGGTGTTCCTATAGAGTGATTCCAAGCAACAGCACCAAAATTTGGTAAATTTTTTAATTCATTTTTTTATATTGAGCTGAAACTTTGCACAGTTTTCCAGTTCCATCTAAATCGTCATTTTCCGATATCAAATCTTCAAGTTGAGTCACGACTAACTTTTCAAAAGGGTGTATGTGAAAATGGTTCAAAAATATTCAAAAAGCTGCACAGCAAAAACGATTCGTTCGATCGTTAGACAACTGAAGAAACAAAGTTAGACAACTAAATAAAGATTCCAAAAAAAAAAAATACACACAGTAAAAATAAAAATTTTTTGCATTAAAAAACATAATTTTTGACACAAAAACTCAAATATCTCAAAACCCTATCGGAATACCAACGTATTTTTTTGAGGGAAAACGGTCCATTATATTAGCTATCTACCATAAAAATTTGGTGATGGTAAGCCAATAAACAAAAAAGTTATGACATTTCAAACATGTCACAATTTTCATATTTAGTAGAAAAAAAAATTTTTTTTCGGTGTAAATTAATACGGGAACCGCAGTTTGTTGCTGATTTTATTGTTAAGGGCCTTGCGTGAATTAAACAAGTCGTTTTCATGTATTCATTAGTTTTATGTATATTATATGTATAAATATTATGTATATGTATAAATATTATATGTATATGTATATATGTATAAATTAAAATGAATTAACAGATTACACGAAAATAATTTTTTTTTTTACCAGGATATTTTTTTTTTAGAGTATGATCGATGAGTTTCTAAATGTTATATATAAACTTTAAAAGTTTTGGATTTGGGTATGCGTTATGAGATCATGAAAACATTTTATTAATACTTATTTATTTATTTATTGTTATTCATTTTTTTACAATATCGAACACTTTTGCATCATTATCAGTACAGTTCGAGTATAGTTTTGCTTTAATTTTATTTTCTGACAATGGAATGAAACAGTGAAATTTTTGGGTTCCTTGGATAGTTTTCGCGTTATTATATTGCTCGCTGAGCTTTGATGCCGTTAATTCGTACTCTTCAGTAGTAGTAAAACAAAATGATAATTTTGTTAAATCTTCTTCTTTTCTGCGATTCGCCCAATCAAATAGTTCTTTTGCAGTTTTAATTGGATGCTCACGTTCTTTGGCTAAACTTGCTCTTGTGGCCATGCGCTTTATGGTTCCTCCAATAGCATCACAAGGACCTTTGCCATGTGACGTAGCAAAGAAATGCCATTCTGCATCAATTCCGTACTTTGATTTAAATTGACATAGGCTCGAAAAATTCTTACGGTTTTTGTACCATCAGACATGAAATATATCTTTCTGATTTCTTTATCCTTATCAACGCGTAAAAAGTTAATCATTTTGGCAATGAACAAATTTACAGATACTGAGTCGTGTCTTAAATCTTCGGAAATTACAATAAAACTAAAATGTTCAATTTGCGTACTTCCATTGAAATAAATAACGAATGGATGAATTGTAGCTTGTTGTACGTTCCAGTGATGGGACTGCACTTCATCTTGCAATACAAAGCTATAGTTTTCAGAAAAATCACAAATGACTAAAAATTCACCATCTTGTAATGTATTTTTCGTATTTTTTAAAAAGCGGGATTGCTCTGTTTTAATAAAGTCGTGAGGAATTAAACTTTCTAATTTCAAGCAAAAAAATGACACAAACTTATCTACAGGTTTTACAATAGTTTCTAGGTCACACCTATCCGTGGTCACCCATTGCTCAAATGATAACTGATCAATATAATTTTCTTCAAACTCAGCGAATAAAGTATTTTCCAATGATGAAGAATCTGGACAATCCGAACAAGATCGTAGATAGCAATTTGATGTTGTATTTTCACACAAAAGACTACCAGTTAACATTTTAATATCCTTTGATAAATTGATTCTTTTCAAACTATGTAAGATTAGGTTAATATTTTCGTGTGTTGTGCACACACAAACATTATGTGTTCCTGAATTGGATAGAAGCTTGCATTGCCTTGGACGAAGGCTTGCAAATGAGGAAAAACCTACCTTAATATTTTCGTTAATTTCCTTGAAGCGTGTATACGCTTCTTTCAAAGTAGTCATCATTAATCGTTTTTGGATTGCTTGACGCTTTCCATCTTTTTTTACAGATACATAATCTTTTTGGCCAGGCATAGCTCTACTTACTTCATCGTCTTCAAAATATTGAATTATTTTTTCTTTTGTCTCATCTGTTAATGAAGTACTCGACCTAGCATTTTTGGTTGCAAGACAGTTATTTTTGAATTGTTTTGCCTCTTTTGCTGTATTTCTATTGGTTTTGAACTCATCAATGGCGTCTTGAATAGACCACGAGCTTGGCAGCATCGACAAAATCAATAATTTTTCTTTCCTTGTCGTGGCTAGATTCGAGAACCTTTCCTTCATATTCATAATTACCTCATCGTAGTCTGTATTTTCCACATCCTCAGGTCCTAATTTGAAGAGGTTTCTTCGTACAGCTTCGTTGATTTCACGGTATTTTTTCTCGGGATAATTGACGTAACCCATCTTCGTCCATTTAATCGGAGTCACTTTTATTCCAGCTATCCCTTCGTTGAAGCGTTCGATGTTGACCTTCTGGATGCACTCATCTTCTGATTGATTTGTTGAAACAGATGTCGCTGATGGTACCGTGGCAAGACTATCTGCACTTGGTACTTCTGGTAACTCCTCAGTTGTTGTCGGTGCATCTAGTTATTCCTCAGTTGTTGTTGTTTTCGAACTTCCTGCAACCTGATCCACCGATGATGTACAGATTGCCCGTTTGTCAACGTTTAAACGGCAGGACGTACAAATGCGTAAATTTGTATTCAATGTAGACATTGGAGCATAACCTGCCGCTTTCAGTTTATCTATGGTGCTTTCGGTGAGATTTCGTAGCTCTTTCGAACACTTTTTTTCTGCAAACGGCCTGCAACAGTTGAGAAAGTGACTACTCATGTTGCTCGTTAGATTTTAATAAACAAAATCACTTTTAAGTTTTTACTGACTAGTTTGGTGTCGTTTGCTTGACTGAAGAAAAATTTTACAATTAAATCTTTTATAACCATAGTGGTAGTATATTTTTAGCTTTTTCGTGAGTATGTTCATGGTATGTACCTATCATGTTTTTGATGTTGTTGAAGTTACTACCTTTCTCCCAAATATGATTAACAAAGTCTATTCTCTACCAAGGCGGGTTTATACCCAGGTGTAATCAGATTTTAACTTTGTGGAGAAAACCAGCGCCGAGAAAACCGACCTGCTTTACGTATACTAGATCACCTGGGTATAGACGGCGGGTTGTTCTCTACGAGGTAAACTTTTTGCAGGTAAACTAGTCGTATACCTGTATAGAAAACTTTTTTTGTAGCTTTTGTCTTCAATATTAGATTTCTTATAGGTTTCTTTTATCAAAAGGTTTCAACACTATTGAGAGAATTTTTCTTCAGTTACGTACAATAAAAAATATGACACTATCAAGACTTTAGATCACAACACTGGATCGCGTCTAACTTTCTAATAGATGCTATAATAGTTATGAATAATGAAATAAAATATCATGAAAACAACTTGTTAACCTCATGTGGTACCCTTAACAAAAAATTCAGCAACAAACTGCGGTCCTAAAAAAAATTAACAATGAAAAAAAAAATTACACTACACAGATATTTTTGAAATGGTCGATCAGAATCGACTTGCATGCCTCCGTGGAATCCCTCATTATTACTATCTATATTCCTCCTAACTCGTCCGCCGACCGAATTTCTGCCCACGCAAATGCAGTACAGGGCCTCGTAAACAGTGTTTCAGCAGATGATATTGTTCTCTCCGTGGGGGACTTCAACCTCCCAAATTTGCGATGGCAGATGGACGACGAGCTGAACGGCTACATTCCCTCGAATGCTTCATCGGAACAAGAGAAATCTCTCATCGAAACCCTTTTCGCTACAGGCCTGCGACAAGTGAACAATTTCGAGAACATCAACAATCGACTCCTTGATCTTGTTTTCGTAAGTCTGCCAGAGCTACTGGATCTAGTTCAACCTCCCGCCCCACTATTACCCATTGACAACCACCATGCGCCATTCATTTTACTTCTCGACGTGAGTGTTAGTATTACAGCCACACTCGATGACGATGCTGACAGAGTGGAGTATGACTTCAACGTGTGTGATTTCGATCAGCTGGCTATAGCTTTAGGAAATGTTGACTGGAGTATTCTCGAGCAAACCGGTACGGTCGACGAATTGTCTGCAGCGTTTTACAACAAGCTTCTCGAAATTTGTGACGCTTTGGTCCCGCGCAAACGACGTACGATTAACTCACCTTCCAGCAAACCGTGGTGGACTTCCGAGCTGCGTCGTCTCCGTAATTTACTGAGGAAAGCACGACAACACTTCTTCCTCTCGAAGTCTGAAGGCGACAAAATCGCCCTACGTGAAGCCGAGGCAACATACAAGTCTGTTTTGCAGACTACCTACGGCGACTACATATCCGGAGTGCAGGCCAGCGTCAAGCAAGATCCAACGCGCTTCTGGGGCTTTGTAAAGAAACTGAAGTCATCCACCCGCATCCCTTGCAATGTAAGCTATGACGAAATTCTTGCCAGTTCTAACGAAGAAGCCGCTAATCTCTTTGCTGAATTTTTCGAAAGCGTGTTCAGTAAATCGTCTCCTGTACCCCGTCAGGACTGCTTTGCGCATGTTCCTTCGCACAACATTAACTTCCCCATCATGCAGTTCACCGCCGATGAGGTGCTGAATGTCATTTACACTCTGGACTGTAAGAAAGGACCCGAGACGGACGGCATTCCACCACTGCTCCTGAGAAAATGTGCTGCAGAACTTGTCACTCCTGTCACGCTTTTATTTAATCGATCTCTGAGCGAAAGAACATTTCCTTCCGTGTGGAAGACAGCTTTCATCGTTCCAATCCACAAGTCAGGGAACATCAACCGAGTCAGAAACTACCGTGGTATTTCAATACTGTGTTGCTTGAGCAAAATTTTCGAAAAACTGATGCACAATGCCCTCTACACCGTAGCTGCACCGATAATATCCGAGTATCAACACGGATTCATGAGACATCGCTCAACAACAACAAACCTGATGTGCTACGTTACCTCGCTGTCACGGGAGATAGAGTCGGGAAATCAAGTTGACGCGGTGTATGTTGACTTCGCAAAAGCGTTCGATACGGTTCCGCATATTTTAATCATCGATAAACTCAAGCGAATTGGCTACCCGGATTGGCTCACGGAGTGGATTTTTTCGTACCTATCCGCTCGTACTGCGCAAGTAGTGGTCAACTCATCAAGGTCCCGTCAAATCAACGTAACGTCTGGAGTGCCCCAGGGTAGCGTATTGGGTCCACTGTTTTTCAATATCTTTGTGAACGACTTGTGTTTGTGCCTTTCATCTTTCAAACTCTCGTTCGCCGATGATCTCAAATTCTACCGTATCATACGTTCATCACTTGACTGTTTTGCGCTGCAAGAGGACATCAACACTTTGCTGATCTGGTGCAGCGACAACGGTATGCGTGTCAATAATGATAAATGCAAAGTTATAACTTTCACTCGCTCCAACAACCCCGTTACCCACCAGTAATGGAATTTGCACATCTAGAACGTGTAGCTTCGATCTGCGACCTGGGAGTTACCATCGACGCTAAGTTACAATTTCATGAACACGTTGGAATCACGACTGCTAAAGCTTTTTCAGTCCTGGGACTAATCCGGCGCCACGCTTCAGAATTCACTGATATCTATGCTTTGAAAACACTCTACTGCAGTTTAGTGCGGAGCATTCTTGAATACGCGGCCCCTGTCTGGTCACCGTATTATGTTGCACCAATACTCTCCATTGAACGCGTTCAAAAGAAGTTTGTTCGTTTCGTACTTCGCTCCCTTCCTTGGAATGATCCGGACAATCTTCCTCCGTATCCGGATCGCTGCCAACTATTAAGTTTAGAACCGCTGACTGTCAGGCGTGTAAAAATGCAACGTCTATTTGTATTTGACATTCTTAACGGTGCTATAGACTGTCCTGCGCTTCTCGAGCAAATATCTCTGCAAATCCCTTCTCGACGACTGCGAAACACTCCCATGATTGCGATTCCTTACCATCGCACTAATTTTGGTTTCAATAATCCGTTCGACTCTTGTCTTCGTTCCTTCAATGTTGTTTCCGATCAATTTGACTTCGATATGTGCAAAAATGTGTTTAAAACTCGAATAAGTAGAATTGTTTAGATGTTAAGTATGCGTAAATTAGTGCTAAGTGGTTCAGTCTGTACGATTTTAATTCGAAGACGGTGATTATAAATAAATAAATAAAAACATCTGCCTGAAATGTTTTGGTCGGCGAATGTCGTACCGAAATTTAACTATTTGCGAATGTTTAAAATAATCACTGTTCCAGTACACCTTCGGGGAAACTGAATAGGCTTTATGGCAATGGGGATGAGACTGAAGACAATTTGAGGGGAAAAACAAGTAAATTTATGTAAACTTGACGATAAATGTCGGGTTTACATATTTTTTCTCATAGATCTTCAATTTTTTGATATAATCGTTCTTTTAAGTGGGTTTATCATACCTGTGAAACATCTTTGATATCTTTTCGTCTTGTTTGCATCGTATTTCATCAATATTTTT
Organism: Aedes aegypti; assembly: GCF_002204515.2. Taxonomy (NCBI): domain Eukaryota; kingdom Metazoa; phylum Arthropoda; class Insecta; order Diptera; family Culicidae; genus Aedes; species Aedes aegypti. The sequence continues at coordinate 373,229,168 of NC_035109.1, forward strand.
CAGCTGTGAATGGCTTTGCAATCATATTCTCAAAAAAAAGTTATTTCAATTACAGTTACCCAATGTCACCCCTTCTATGGGGTGAGATTGGGTCATTTTTCATTCACTTGTGGTGCAGCTGTGAATAAATATTTTTCTTTAATTTTTTGTACAGTTGTTAATGTACCATCAAAGTACATACACACCAAATTTGAAGTTTATTGGAGTCAAATTGCGATAGTTATTCAAAAAATAAATCGTACATATCCATTTTTGACCCATTCTCACCCCCAACGACAGTAGCTAGAATTACATTTTAGACGTTCGTTCTATAATTTCATTATTTTAAATTCCACAAAAAAAGAAAAGAAGGGATTTTGATTGGATTACACACCTTTTATTGTTGACTGGCGGCTTAAGTCGGCGGTGGACAGCGCAGGGATCGGGCTCCTCCTTACATCATCGAGACGACAGACGAACATCATCCGGTCAATCGTGGTTACGTACTTCCTTCATGAACAACTTCATAAAAGCTCAAAATATCAATTTATTTCATTTGGTAGTGAAAACATGTATTTTTACCGAAATTATAAGCATTTTTCACACCATGCGTGTGTTGTTTACTTATTTTGGCAGTTTTCTCCTCTCTTCTATCGTTTCTTACGGACGGAGAAGGTTGTCATCAGTATGCATTTGAATTCTACAGTCAATTGTACTGTATAATATCTTATATTCATTTTTGCTGTTAAATTGAGTCGTACATTGTTTTTCTCACGCATAAAAATGTTTTGCAACACTTGTGACATTGTACACCTTTTGAGTATTATGAAATTGTAAAATACGTGGTTGTAGCAAGTGTATGAATATCCAAACCATTCTAATTCCAAACATAAAAACTGACATCACTTCCAATCAGTGAGAGCGGCGCATCCGATTCATAAACAATGTTGGCTCAGTGAATTCGCGTTCCGGTGCTGTTTTCGAGCACAAATTGACGTATATAAGTGATTTATTGCTCCCAGAAGCATCGTGCGTGAAAAATCAAAGTGTTTCAAGTATCGCATTAGATTTTCGAATTGCTACAGTGAGTAGAAATACGATTTCAAGTGAGTTTTAGAACGGGCACCGAAAAGCCAGCAAACAATATCTCGGTGCGTGAAGAAGAAGTGATTCGGTAGTGGTATTTTACAACTCAAATCACAGCAATAACTACGTGTTTGCATTCAAAAACTGATAATTTATGAAAAACATGCTTTCAGTTAAGAAACCACCCCTCTACAATAAGGTTAGTAACTTCAAATAATCATTTTTTGTGATCGCTCTTGAAAACACTGTGAGAAGCGTGGGAGGAGGGAGCGGAAAGTGAAGGGGAGAGTAAGGTGCCATATTAGAGGCCGTTTTGATACTCAAGGAGATATGTCCTTAAAGGGCAAAATGCCCACTGGAAGCATTAACGTATCCGTGTCATTAAAAAACTAGGCTACGATGGGGAAGGGGGTATCAAAAATTGGTCAAAAAATGCTACGTCATTTATGGACACTGCCTATGTCATTTTATCCTTTATCATTCTTTACTTCCTTCAAATGACAAGTATCTTCATTCTACAGCTAGAAGCTGTGTGTTTAGCTTTCATGATAATTCGTAAATGGTCATGGTTCATAAAAAAATGTAACGGTTTTACATATCCTCGAAATAGCCTGTTGCTCTACTTGATAGTAAGTTTTTTTTTAATTTTTAAGTCGGACCATAAATCCATAGTAGTAACGAAAGGTCATTGTAAAGTCTGTTCCACTTAGAATTTGGCCGCACAAAATGAATGCGTTCTCCAAGAGGAAAAACATAAGAAAACATATTTCCATCACGCAGAAGAATTTTAATATGTTGAAACTAAGGAACCATTGATTAGAATCAATAATTTGTGTATGTATCAAATCAATTCATTCGCATGTTAGCTTCTAAACCAGTATATTTTTAAAACAACAAAATTTCTAGTTGAATGAAAAAAATTGTAGTAGATTTTCGCTTCAACAATTTACAATTATTATTTCTATAATTGTGATTTATAGAATCTACAATATTTTTCATTTACGGTCGCCATCATGTATTTGTGAGAAAAAGTGACCACGGTGTGTCAGAAACCGTTATTAACAGAAAAAAATGTCCAAGAATTTGGCACCTACCATTCGAAAGACATAGCATTCAAGCATCTTCTCTGTGAATTTGAAAATATTCTAACGAGGGAATCGAAAGTTATAGTGATTTGATGGTTTTGAGCTATTTTGCATGGGATATTCACATGCTTCAAAATATTCCTGAACAGTGCTTCATTATTAACTTGTAAACAAGCCAAGTAACCATCAGCTTTGCATTAAGCATTCAACACATGTGACATTGAAACATCTTCCCAGTGAATTAGAAATCATAACGTCGAGAAAATCAGAAGCTATAGTGATTTGTATATTTACCATTATTTCTATGGAGTTTAAATAAGAGCTTATTTATATGCTTTTATTATAAAAGTGTAAATAATTTATAAATAAAAGTGTCTAAAGAACTGACCCTCAGCATTCAAAAGATATAGTGGTCAATTATCTTCACAGTTAGTTTGAGAATATTTTATCAAAAGACAACATAGCTAGAGTACTTTGAAGATTTGGAGTCATTGAGATTTTTTTTCAATCGTCTAAAATAATGCTTGCAATACGCATTTAATAATTGCGACACAAATTAACTTAACAGATTTGCATTCAACTTGTATCTTTCATTAAAGAAAGGCAGTGCTTCGTTAAATCACAAGCAAATGGGTTCGTTTTTGTAAACTTTGTTTCATTTCCGCGCGTTTTGTAGGGCAGTGTTTCGTTATGGCCCATATAAGCACATTGGTGAACCTGAATAATTTGAAAGTGGCTCCTTGTTGCTCAGTCAAGGTTTGGATCACAGACAAACAGACGTAACACTTAGAACAAATCTCGATTAAAATCATAGTCGCGAGAACATATACGCCCAATGCTAAAATGACTGTGTTTGGCCGATGAGCCAACAGGTGGCGGTAGTGTGTAAACGTCAAACACGAACAAAAATGATGCCAGCGCTGTGGGCGGTGGGTTGGCTACCTAGCATATATTTGAATCGACAGTTAAAAAGGTGGTTGATGGACATCGATGAGAGTGTGACGTCTGTTTGTCTGTGTTTGGATTATCAACTGGTGAGATCGTTTTATGCTAGTGTTTTAAATAAGCTAAATATGATGGTTCACATTTTATTCATGACAGCGAAGGGGATACGTTTATATATGTGTTTGTTCAATTAATAGTTAATAGTCGGTTATTGTAGAAATAAACCTTGTCTCGTACGTTACAGAATATTTAACTGCAACAAGCCTTATATTTTGTTTAGTTCCTCGAATTATGCGATACTAGATGTGTCGACTTTTCCTTTAGATACTGATAGATAACTTTTTGGATTGATGCTGCATGAATTGCATCCTGCAAATCTTTGAATGGTTGATCATCAACGGTATCGTCATATTAAATCTTCAGTCATGTCTTGTACATATAAAAGGATCACTTTTAATTTTTTTTATCCATTATGTTGTTGACTTCATTATGTTTTGAGGGAGGGATAACTAGTGAAAATGATGTGTTGATCCCTACGATTTTTGTGATAAAGCGTTTTGTTTACCAAGACGAATCTGTAATATAACCCCTTCCAATTTTCCAAACTCCCATTGACTGCTCGTGGAAGTGTAGAGGACTCCAACGGCTTCTTCAAAGATAGTATCACGTAAATATTTCATAACCCCAATTGACCTGTATTCGGACGCAGCCGCACTGGTATTGCTTAGTACAAGAAATGAGAATTCCATTACTTACACTCTGAGAGTGCTGCAACTAATCCTAAGCAGCATCCATTGGTCCCTTGTGCAAGGATAGTTGCTCTTGTAATAACGGAGAAGCAACAGTGGGCACACATTGATTAACATATGGATAAGAATTTATTGCATTTAGTAGTGGTAAAAACATTGAACGTGGCAATTCAATACTCAAAATTTACTTTATTATAGGTCCAAAACATCAAAGTACCTTAGGTATGTTGTCTCTTAATAAAGTATTCTTAAACTAGCTGCGAAGATGCTTGAATAATACATCTTTTAAATGCCAAGTGTCAGTCGTATGGACGTTTTTATTTGTAAATTCTGTGTATTAATATAACAAAGCCATAAAACATCTCTAATTTAAACTTCATAGAAAAACTGGTAAAAATACAAATCACTATAGCTTCTGATTTTTTCGACGTAATGATCTCTAATTCACAGGGAAGATGTTTCAATATCACATGTTTTGAATGCTTAATGCAAAGCTGATGGTTACTTGGCTTGTTTACAAGGTAATAATGAAGCACTGTCCAGGAATATTTTGAAGCATGTGAATATCCCATGCAAAATAGCTCAAAACCATCAAATCACTATAACTTTCGATTCCCTCGTTAGAATATTTTCAAATTCACAGAGAAGATGCTTGAATACTATAACTTTCGAATGGTAGGTGCCAAATTCTTGGACATTTTTTTCTGTTAATAACGGTTTCTGGCACACCGTGTGACGCGAACGAAATGAATAGAGCTGAAAGTATATCCGATGAAAAACGATAAGAATTCATTAAAATGCTGCAATTTTTTGATTTATCGGACGATAAGTATTTGAGGCAAGTTAATACTTTCAGAAGACATTTCATTTATATATCACACAATTTATTTTCAGCCAATATGTGCCGAAGAAATGGAAACTATACTTTTAGCGGCAGGAGGAAAACTATCGCACAAGAAAAGCAAAAGGTAATTATAAAAAAGTCCATGTAATTAACAAATGAATCAATTTGCATATTTGTTCCAGAATGTGCCGTCCGGGTTATTCAGGAACGACAACGGCTGGTGAAATTCGATGTGAGCTGCTCACAACCTATGGAACCATCTAGAGATGAACTTTGTTCTAGAACATCACAATCATTTATTCTGATTAGATAAACATGATTATATAATAAACGAACAAGCATCAATAAAGATATCGCCTTTTGCAACTTTGGTTGAGGTTTATTAAAATTAAAATATTATTTTATTAAATGAACAGATATTATTTTTTGTTTCTACATGACTCATACAGTTACTTCAATACAATGTTTTTATAGATTCAACAAATGATATTTTTGTTTCGAAGAATATATTTTTTGTATTTGACAGCTAGCTGCTTTGAGGCATTTTCAGAAACAACAATATTTATTGTAGGAATAAATGAGTATATTTATTGAAACAACAATAAATGCTGGTAAGCCGTGGGGCTACAATAAAATTTGTTGAACCTATGCAGAAATCTGTTGAATTTACAATATATTTCTCTGCGTGCAGTTTTTCAGTAGAGTTTCCAAACTTTTTGCTGAATTCCACCCACAAAATCTTGCACAGTATCATTGACTAACTTATCTGTCATTTTTTTTTCAAGAAGATGTCAAAATAAGACGGTGTTTTTATTCAGGGCTAGATGCCCAAATGCAAAAAAAAATTGTCGTACGACTATTTCATAGATGTTTCCCTCACTGTTACCGGATGGCGAGACAATGACAGAGATTTTTTTTTTCGAATTCTCTTTCATTTTTCCGCGGCTACGGCTTGTGACAGAATCCTAAACTTGATATTTTTTAGTTGATTATATGGTTTGATTGTTGTTTCCCAGTCAACATTTTGGTCGGTATAACTTTTGTTTTACATCATTCTATATGAATTAATTCACTCGTATAGAATGTTTGAAAAGGCTATATACCTACCAAAGTGGAGACTATATGCGTACTTGGTACGACTTTTTCTGACTTTCTGCGATCAGAAAATTTGAATGAAAATAAAAAAAAAAGTTTCCAACAAGCCTCGAGCGCGGGACCTTTGGACTAGAAACCGGACAGCTTACCACTATACCACCAAGGGTTACATAATACAATGGTGATTATTTTCCATTATGTTTCATGTACAGCGACACTTGTTTTGTTGTTCTTTGAGGCTCATCGTCAGCAGATACCAAGTTTGGGTGGCAATTTTTGCTAAACTGTTGCGATTTCATATGATGCTTTCTGGATTAATATACGATATGTCAGTTTATACAACTTAACTTGATTCTATGTTGCACTGTTTACGACATGTTTTGTTGTCAACACGGATAGTCGTTAATGAATCGTAGTGGGGAATTACATACAATTTGTCTTGACATTGATAACGCTTCATCTGGCATCTTGTGCGATTCTGATTTTTGACGTACGAATATGTGAGTTAGGATGAACGTTCTTGTACGATACGTGGTTCACTGGGTTATATCGCTGGAATCATGGAAGGATATCCACTTTACTTTTCAAACACATTTACTAACCGAAATTCTCCAAAATGTGATAGTAATTTTATTAGCAATGATGTTGATGTTGTTTTTTTTTAACATAACCGCAGATAGTTTGCCAAATCATCATTTTGGAAGTGAATTTATCTACAAAACTTATTTGAACTTACCCGGTACATCCACTTTAATTTCTGCATGGTAAAATTCTTGATACGGAGGTTTTAGGTATTTTTGCGATCATTTCTACTGACTATATTGTGTTTTCAGCGTTATTGTGAAGAATTCTCTAACGTATTTTGCGCTCCATTTTCAATAACTTTTGCAAATATGTATGAAGCTCCATGAAATTTTTACCACTGGATAAACAATATATGGCTGTGACGCTATAACAACTTGAGGCGCCACAGCAATAAAAAGAAGCGAACAAATACTGAGTGGAACAGGCTTTATACATGAACATCTAAAAATGCAGTATTTTGGTATTTGACCACAGTTTTCAAAATATAGTCGAAAAAATAACATGGACATGAAAAGATTTTGCACAAAACGATGTAGAAACCATCTATGCAGCATTGTGACATAGAAAAGTAGCTTTAAGTTCAAGAATTCGTCATTGTAATCATCGTCACCATTGAATTTCCGAGGGCAGATTTTCTGTTAAAAACTAAAAATAATCCAATGAAAATATGTTCACTGTGTTTCGGTTGGAGAATAGAATACAGTGAACATATTTTCATATGAAGTTTCTTGATTTTGAACGAAAAATCTGCTTTTGAAATTTTTCTAGTCAATGACGAATCCTCCTTAAAATTCTTCGTTCCTCAGTAACCAGCGTTTTGAAACGCTTCCAGGATACACTGACGGTTGACCGGACAGTGCGGAAAGTAGTACGATCACTTAGTGCTTACGATAATTAAGCAAAATTCTGCATAATAGAAATAAAAAAAAACAAGCATTACAATCGCTGAGGGAGGAAAGGAATGTTAGTTCAACGTCTATTTAACAAGATACAAGGAACCCAACTATCTCCATAGACGTCATGGGAAAGGGAGTTTGTGTTAGTAGGGTAGGGTGTACACTACCCACCATAAGTATGGAATCGTTGCAATACTGAGCATTGCAGCACTTTTAAGTTTAGCATCACCCAAAATCCAGTGATAACATTTTTTTCAACAAAAAAAAAAAATCTCAGGGCTCAAAGACGTATTTTTTAAGATGACCTCAAAAATACATTGTCTAGCACTTCAGAATCACGAGATAATATTCATTTTAGGTGATGCTAAACTTTTCAAGGTGCTGCAATATTCAGTATGAGTGTTGCAATACGCGATTCCATACTTATGGTGGGTAGTGTATATAAGGATCAGCTCAAATCGAAAATTTAGAGCATTAATGATACAGTCGATTATTTACATCTCGATGTTCTACATCTCGATATCTCTCCCTATGCCGATGATTTTTTCGGTCCCTTCACTCTGCATACATTTTCACTCTCCATATCTCGATATCCTCCTTATCTCGATGTGATTTTCGTTCCCAATTTTCTCTCCGTATGTCGATATGCCTATTATCAAAGGTTACTAGACTAGATTTTAGAGATTCAAAACAATTTGCGAAGACAAAATGACATCTGTTTGTTATTGATTTTCCTGGCAACGGAGTGATTTTCAATCTAGTATTCGTTAAAAATTTTTTCTATGTCTCGATCTCTCCCTATCTCGATATCGAGATGTGGAGAGATGACTATAATAAATAAAAAAGTATTGCTGTGTGCATTTGAAACGCAAATATCAAATGCGGAAACACCAAATGCGGTAAGATTTTCTACAAGAAATGCGATGTCAAAGCTAGATTTTTCTTGCTAGGTTGGCGGTGATTTTGAAAAACGTTGCTAGGTGTCCTTTGATTTTTTTGTTTTACCGCATTTGGAGGACGTTCAGTCAAATTTTTTGCATTTGAGATGCAAATTTTGACTGACAGCATTTATTTAATAATATGTATAAAAGTTGATTTTAAATTTACTTGATCACTTCTGAAATAGAACTTGGTATTAGTCAAACCATCATATCTAGGAAAACGATTGATCCTGTCCACCCCATAGGGGCAAGTGACAGTACCAAAGGTTCGTACACTACTCAAATGAGCAAATTGGTACGAATTTTGAATTCACACGAATTGGTTATCAATTTCACCCGAATTTACGGTACCAGGGTAGTAGCTCGTTTGAAGTTCAAAACCGCGGATCGTGTGCTTGCTTGCTGCGCGCCGCCGAACGCGTCTTCGTTTTGCATGCTCAACAAATAAGGGCAATACTTACACCTACTACGAGCGGTGCAGGCTATCTTTGCTTGAGGTACGGGGGTGGGTTGCTGCGCGATCGATCGTCGGCTTTGGGCAACCTTGAAAATAAGCATTAGGTACCTACGATGAACGCGAAGCAAGCGTCGTCGCCGTGAGGCATCGCGTATGTAGACGAAGGTGACGTTTCCGTTGATCGGTTGTTCAGTTTAGAATGTGTGAGGTGAGGTTCTCTTTGTGGATGGAGCAGCGCTATCAGTTGTACCAATTTGAAGTGCTGTAAGTTTGTTTTTATGAGTATCATTTCAAACATTACATTAATTTCTTATATGTAGGTGTTCTTTATGTTCTTCATTAGAATTGCAAAAAGTTTCGTCTAAAATTATTATTAATTTGATTCGACATTTGTTCCTATGTTTTAACATACAGTCAAACTTCCCTGAGTCGATGTTCCATTCCTCGATATCGACTCATGGAACCATACAAAAAGCTAGAAATCATCATTGACGTAGGAACAGGGGGGCAGGGGGGCCTGGCCCCCTCCAGAATCATCCAGCCCCCCCCCCCCCCAGAATTTTTGATGACTATTAAAAAAAAACAATTTAACATGAAGCAAAATCTTCTGAATTAATGTACATGATGACTCTTGCTATAAACAAAAGAGTTCTGTTTGATCTTTCGACCTTGACGCTTGCTTTTGCCGGAGCGAGCGACGAGGGCAGGATCAAACATGTCGCGCGTCTATCTCGTAAGTGAAAAAGTGGCGTGATCGGGGAGTTCGGTTGGAGTAAGTTAAAAAGTGCCGCGATCGGTTCGTTCATTTTGATCTTTCGACGACCTTGACGCTTGCTCCTGGGCAGTGCGTCAAGAAAGCCCGAGCTGTCGTCCGTGTTTTTTTTTTCGGGTCGCGCGCCTATTTTTTTATTTTATTTTTTTTCTGAGTGCTAGCCGAGCAAACGAGTGAAGCTGAAAGTGGATTGTGGCTGCTCAGTCAAGGATAACGGATCAATTGGTGAGCTCGTTTCATGCTACTATTTCTAATCTATAAAATATGTATGACTGCACATTTAATCGTTACAATAGTGGGATGTAAATATGATGTTTCAACAAACTATGGATGGTTCGTCACTGTGGGTGTCGACACAAACTCTGATTCATGATTTATTTATGTTTAACATTTTTTTTTTTTCAGAACACCCCTTATATACCTTTATTTTTGTAATTAAAAAAACTTTGAATGGTTCGACACTACAAGTGTAGACTTGCGAAAGGTTCACTTTATTCAACAAACTTTCCCAGACAACCAAAATGTACGTATAACGAAATCACCTGGAGGCTTTGTATGTGCAAAATTTCACTCATAAGATGTCGCGAAAATGCCTTCTACGTACAAAAGTGGAGGCGATATGCGTGCATATATTATGTGATGAATAATAACATACAATGCGAGTGTATAAATATTCTACCGAACTAACCTGCGATCTTATGCGACTTAACTTATGATAACAAATGTTGATTTGACAGCTGCTACGGATTGATTCGACTTACTTTGTACGAGTGTACGGGACAAAACAAAATGTGCAAACGAACTCAGAAAAGAAGTGTTTTATGCGAGGAAACTCATCAATCTGACGAGTTTATCCACGGTGTTTTGCGGGTTTGATGTAATTAGTATGAATAAACGAGTTGTAACGTGAACTTTCATGCGATTTCTGGTTGTCTGGGTTGGATGGTTCGCCACTGTAAGTGTCGGCATAAGAATAAGAGTGTTCTATGATGTCCCAACCAATTGAGTCTTTTGTTTCTTTTCAAATGAGTAAAATATAATAACACATGCTTTCGTACTGACAGCTGTAGGAATGTTACATTTAGGTATTTGTTCAACAAACTTTGAATGGTTCGTCACCTCAAGTGTCGGCATAATTTTCCTCTACAAAGAAATTATATGAACAATTATATTTACGTATAAGCATGTATATATCTCACAAATCATTGTTTATTATGGTCTAATCGCTTATCAAAGTGAATCCTTTGACCCAATGATCATCCCCATTAACAAACATCCCTCCCAGTAACCTTTGTGGAGATGCAGAGGCAAACACGGTCTCCAAATAGCAAAGGTTAGACACTAACATTCCTTCCCTCAATCCCACCTGACTGCAAGGACGTGGCCGGCGCCGTTATTGACCTTGTATAAATAGAGGCACTGAATTATGCACACTGAAGAAGATTATGGCCAATCCCAGCTGAACTTCTTGTTGATTCTTTGTGCATTTTCACTGACTTCGGTCAATCACGGAATAGCAACCATTGATATGTGTAGTCAGTCTAAGCTAAGCTAAGCTAAGCTATGATGACTCTTGCTATAAACAAAAAATCGCTTCAGTAGTTACGTTATTTTATGTTGTCCAACTATAGTGAGAAAACCTCGCTTGTCATATACAGCATCAGCAAGGTTGTTCTGGCTTCGATTATTCGCGCGACAACCGAAAGCTTAACAGTCGATCGGATCTGTTAGAACTAGAGTTTTGTTGTATGCGATAAGCGCAATTTTTCGACAACTCTGTTGCAAAAAATACCTCGTTACAAAAAGCGTCAGTATCCTGGAAATTTTATTTTCAAAATGTGTTTCTTTTCTGAATAATCCAAATAGTGCTGTTTCAGCATGAAGAAGCATATTCACTGCATTCTGATTTCTCATGTTTTTTTAGGATACCCTGCTCGAGGTGTGGGGTGATTATGATTTCCTTTATGAGAATTCTCTAAAGATAAGCGTATAATGTCCAAAAAAAATAATTGAAAAAAAGACAAAATTTCTAAAGGAGTTTCTCAGATAAAGCGGAAATTTTTGTCACAAAATAAGGCTCAAATTTCAAGGAATTTTGGCATGGGCAAGTTTTCTTTAGATAAAAGGCAGAAATTTAACCTGGTGTGAAAAAATGTATCAAAATCGATCATAGTGTTTTATTCCAACAATAAATTCTCTCTTTGAATTTGATTTAAGTATTGTCACATGTATAAAGTTGTTGCTTAAACTATATTTTTACAAAAAAAACTTATAATTTCATAAATTATTTGTTCAATTTCCAACATATTTGTAGCAAAACTTATGTACGATATACTTTATAAAATTTTAGTACAATAAAATTCCTCAAGGAATATTGGAGGGTGGTTTAAGAACTTTTGCAAATCTCTTGAAAATTAGTCAAATGATATTGTGGGATTTATTCAAAAACGAATTCATCCATTCCTTCTTTGTCTACTTTTTTATTAGCAAATTGATACCGGAAAATGTTACCGTATTAACCTAAAAAAAATATTCCATAATTCTTCAGAAGTTTTCCCTCGCAATTCCTCCAAAAAATCATTGCTTCTGTCAAATCTAATTCTGAGATATTTTGCTGAAAGTTCTACTAGAATTTCTTCTGTAAATTTCTTCAAATAGTTTTCCCAAAAATTTGATTATAAATTCTTCCGCAAAGTTCATCAAAAATCCTAAAGAAATATTTCCAAAATAAATCATAAATTCCATCAAAAATTCTTCTATGTTTTTTTTTTTCTAAAAATTTTGCTTCAAATTCCCGGATTATTCAAGAATTGCAAACAAAATTGTTTTTCAAATGTCTCTTACCTTCGAATCTTCGGAGGAAATTTGTTGAAAAACCCCAGAAAAACTTTTACTTCCGAAATTAGCATAGTGGTAAAGGAATCTGTAGGGAAACATGTAGAAAATGAACTGGGAAGGGGGAAAGGATTTATGGAGATATTCATTGAGAAATTTGTATTGATGTTCCTTTAATCACTTTTTAAGAAATAATTTTACCAATTATTGTCAGTATTAGTTTGATTTTTTTTGAGATACTACGGCGAAATTTCTAGAGGCTTTCTGGCAGAATTCTAGAAAACCAGAAGTCAAGGAAGGATAGATTAGAAAGATAATTTCTAAAGAAGTTTCTGATGGATTTTCTTAAAAAAAAGCTTTACTTGTAAATTTATTAAAGATGTTCTAACTATCCTGTAATTTACTTCAAGAGAAAATATAATAAATTATCTTTCAAGTTCAACCTAATTGAACATTTTGTTGTTTCTCCTTCCTTCACATGACGCTTTGATGAACTTCGTTCAAAAATCTTTCAATACTCCAAAAGGTACATTTTAAACAATCTAAGAAAGGTAAATGATGGGAGTTTTAAAAAAACTACAGAATTCTTATACGTATGGTTTCTGATTTCTGAAAGTCCATCAGGAATTCCTCAAAAAAAATTCAAAGTAAGGCAAAAGTTTCCCCACATTACATTACGAATTTCACCACAATACATCTGAGGTAAAGTCCTTGAAAAATAAAAAAAAATACTTCTACAGTACAACATTTTAGAGGTAGGAAAAAATGGATTCTTTCTACATCATTTTTTTCACCACAGTATCATGAAACTTCGGAGTTCATACAAAATATTATCTAAGATTTTAATTACAACTACTTTCAGTAAAAATACCACCCCTTTAATACCAACCAATTCTATTATAAAAAAAACGAAGAAAAAAGAACAAGAATTGTTGTATTAAATCCCACAAGAACCACTTAAGCTTATCGGTGAGGTAAATTGTCAACATGTCTGAAATATGTCTACGGTATGATTTTTGAATTTTACGACAGGAATTTAGTATTTTTTCCGAATTATATTTAAGCTGCAATTACTCATAAAATAAGAAAGTTCTTTCAAACATTTTTTTGTATATGTTTCTCCAGAAATCTAATATAAAGTGATTCATAGAGGAATTTGTTAAGCAATCCCTAAAATGTTAAGGTATTCCTGGATCTGAAGCAAAACATGGGGAGTGGATGAATTTTTAATTGTTATTTTTGGAAGAATCACCATTCGGAAAAAAGTCCTTTATTTATTTTCTGGAGTTTTTTTTTCTAGAACCTTAAAGAATATTTTATGTAACTTCTGGTGATTTTTTTTTTTTGAGAATTTAAAAAATGAATTACAAAATCTTAGTAAATCTGATGACAAATTCCATAAAATAAATCCTAAAAGAATGGTGAGTACAGTTTAAAGAAAAAAATCTCTGGGAAATACTTAGATGAATCTCTGGCATGGGGCAGGACACTAGATCCAGTATTAAAATATTAATATTTATTAATGATATTAATATTGATATTGAGAAGATTATCAAGTATGCATGGAGTTTTGCTGTTTGCCTGTTGCCGGAGTTGCCATTTATGTGAAAAAACAAGTTGTGTTTATCGTCAGATCGTCTGATCAAAATATATGAGAAATCCGTCCGATGCAACATAGACCACACTGTTTGATGCCAACATTCATCTGGTAGTCTGGCTAGAAGGAGACTGGCACCTTGTACGATGCATCACATTCAGTGAAGCTCCATTGTCATCAATGCCCCACATCTTTCTACGATCTCCGGGCCATTCCGCAACTTGATTCCGATGCAATTTGTCTCCTATGGTATGTCAGATCGGCAAGACATACAATCCACGATCTTTAGCCTCTTGTTTATAAACCCCCACCATTGACTAAAATTCAAGATACTTCTGTCAGATGTCTTTAGCAAAATCGTAGGTAACTCGATGATATCATAAAAATAATATATACTGCTTCGCGTTAGAAAATGGGTTAACCAAGGTGCGAAGTTTGATTTTTGACCAACTTCGTCGCGTCGCAACTCGATTCTCAATAGTGCGCATGATGCACACGGCGGAGGGCATAGATGCGCACTATAGCGAAGTGACTCGCGACGCGGCGAAGTTGGTCAAAAATAGAACTTCGCACGTTGGTTCATCCATTTTTAGTCGCGAAGCAGTATATATTAATCCGTATTAACGGATATCAATACCAATATTAATGAGTGTCTTACCCAGGGCCGTATTTACGGGGGGTCCAAGGGGACCATGGCCCCCGGGCCCCCACATTTTAGAGGCCCCACAAAATACGACTCAATTGATAATTATTGAACATTTAAGAATAATTATAGAAAGCGATGAATGGTGCCTATATTTTGAAATCCATCGAAAGATTTGAAAATTTCAAAGTTTATAATTTTAAATTAAAGTATAATCCTTTGACTTGCAATCTAAATGATTTTTGGGCTTGTCTGTAGTGTGCAGTACATTTGCCCTATTGTTTTGGATCTGATTTTCAGTTTTTTTTTGTTTCTAATAGATTTGTCTGGTACTTTTTTTAAATGTATCTAAAAATAAAAAGGAAATGAAAACTAATGTTGGAACACTGCGGTAATTTATTTCTTGAATTGTAGAGAATAGATACAGGACAAGTGGTTTGAACACTTTTAATTTGAACACTTTTTCATTTGAACCCCGCTAGTCTGCACAAATTAAAAATGGTTCAAACGCCATTCAGCTCATGGAACGGAGTAAAACATAATGTAACGTTGTGAAATAAAACTCAGAATCAAAACTAAACAGGCTAAAAAGTTAAAATTAGCTGGGGTACGTGGTACGTCAAAAAGTAAGGAAATCCAACATTTATTTTATAAATATATCGAATAAGTAACATTGAATTACAATTGAGGAGTCCAATATAAGTGAAAGTTACATTTTTATAGATTTTATTTTATTGAAATATTGTACGTTTTTCAAGCTTTCCATCAGTAATTTTGGGTGGTATTTTCATCTCAAAATTTATTATAAATCGTAGAAGATTGACTTGTTTTTTACAGATCTCCTACAATTCGTACAAAGTAAAATATTGCTGAAAAACTTTAAAACTGATTTCCTGGAAAGCAAGTTTTGGTCACATACATCCGTTGATCCCAATTTGCGCTTCTGAAGGTTTTTAAAGTGGTTCAAACCTAACTTCTGGTAACTAAAACTTTATCCAGAACATTAAGCATGAAACTTAAAAGCGAAATTACCATTTTTTCTGGAAAAAAGGCCCCCACAAGACTCTGGCCCCAGGGCCCCCACATCTGTAAATCCGGTCTTGGTCTTACCCCATGATCTGTGGTTATTTTTTTGGAAGCAAATTAGGGAAAGAATAATATAATTATCTAATAAATCCCTGAATAAATTACTCGGGAAATCATTGAGTATTTCCGCGGAAGATTTTTTTAAAAGAACAGATGAACGTATTCCGCTATGAACTTTATAGGAGTGTTAGATTTCTTTAAACATTTCTTAGTTAGGTATGTTTGAAAAAATATAAAAACAAAATAAAATATTTTCGAGAGCGTTTTGAAGGAATGATGTTGCTCCTTAATTTAAGAGTAATCTTAAAATTAATTATCTGTGAACAGGCATTGCATAATTTGCTCTCATTTGAGTATGAAGAACGATCAAAGCAAGTAAAGAAAAACATCCCATCTGTTGCGGTCCATTTTTCTCGCTTGTTTTCCGTTGAGGATAGGTGTTTTTATTTACTGGCACGATAATCAATCGCCGAACTTCCGATAGCAATAGGCTTGGAGCATGTTTAGAGGGGTCTTATCATACACTACTATCCCCCAATCTGATCAAAGTTGTAGCAGTATACGATAAACAGTCTCTCATAATGTGCAGCATGTTATGATAGTTACAGAGAGCGATACGTGAGAGATTCTCTCAATTTTCTCAGGATTCAATCCCTGTCAGGGTGTCGACCCAATTCTGCAAATAAAATTCCCTGACCTTCCAGTCGTTTTCCAGAATAATTCCAGACCATGTTGATTAGTTTGTTTGGTAGAGTTTATGTTTTAGGTACTGTGAATAAACTGAGAAATAGTTTTTACGATAATTTCCTTCAAGTTGATATGATAAAACTGAGCACTTGGGTATATACTTTTCAAACTTGATAGTTCGTATTATTGAAGCGGTGAAAGCTGAGTAGAAGCTAAGTGAATACTGAGAACGGACATAACACACATTGTTCGTACAAACAATTCAAAAAGGATTGCAATTTACCTGTTACGTCGACCGGTTTTGAGCTCGATCTAGCCCATCTACGGAATGATGTCCGACTAACCTTCCAAGTAATCTCACAAACTATCAAAAGATTATCGAGTAGATTCAAATTAAATTCCTGAAAATTCCGCGTCCATGGATTTTATGGATTCATAAAGATATCTTAGATAATGATCTTCACAATTTTTTTTTGAGAATATTATTCTTATAAAAAAAACTTCTCGTATCTGTAAGTAAGCTCCTGAAGTAAATTCACGATATTTTCATAGAATCCTGGAAAATAGAAATTGAAAAATTAAAAATTAAAATAGATAGCAAAATGGAAAAAATATCAATATAAAAGCGCTTTGCGGTATTATCTTTATTAATTCCAGAAACGACATGATATAAAATTCAGAAAATATCCTGTTTTGCAGGTTTGTGCTCTTGAAATTTAGAGATACGGTTTTTATCTTCACCTTAATACGAGAATCTTCTTTGGTTATTCTCTATATTTCGTTTTATCAGTTTAACTTGGATATCTTGGGCAAACTTGACATGATTTGATTTGACATTTTTTCCTCAAGATTTTGAAGAAAAGACAATGATTAGATCTAGGAAACTTTAAAACTTAATATTAATAATGCTAACTACGCCAACTTTGAAGAAATTGATCAGAGAGCACTGTTGATGCTTTTCAATTCAGAAAATTTTGGATTCATAGAATAAGTATAGGTAGTAAAGTACAGCTTACTCTCATATGCATAAAAGCGTTTTCTCAATCAACTTGTTTGATGTTGTAGTATTGAATATTTTTCCCTGACCTCTAGTGAAATTCCCTGACTTTCCCTGACTTTCCAGATCAAAAATCGAATTCCCTGACTTTCCAGGTTTTTCCAGGTAGTCGACACCCTGCCTGTCTGTGAAAATGCAGACAGATCTTCGGAGAACTTCTTTGAGAAATCATGAATAACATTTTTCCAATTGAATTCTTGTTAATTGTTCATAAATTCCTTGTGGAATATTACAAGAAATCCTTAAAGTAACACCTGTAAAAATCATATAATTTTTGCTGCGATTTTTCAAACAATCCTGTAGAGGAACTTTAGTAAGAATTTCAAAAGCAAAGTTAAAAAAGCTGCTGACAAACTCTTTGAAAAATTTGCGAATGGAATCCATGCTTGGAGATCTTGAAGACATTTTTGGTGAGACTCCTAGAATTTTTTGTACTATTTTTAGAGAAATCCTTAGTGATTCCTGAAAACCCTGAACAAATTATTATTGAACAACTAAACAAACAATTAAAATGTATATGTGAAAGGTACGTAGAAAACCTTTCAGGTGAAATGATAAAAAGAATTTTTATGCATTCTCTGGCGGAATTCTTCAAGACATATTTCAAGCACGTCGATAGAGATTCCTCGAGAAATCTTCTGGTGATATCAGATAATCTGGGAATGATTTTCCGTGGGATTCCCAGGAAAAACTCAGTGAAAACTGCTAGTAAAGGAATTCTTGGAGAAAACACTGAAAAGTACGAGAACATAATTCATGAAAAAACACCCGTAGGATTTCTATGAGGAATCTTTTCAAAGCAAATGATTGAATACCTGAAAAATTCATGGAAGAATTGCAAAGGACTTGTGAGTTTTTTTGCTTTCTTGAAGGATTTTTGACTGGATTACAAAAAGAATGAATCTCTTTCGTATCGAAAATTTAATTTTACAAATATCAATGAACAAATAAATTAAATCGAGATAAATCAGTTAAAAACTACAAAAATTTTGAAAATCGTGATTATTGCTTCTGGAAAATAAGTAAATTACTTCTGTAAACAAGTATTTGTAAGGCCCCCCCCCTAAGCCCCCTCCAGAAAATAATCCTAGCTACGCCAATGGAAATCATGGTTGCTATGATGGCCCCTTGAAACAACTTTCCAAAGAATATCTGTTCCATGACTCGATGGTCCCTTCAATATCGACTCATGGAGGTTTGACTATAATTCATAAGTACTATATCAGGGAGAAAGCTTCAGAATCAATTTCAAAAAAATATTTTGAATCTTCTGCAGAGCTTTCTTCATGGTATTACAACAGCCAGTCCATATTGGAACAGCATACAACATGGCTGGCCTGAAAATTTGATTGAAGATCAAAAGCTTATTCTTAAGACAAAGTTTTAACTAACAAAGTGCCCTCAAGTTTTTGAAAGTTAAATTTTTATCTAGCCTTAGCCCTATATACTTAACTTCATGTGATCCATTTATTGAAACCCATCTTCTCATGCTTTTGGTTTTTTTTTTTTTTTTTTTTTTTTATGGTGTACTCAGCTGGAGCTGTATGACAGCTTCGTTGTCTGTGCTGGACCCCGTAGTGCAAACTTTTGCCAATATTTAGACGGAATAGGCTATGTTTCCCGCCTTAACACTATTTTGGATGAATATTGTGCAGAAGTAGTTTTATTAAATTGTTTTTGCTTCAGTTTCCCTCCCGTAGTCATGTTTGTATAGTCATCCTTTAGTTCTGAGCAATCGGATTCTTGTTTACGCATGGAGAAGCGACATGAAAATATATGTTATTTATTAATGCATTTCTTGGAAATAACATACAGAGCTATGTTGTAGTAGTCTATGTTGACAAATTGTAGCACAGATGTCATATCCAAGCATCTTTTGACAATGATAGACAGAAAATGTTAATTATACAGAATGCGGTCGTATATCAAACGATAGCGATAGGGAGATTCTTTTTCCCGAATGGAATGAAGGTTATTGAAGTGAAAAACATGAAATGTACTTCCATCTATACGCGAACAAGAACTATCTCAAGTGCCTCGTCATTGTACGTCATGTATTCTCTAGTATTTTAGTCGTTTATGCTACTAGTCTGAAACGTGATGTGTTACACTATATGAATAAATTTCAAAATATGAATCAAGTGTTTGGTTTTAAATAGTCTTTATCTTCCGAAAGTCGTACTGGAATGCTAATCAATACAATACTTTTCTAGGAGAGATGACTGTTTATATTGCCATCTTGTAGTACCGAATCCAAGTTGTAGATAATTAATATGAGGAGAAGTATCAAATCTAAATGTACTGTAAATGTGTTTGGTGTGGTCATCGATGTGCTTTATGTTCGTCTTATTGTTATTGTTCTGAGGTCTTCTCAAAATGAGAATTCAATTGAATAATGTCTCAAGTTAGTTTACAGTTTGGATAGACAAAGTTATTGGTACGGTATTATGAATATATGTTCGCTAAGAACTAAAAATGTTACTTACCCCTTTCTTAGTATACCCACCAACGCATATGGATCGTTTTTACCTCAGTTTGATGGTAATTCGATCCGTGTCCGTGCTGATCTATGTGCTTCGGCTCCTAACACGACGTTTGATACATACGACAGACGACTTGCTCCCTCGTGATGGTGTTGTTGTTAGTTGTTATACATGAAAAAAAGAAAGAAAGAAAGTTATTAGTATTAGGAATAAACAGGATTTAGTGAGTTTTCATTGAATTACATTTGACTACATCGCTGATTATAGTCAACGACATCGGAAACTTTATGTGTCGACTGTTGATCTAGTTTTTCCTCAGTCCCGTTGGTCAGTATTGCTAAAGGTCCTTTTTAACATGTTTATTAGTACTTGGACAAGTTGAATATTTTAAGTTTACTACTTTTGTCATGTTGATCAATAATGATTTTGATCAGTTTGTTTTATACATCTATTCATAGTCAAATCTGGTCTCGTCTGTTTTCATTTAGAATCGTCGTAAATACATTTCTATGTGTTAAAAACTATACTAGAAATAATAAAGAAATAGAAAGTACTTTTTTTTGTCCGGATCCACTTTTCGGTGACAAAATAAAGCTTCATCGCGCCTAAGCCCTATCTATTTATTATAATTTTGCGAGAATGAAGTTGTTGTAGTTTTATGATACCAACATAATAAATGTGGTTTTTTATTATGATTCTAATGAGAGAAGCATAACAAATTAACATTTGTGTCACATTCTACTCGATGGATCCTCAGTCATTCTCCTCATTAGTCAATATTATAACCATTTAAACAAAATCTGACCTATCTGCATCAAAGCGTGGCTACGGCTCCTGTTACCCCGATGCCTGGTAACAGGATAACCGTTGGATCACATCCGTAAGATTGATGCATCTATGCCAGATGGTTGATGACGCGGCATTAAACAAATTTTCCTGATGTGATACCACCACGACTGGACATGTCTTTGGTTCCCATATAAGTGCTAATGGGGTAAGCCCACCCATCGCGGCAAGATTACACGTCCTAGGGGAGGGAACTTCATGTGATCCATTTATTGAAACCCATCTTCTCATGCTTTTGGTTTATGTGGGAATATTGTAAGTTGAGTTTTGAAAACTTTTTTGCTATCTACTTTTAGATTTGTGATCTTAAAAAGTTGTTGTTTGGCTTCGATGCATCTTCACCTTAATTACTGTCAGCCAATTTAGCATCCAAAGAAATACATCCAATTCACAGATGTTAACAAACGGCACCACTGCCGTCATTCAGAACAATAATCTCGCTAATCACCATCACTCTTGTTCAATGGCGCGCAAATCGTTTCCCAATCTAATAAGTAAGTAGACAGCAGGTTGGCATGGCGACGCGACGCGGGTTGCTGTTAAAGTAAACGAATTCCACATCACATCAGCTCGCGCAAATCTCCATCGGTTCGTTGTTCTCTAATCTGTTCTACCTACAGCAGCTCTCTGATGGGCCCATACTGCGATCTAAGCTCACTGGTCGCCCAACAGCTGAGCGGAGCAGAGAACAAATTGCTGCTTCTAGCATCGTTATTTAATCGCTGCAGACGATCGCGCGCGCTTCAGGTGAAATATACAAATTTTGTCTTCAGTGCAGTCTCGTTACAATCCAAACGGAATCATGAAGCTGTTTTCATGTTAGCGAATCGTGTAACGCCGCACCATACCTGTAACCCACTTTTCGATAAGATAAGATAAAATGCGCTCTTATCAGCGGTGGAGTACCCCAACCGATTCAAGTATAATGCAACCGGTGCGATTGGGGCTCTCATTTCGACGGTGGATCGCGATACGAGATATTCTAGAATCGACGTCCGCCCATCAAAGACGGAAGTGTGTCCCAACAGGAATCAACGTGCGTTGTGGGATTAGGAAATCAAGTGCGCAAAAGTGACTCATCCCGTGATCCGTAACGTTCGAAACTCGTGTAGGAAAATTAGTTCAATTATATCCGCAAGACAGTGACTGCAGCTAGTAATTAAGTGAATACCAAGACGATTGTTATGTGCGAATAGAAGAATTTCCAATCAACGATGAAGATTCTAGTGAAGTGTTCAATCGTGGCGATCTGCCTGGGATTGATCTTGACCAGCACAGTAGGCGCCGCCGATGATGACGACGCCAGCAAAAACAGCACAAGCGACAAAAAAGATGTAAGTCCAAGACACCACCACGCAAAAACGTCCCACATCCAATGAAAAAGCCAAACCCTGATATCCACTCGAAGCAAGAATTGAACCTTCAAACCGGGCACACACTCCAGCCAGCAGTCGATAACGATGGTACCCGATAAGATATGTGCGACTCAGCCAATCGATGTTTGCTGACTGACTTTTTACGATTTTGATATCAACGGAAAAAGGAACGATTAGATTGAAAATCCCTTTCCTAGAATTGCCGCACCTTCATCGGAATCGGGAGACACAAGTTGCCACCACACCATCGTCGTTTAATCATCCGTGTTTTGCAATGAGAAACGTACTTCTTTGCCTTATCGTGTAGGTTTTCTTGAACAATTAATTTGTTTGATAACGATTATTCACCGGTTCGCTCATACATACCAAAATAAAGAACATGGGTGAGCTCACCTGCTATAACTACTCCGTACGCCCACAACTGTATTCAGTAATGCTTGTATGATATACTTATCTACCCCAAATCAATTAACGGACTTTTTATTGCATGGTCCATTATTCAAAGAAATATTTCATTGCTTCGTGGAAATGTAGGTAGGTGATTGTAATCGTATCTTTAAAATCATCGATCTTTTTTCGAATTTCAAACCATTATGGAAAATTGGCAGTGAGTGGCTGTGTACTAGACTCATGTAAATTTTGAAGTTTTCTCTCGACTCACTAAATTACGGTAAATATCATCCTAGCAAAGTTTGAAATAATTAGGAAGAAATTTGGCTGTGCACACGCCATTTGGAGCTTATGTGGAAAAAAAAAACAATGGAAAAGACTTTTGTGTTCAGCCTCTTCTTTAAATATTCTGTGGAATAGTTTACAAACTCTCCCAAAGTCAAACCTTTATACAGTCAACTCCCTTCGTTATTCGATATTTTGATATCGATTTAGAGATCCATAAAAAAAGTTGGTCTTCATGGCTACCTCGATGGCCCTTGGATCGCATTTGCACTGGTTTTGTGTTCTATAACTTGATGGTCCCTTCAATATCGAGTTATGGAGACTGGACTGTAGCTACAACTTTGCCGGAGATCACATTATGGTAGGACGACAGAATAAATTGTTATTCAACAGTATAGAGAGGGTTTACATGTAGCATGCTTCACCAAAAGAATAGAATAAAGTAATCCAGGCTACTATGTTCTAAAGCAGTGTTGCTCTGAAAGTAATAGAATGATCAGCTTTAGGACATTTCATCGAATGACATATGGACGAAAGTACATTTTGTCGAATGAACGTTTGGTCGAACGGTTTTAGAACATTTCGTTGAAAGATTATTTTGTAATGAATGATTGAAAAATCGTTTGGTTCAATTAATCTAAAACCAAAAAAGGCTTTTATTAATCTATTCGAACCCTCTGAGCAGATTCTCAATAGAGAATCAAAAAAGTAGGTTCGAGTACCTGTACCATTGAATCCCACCCTAATTGTTTATTTTTGACAGATACGCATATTTTGACTACCACTAGGCGGCATCCATTTATTACGTAACGCTAAAATTGGAAATTTTCGACCAACTACCCCCCCCCCTCCGTAATGAGTCGTAACGTTTGAGCCTACCCCCCCCTTCGAGCGTTACGTAATTTGTGGACGCCGCCCTAGTAGCCTCGAATCCACGAAGATACGAGTAACTGACACCGAAGAATGCTACAAGTGGTAGCGCGAAATACGCGTGTCTGTCAAAAATAAGCAATTAGGGCGGAATTAAAAGGTACAAGGTACTCATATTTACTTTTTTTGATTCTCTATTGGTCTTTAGGTTGTTTTGGGCAAACATACTTTTCATCAGAAACCAATAACGAATCTATCTCAGAGCGTTAATGATTAACTTGCACCAACGATTAGTTGAGTAATTAATGGTCGAATTGTATTTTATCATTATGAATGATTGAAATTTTTGAAGCCACGTTTAATGATTGTGATAGATGATTGAACTAAAGTATGATTAATGGTTAAACTTCAATTTTAGCATATTAATGATTATGATAATGGTTAAACTCAGAATGATTGATTATTGTGATCAATGATTGAGATTGGCCCTTACGTGCCTGATGTAAAATTCAATATAATTTCCTATTTGAAAATAATGTTTCATAGTCGTCTTCTAACGGAATTCCGTGAATTTCACAGGGTCAATCACAAAATGCTTTTTGTTTTAGACCTGGAGAGTTTGATAAGATTTCCATTGTTAGATCTCTGTGCAAAAATGGAGACATATATTTTTGTCAATGTTCTAAAGGAATTTCTGCCCTTTTTCGATTTTTATTTTTGAACCAAAATTTCAGTAGAAACAAAAAAAGTTAAAACTTGGCGAGCCGATATTGAAGGGACCATCATATCTTGAAAACATCGAGTTGGAAACAGCAATTCTTTAGGAATCTGTTTGAAGGGTCCACTTGAAAAAGTCGAAATCGTGTTATGAAGCGTGTTATGGTACGTCGCAATCTAGCTATTAAAATCGTCACCAAAGTAAATTGTTTGCTCAAACACGAAGTTTGATATATTGCAAGAGGATCGAACCCGTTAACGTGAAGATGCATCGAAGCCAAACATCCAATTTTCAAGAGCACAAATCTAGAGAACCAGACAACCGTTTGTGCTGAAAATGCTACTCTCTGGTCACTCGGTGGTGGTGACCAATCGATTAGATTTTCAGCATGAACGGTTGTCAGGTTCTCTAGATTTGTGCTCTTGAAAATTCGAGGTTTGGCTTCGATGCATCTTCACCTTAACAGAGAAATAAATTCCCCGTGACATCCGGAGCAAGATGTGATCAAACAATATTAAATCTTTCCAATCGGTCACATTCGTTGTATTATTTAATTATGTTTTTTTTTCTCTTTATAACTCGCAGTTCCATATAATTATGCAGCCAAAAAATAAAATATAACACCTCCACAAGCAAACGTCCTTGGAACTGAGGAACATTTATCAGATCATGTACTCAAAAACTAAACTTAAGCTATCTACGACAGATTACAAAAAGTATGGCGAGGTTTAATCTATAGAGGTATATAATACCCACATTTTTATTTTCGATCTAATTCTATTATTTACGTTATCTAAAATCGATCTAAGCACGATTTGGGTAATGATATATTGTGCTTTGCTTTGATAAATGGATTATTGGGAAAGTTGTGTATCGCCCTTCGAAGGTCACCAAGCAGTGGTTCCAAATATGTTTCTAAGCAAATGGATCCATACCCAAAGTTCTTCAAACGTATATTTACGCGACAAATTACACTGTTATTTCTATCCAAATGCAGATTTGCACTTGATTGCATCATTGCCACAATTAATTATAATCGAACAAGCCTATTTCAAACACAAGCAAGTTTTCGTGAAACAAATAAAACAAACAAACTAGCAACCCTGCTGAGAGCACATGCTTTTGATAAAACGTAAACAATTTTCGTTGGTGCGAACCGATTCACTGCCTTTTCTTGCCCGCCAACGGCGAAAACAAAGGGTTTGACGTTTCCGCATTTATGAACCCGCCCGCACTTCTGAAGTGCGGGGTCCAATAAGGTGGGAACTGCGCAATGTTTTTATTTGCATATTTATGGATTTTGGTTTTTGATTTTTCTTATTTTTTTGTGAACATTGCCTCTTCAGGTTACCGATTATTGACAATCATACAAATTTGAATTTTAGCTTATGAAAACATTTTTTTCTTGAATATATTTTATTTTCAGTGTAATTAACTGGAAAACAAATTTGAAATGTAAAAATTTTTGTATTATGGATTCGACAGACATAGAGACAAACATTTTTTTTAAATATATTTTTCTCAATCTCCAAGCGTCGCGACTAATATTTGAACAGTGTGCTGTGTTCATAACATCGAAAGAATGCAGCGCCACATATGTTATTATGACAGTTATGTCGGGAACGAGTCACAGGTCGCGTGTCCTACACGCGCATTCCGATTTGGTGGACGCGCGACAATATTACACATTAAATGAGACTCATATTTTTCTTTTTTTTTATTAGTATCATTCCAAACATTACATTCATTTCTTATACCTAGGTGTTCTGTGTTATTAGAC
Organism: Aedes aegypti; assembly: GCF_002204515.2. Lineage (NCBI taxonomy): Eukaryota > Metazoa > Arthropoda > Insecta > Diptera > Culicidae > Aedes > Aedes aegypti. The sequence continues at coordinate 373,255,255 of NC_035109.1, forward strand.
AGAACTATCATCCTAAGTTGGTAAAACAAATTTAAGATTTTATTAACATTTTGTTAACAACATATTACATTTCATTTGCCATGGAGCTCTGATAATTAACCTGAAGTGTACGATTTAGCAGATAACTTTGAATTATTCTAACAATGTATGTTGGAAAATTAAAGTTTTTTTAATTTTACAATCAAACCTTCATGCCAAACACTGTCGAATGCTTTTTCTATGTCTAGAAGAGCAAGACCAGTAGAATAACCTTCAGATTTGTTGGAACGGATCAAATTTTTTACACGTAAAAGTTGATGAGTAGTCGAATGTCCATGGCGGAATCCGAACTGTTCATTGGCAAAAATTGAATTTTCGTTGATGTGGGCCATCATTCTGTTCAAAATGACCTTTTTAAAAAGTTTACTGATGGAGGAAAGCAAACTGATTGGACGATAGCTGGAAGCTTCTGCAGGATTTTTGTCTGGTTTTAAAATTGGAACAACCTTAGCATTTTTCCATTTGTCAGGAAAATATGCTAGTTGAAAACATTTGTTAAATATATCAACTAAAAATAATAAGCTACTTTCTGGAAGTTTCTTGATGAGGATGTAGAAAATTCCATTATCGTCAGGAGCTTTCATATTTTTGATTTTTTTAATAATAGTTCTCACTTCTTCCAAATCAGTCTCCCAGGCATTTTCGAAAACGTTCTCTTGATTGAGAATATTTTCGAAGTCCTGAGTAACTTGATTTTCAATTGGACTAGTAAGCCCTAAATTAAAATTGTGCTTTCAAACTGCATAGCAAGTTTTTGAGCTTTTTCGCAATTAGTTAGTAATAATTTGTTTTCCTCTTTCAAAGCTTGTATTGGCTACTGAGGTTTTTTAAGATTTTAGATAATTTCCAAAAGGGCTTAGAGCCAGGGTCCAATTGAGAAATCTTATTTTCAAAATTTTTGTTTCTTAATTGTGCAAAACGTTTTTTGATTTCTTTCTGCAAATCGTGCCATATAATTTTCATAGCAGGATCGCGAGTGCGTTGAAATTGCCTTCTCCTCACGTTTTTAAGACGGATCAAGAGTTTAAGATCATCGTCTATAATCACGGATTCAAATTTTACTTCACATTTTGGAATTGCAATGCTCCTGGCTTCAACAATGGAATTTGTTAAAGTTTCAAGAGCATTGTCAATATCAAGTTTTGTTTGTAAGGGAATATTAACATCAAGATTAGAGTCAATAAATGTTTCATATATATTCCAGTCGGCTCGAAAATAATTGAAAGTGGAGCTGATAGGATTGAGAATCGCTTCTTGGGATATTTGAATTGTAACAGGGACATGATCAGAATCAAAATCAGCATGAGTAGGGTGCCGGTACCAATGGTTGTAATGTACCAGTAGATTGGACTATGGAATAAAACGTACATTTTTCGATAAAAACGACATGTGCTATTTTTGGTGGATAGATCGCCTCTAGTTTAGTCGATTTGTCAAATTTCAGCTTTTTATTTTATCAAAAAGTCATATAAATAATTAAGTTTACGTAAAAAATTGGCTCCCTTGCACCAATAGTAGCCGTCGTGTTCCAGTAGTGGATCAAGGGTTGGAAGCAGTTTTTAAAATGGATGTATAAAAATGAAGAAAAGCCCTAGAGATGATCTTTATGTTTCATTCGAAAGATATTAATTGCTGTTCCGAGGGAAAATTGTTAAACCTTTGTAAAAATTTACCATTTTGTTTAAAATTCCTTGTATCATTCCCGAACGTCTACTACTGGAGCACTAGCGCAACTACTGGAACACGTGTACCAATAGTGGCTCAAGCGATTTTATGTTAAAAAATTAGTTTTATCACTCTTTTTATATTTTTCCCATATAGTAGAGGTTGAAATCTTTCTGCTAACGCCAAAAGATCTTTGTTAGGGCTTTTCGTTATTTTGTTATGATTTTTTATAGCTTAGGTAGTCCACTAATGGCACCGGCACCCTAACTAATTGGCTACAAAGATGACTAGAGTCGGTTAAGACCAAATCAATCGTAGATGGATTTCTAGAAGAGGAAAAACATGTAGGGCTATCAGGGTATTGAATTGAGAAATATCCTGAAGAGCACTCATCAAATAAAATTCTGCCGTTGGAATTACTTTGAGAATTATTCCATGATCGATGTTTGGCATTAAAGTCACCAATGACAAAAAAATTTGACTTATTGCTAGTCAATTTTCGCAAGTCAGTTTTGAGCAAATTAACTTGCTGTCCAGAGCATTGAAAAGGCAAATAGGCAGCTATGAAAGTATATTTACCAAGTTGTGTTTCAACTGAAACACCTGAAGTTTTAAAAACTTTAGTTTCAAATGACGAAAACAGTTGATTTGTTATACGCATATGAATGATGATTGCAACTCCTCCACATGCCCCATCAAGTCGATCATTACGATAAACAAAAAGTTAAGATCTCTTTTGAGTTTAGATCCAGGTTTCAAAAACGTTTCAGTAATAACTGCTATATGCACGTTATTAACTGTAAGAAAATTAAACAGCACGTCCTCTTTACCATTCAAAGAACGAGCATTCCAATTTAAAATATTAAAATTATTATTTATTGGATCCATTAGAAAAACATAATCCAATAACAATTTGATTTGTAAATTTTACACCAACTTGGACTGCTTCAGTCATAGTGGTGGCTTTGAACATTGCATCAATCATTAGATCCAATTGTTCAGTTAGAAAAAAATTAAAATCAGAGGCAGACATATTACTTGAAATGGGTACATTATCCTATGATTTCCCATTATAATTTTCGGTAGACGAAGAAGCCGAGTAGGAGTTACCTGTGGCGGTAGGGTTTTTTCCATTTTATTTGAAACAAGTAGAATGGATACTCATAGAACGAATAAGGGAAGAGTTCAAATTACCTGCTACGATATCGGCAAAGGAATTAAATGATTCGAACGGCTACCCGACGGATTAAAATTAGTTTGTGAATGAGCATGATTATGATCTTCCTGATGGGTATGATTCCTAATCAAGCGATCGTTAACTGAAAAATGAGTATTGTTTGATACTCTACCAGGGAAATTCCGGAAACGACCGTTATCGCAACGGATATTACCTTTCATCTGCCTGGCACGAGCCTTAACGACTCTCTTGCGCGAAGGGCAAGACCAAAAATTTGACTTATGATTGCCCTTTCAATTGGCGCATAAGAACTTATCGGTATCTTCCTTCACTGGACAGACGTCCTTGGCGTGAGAAGAACCTCCGCAAATCATGCATTTAGCATCCATGCGACAATTTTTTGTACCATGACCCCACTTTTGGCACCGACGGCACTGAGTGGGGTTCTGGTAATTTCCTCCAGGTTTCTGAAAATGTTCCCATGTCACACGGACATCGAACAAAAGTTTTGCTGTTTCTAAAGCTTTAATATTATTTAGTTCTTTTTCGTTAAAGTGAACTAAATAATATTCTTGAGGAAGCCCTTTCCGAACAATGCCAGATTAGGTTCTCTTTTTCATAATGATTACTTGGACTGGGGAAAATCCAAGTAAATCATTTATTCCATTTTTGATCTCTTCAGGTGACTTAAGTCACTTGAGAGACCTTTCAAGACAACTTTGAACAAACGTTCAGTTTTGTCGTCATAAGTAAAAAAAATGGTGCTTCTTCTCTTCAAGATGTCTGAGAAGAAATTCGCGATCATTAAGAGTTTCCGACAAAACGCGACAGTCTCCTTTCTTTGCGATTTGGAACCTTGATTCCCCTAATGGAGTTCAAGATCTCCTGTCCAAATCTCCCAAATTCGGAACAACTGTGAGGATTTGTTTTTTGACCATTTTCAAATAGACTACGGCTGGAATTGGATTTTTAGTTCCAATACATATTTTACATGCTTAAGTTTAAAATTTCAATTTGAATAAGCGATAGTCCGATCAATTATCATATCGTCGCTGATAAATATATTTTTTTAAGATTCCTATTATACGCACTTTCTGACATAGAACAAATTTTGTGAAAAACAGCCGCACAAAAAAATGCGCGATTCGTGCAAGACTGATAAGAGATGATTCAAAGAAATGTAACGTAATCAACACATAAATAATTAAATTATTCATTAAAAAATCGCAATTTACTATTGTTGGATACAGTAACCAAATGTGTAAAAATTAGATGGCAGTATGGTGAAGTCGTGCCCATACTTTCTGGGACACCCTATTTTCAACGTTGTTCTGTCGTGTCAAATGGCAAGGTAGTAACGTGTAAATCTTGTAATTCTGTTAAGGCGAATATGAATCGAAGCCAAACTTCAAATTTTCAAAAGCACAAATCTGGAGAATCGAATATCCATTTGACATGAAAACCGGAGAGTGACCGATCGATTAAGTTTTCAGCTCAAACGAATGTTCGGTTCTCTAGATCCGTGCTCTTGAAAAGTTGGAGTTTGGCTTCGATTCACCTCCACCTTAAGGTTTAACGGTTTAACTTTGGTTCGATAGCAAAGGCTTTTACATACAATTTCAACGTGTTTTACAATGGCAATATCAATCACCAGTAGAACTAATCTGTCTAACATGACAAGGACTTACATTTGCGATCCACTCGTGACATGTTTATTAAAATGTTAATTTTGGGAAATCGTGCGCCTGTCATGGGTGCCTGGTATCAGAAAATCAAGAAATCGCTAATAAATTCTACAGCTAACTTTACAAATAATTGTAAATTAACGTGTTTTACATTTGAATTCAGATTGCCGATAGCAACTGGTTTTACACCATCGATTGATGTGTTTTAGAACTAGTGAAAATTCCCGTGTGAAACACATTGATCGAGCTTGTAGAATGTTTTCAGTGAATGGTTTGCGCCACTAAAGGAACCATTCTTAAAACATACCTCCACTAAAGGAACGGTGTTCCTATTATTGATGCAAGGCTTTTGGCAGGGAAATTTTAAATGAATCATGATTTCTATACATTTGAATGATAGAAGGATTAATACGTTAAAATAATATATTTTATGTTTTTATCATCCTGTTTTAGCAGTTTTCCCTTAGGTGTACCACTAATGGTACATTTCCCCTATCTAAAAAAAGTATCTTCTGGACACTCTTCAAATTAAAGCTTGGAGCCTCTCCGGAAATGATTTATCGGTGGTCGTTTTCCATAGGGGACCGTCCATAAATGACGTAGCATTTTTTCACTGATTTTTCAACATTCTCAGAGGGGAAAACTATAGTTCTATCTCGATTCTCAACTATCTGGCTAAAGCTTTGGAAAGACTGCTGCACGACAAGTTGTATCCCGCAGTTCAAGCAGACCCGGATTTGGGGAGGGGGGTGCCGAGGGGGCCCCGAGGAACCAAAATTAAGAACAAAAAACATTTCTAAATACCTTTCAATATTTTCTCTTAAGACCAGGGCAGGCAATCGTCACCGTCAAATGGAAAAAGTCGTCGACGAAACTAAAAAAAGAATCGTCATCGTCACTCAACCAGCATTGGATGACGATTTGCTGCAGTTGTCCGCCACAAAGGCTCGGCGTCATGACGAACAAAGAAGCATCCTTTGTTATGGTCGAATCTTCGTTCGGGAGCTCTGAGCCGACTAAAAATATGAACCGTGGCGTCGATAGATTATGAGCCTTCTTTGAAAAAATAAAACAAAACCAAAACAACAAAACGCGTCCGGAACTGAACAAACGAGCTCTGAATCGTCAATTTCACGCGCTTACCAACAGAGCTATTGTTGAAGCTTGAGGAGTACGGGTTAAAATGCCAATACAAGCAATTATTATTATTATTATTTATTTTAAACAAAAATTTTGAAAGAGGGAAAAACCCCTTTGAGTGATTTCTTTTAGGAAATCTTTCTCAAAGAGGCACAAAACCTCTTTATCTTTTCACAAAGCGTTATAAAACACACTTAAAACTAAAGGCTCACATGGTAACGAACCATAACAGAGCCATTGTCTTGAAAGGGACATCAATTAGGTATGGAATTAGGGCATCAATTCAGTCAATTCAGTCGAATAAAAACCAGTCAGGGAACGAAGCACACCTTATTGATATCTGAAAATAAATTGAAAAGAAAAAAGCAACAACGAAGTATCAAACAAAATATGAGATTTCATTCAAGAAATTGAACAATAATTTTAAAATTGGATAACATTTTGCACCTAGTATGTCACGCACAGACACGGGAACTGAGAGACCAAAATTAGTTATGCTGTTCATTAATTTGTTTCTTGGAGATGTTGATACGATACAAATGGCTGTTGCAAGTATAATGATTTGACATTAACCTCGAAAATGAACAAATAAAATTTCTACTAACTGACATATTTTTAAACCATGGAATGTGACTTGCTTTAGGACAAATCGAATGGCACCAACGTCCTTTATCACTAGAGTTCCAACAATTTTGCCAATTGGAAAGAGATATTTTTTTAAATTTTGAATAATATTCAGAAGGGGAAATATTACGATTGAAAATTACGCCACGATTCACACCTAATTTAGCTAAAGAATCAGCCTGTTCATTTCCATAAATATTACAATGAGCCGGGACCCATACGAATTTTATGACGCATCCTTGAGAGTTGAGATCAAATAGTATTTTTTTTATCATAAAAATTACATGATGAGTTTTAAAATTAAAATTGATTGTATTCAATGCATGAAGACAGCTCAAACTATCAGAACAAACAATATATATTTGGAGTACAATCTTTGATCAAGATGCACGTAAAATATAAGGCAATCAGCTCTGCTATGAAAATAGAACAGGGAGATTGTAATTTAAAAAAGTGAGCTGAAAATAAATTGTACACACCGAAGCCAGCATCATCATGAATCAAAGAACCATCTGTATAATAAAATTGTGCAGGAGTGAATCCAGTAAATTTCCGCTCAAATAAAAATTTTGAAATATTAGAATGATGAATTTTTGGAACTTGTTTCAATTCGTAAAATAGAGACAAGTCGATTAATGGTCGATAAGTATGAATGTTGATATTAGAATTATAAAATGCATTCCAAGGAATTGAAACAATGTTTTCAACTGAACAATGATTAAAGGAGTCTAATATTTTGCTCGTGGGATTAATTTCAAATAAAGACCTTAAAATATTAATAATCGGATGATTGTTAGAAAAACAATTCATCATAAATTTACAGTTCAATTCTTGAAAACGAATTTTAAGTGGAATAACACCTGCCAAAACTTCAATTGATTGAGTATTAGTTGAATTCATAAGTTTTAAACAAATTCTCAAGCAACGAAATTGTATTTTTTCAAGTTTGACAAAATATGTTTGTACAGCACTACCAAATGTAAAACAACCATATTCCATTACTGAACGAATAGTAGTTTTGTAAAGTGTTATTAAATCAGAAGGATCTGCTCCCCACCAAGTACCTGTGATTGTTCGAAGAAAATTTATTCTTTTTGCACAAACTTTTTGAATATGTATAATGTGAGTGTTCCAATTCAACTTCGAATCAAACCATATGCCAAGATATTTATATACATCAACTTCTTCAATTTCAAGACCGTTGAGATATAAATTTATTCTTGTGGAAGAATGTTTTCTTGTAAAAACAATAAATTTAGTTTTTTGGACAGAAAAAGAAAAACCATTCTCATGCGCCCACATATCAATATTGTCTAAAGCACATTGCATGAAATGTCTAATAATCTCTCTGTTTTTGCCGCTAATAGAAATCATATTATCATCAGCAAACTGAAGCAAATAACAGCCATTAGGTATAATGGAAGCAATATCACTTGTGAATAAATTGTACAAAAAAGGACTTAGGCAAGATCCTTGTGGAAGACCAAAATAACTATAACGAATAGTTTTGGAGAATCCATTATGAAAAAAATTCATAATTTTGAAAGAAAATAAATTGTATAAAAAATTCGAAATCAAATTTGGAATTTTTAAATTATTCATTTTATTGAACAATAAATCAATCAAAACAGAATCATATGCTCCAGAAACATCTAGGAAAGTTGAAACAACATCCTGCTTTTTATTGAAAGAAAGCTGAATTTGTGAAGCCAAAAGTGAAACACAGTCACGAGTACCACGACCTCTTCTAAAACCAAATTGAGAAGATGGAAAAATGTTGTTATTTTCAGCCCATAATTCAAGCCGATTTAAAATCATTCGTTCAAATAGTTTACGAAAACATGATAACAAACTGATTGGTCTTCTACTATCTGCAAAAGAAGGATCTCTATCAGGCTTCACAATACTTATAACTTTAATGTATCGCCATTCAAGAGGAATGATGTTTTGACATAAGAAAGAATTATAAATTGAAAGCAAATGAAGTTTTCCTTCATCAGGCAAATTTTTCAACACAATAAATTTAATGTTATCAATACCAGGAGAAGTATTTTTGGTAATTGATAAAGCCATATTAAATTCAGCCAACGAAAAAGGATTACAAAGTTCCGGAAAGTAATTAAAAGAATTTGTTTTGAAATTTACAGAACGAGGAACGAAATCTGGACATATTTTTGAAGAAAAGTCGTCAATCCATTTTTCCGAATATTCCAAAACCGTAGAAAGAGGAGATTTATAATTTCATAAGTTTCGAGCTACAGACCATAATTTGGATAATGAAGTTTCTTTATCAAGATTTTCAACAAAATTTTTCCAATAATTTCTCTTTTTGAATTTTATAACTCTTGTGAACTGTGCTTCAGCTTTACAGTATAATAAATAATGATTTCTGGAGCCAGATCTGCGAAATAATTTGAATGCATCTGATTTTATTCTTAAAGAAATGGAACACTCATCATCCCACCAAAACGAAGGACGTTTTATTTTAGTAGTGGCAGAAACAAATTTTCTCTTCTGAGAAATCCGTAAACAATCAATCAATAATTTTGTGAAAATATTATAATTTTCGATAGGAGAATCAAAATGTACAATGTTTATTAATGAACTATATATAAGATCAGAAAATTTCGACCAATTTACATTTTTACAAAGATCAGGAACACATGGTTCATGAAATACATTATTGAGTTCAGCAATTTGTATTCCAATTATAATAGGTAAATGATCACTACCATTAGGATCATTTATAATTTTCCATGTAGATTGCATTGATAAATTGTTTGAACACAGGGATAAATCAACACATGAATGATTATTAGGAGGAACAGCAATCCTAGTAATTGATCCATCATTCAAAATATTCAAATTAAAATCATCGATTAAGTCCATAATTAAAGAACCTCTACCATCAGTTTTCTCACTACCCCAGACAAAATGATGTGCATTGAAATCACCTAAAATATAAAATGGGGAAGGAATTTCGTTTATAATACATTTAATTTGAGGAAGAGAAAAACTAACATTTGGAGGAATATAAAAACAAATAATTGAAAACTCATAATTATCTTTTCTTATAGAAACAGCAAGATATTCTACTTGCGATTGAAGAGATAAATCTAAATATTTAAATTCAAGATTCTCACGAATTCCAATTAAAACTCCTCCAAATGATGAATCCCTATCTTTTCTTATTATGTTAAAATTTGGAACGCGGAAAAATTTTGATGTGCCTAGCCATGTTTCATTTAAACAAAAAATATCTACATTGAAATTTGATATTAATGCTTTTAATCTATCAATTTTGGGAATAACACTACGGCAATTCCATTGTAAAATATTCAAACTGTTAGAAACCTTTGAAGCCATTAGAATGAGAATAATTAGGCAATGAGGGGAACAAATGAATTCAACTTATCCAAAATAGAGGCCAGAAATGGTAAAATCATTTTGATAATTTTTTTCCAAAAGTCGCTCAATTCCAAAAAATCAACAAGTTCCTCCAAAATTTTCAAAATTGAATTATTTGAATTTTCGTTGTTTTGTTCATTTGAAATATTGTTTGATTTATGATCATAAGTCCTGGATAAGGGATCAGAATCAATTCTTCGAAAACCAGGAATATTTTTGTGAGAAACAGTTGCCTTAATAGGAGGAAAATTCGTGTCAAAAGAAGTTGATGGCTGAGGTTCATCAAAAATATTATTTTGCTTGTTAGAAGCTTTATTGGACGTTTTTCTCCTCTTATTAGGAGGTTTGTAAACAAAATTATTAAAATGTTCAAATGATTCAACTCCATCATCATCCGGTAGAACATCAAAAGCATTAGGTGAAGAAATGTTATCTGAGGATTTCATTACTTCAGCATACGACAAAAGATTTTTATTTTTGAACTTTTGATTAAATTTAGTTTGTTGATCAATATAAACAACACAATCTTTCAAAGAATTGTGTTTTTGTTTACAATAAATACAAAGGTCCGAGTGTTTATTACACTCAGACGAAGAATGTTGCTCTCCACATTTCGAACATTTTTGCTTATTGGAGCAAAAACTTGAAGTGTGCCCAAATAAAAGACAATTGTCGCAATGCATGAGCTTTGGATAGTAAAGTCTCACACGAAATTTTACATTATCAATCATTACGAAGTCTGGAAGGACTGAACCAGAAAACGTAATTTTGATACAATTTGAATGGATATACTTGGAGTCATTTCCATTAAAAAACTGTTTCGATAAACGAACACAATCCAAAACTCCGACAGGAGAAAGGGATTTGTTCCTGAAAATTCCTGAACCATGGTTCCTTACATCTTCACAATCCAAAAATTCATCATGAATTATTCCATTAATTTCACATGCATCGCAAGGCGCATACACACGATAGGAATTACAAAATAATTTGGATCCCAAAAGAGAGTTGGCATCGTCTCTCGATCCAAAAATTACTCTCAACTTGTCGAGAGAAATTTTTTTAATTTCTTTAACCGATTTGTATTTTTTATAAATTTCGGATGAAATCAATAAAACGTTGATCGGCTTTTCTCTTTTACGAAAATAAACCACGAATGGTCCAGGAAAAGTGGAAGGATAAACCTTTACTCTAAAAGGTTTATTCAATGAAGTGGTTTCATTTGATTGATCCCCATCTTTTGACCCCCCCTCACCCTCATCAGTTTCCATAACAGAAACTCAACGAGGGAAAAAAAAAATTTGTTGGAATGGAATATATAAAGTAAAATAAAGGAATGGAATATAAAACGTATACTTATTGATGTCCCAACAAACGAAGCTTCAGAAAGAACTTGAACAACCAAACTTCTACGGCGAACTTGAAAAACAGGTAAAACTCTTGAATGGATGAAAGAACAGCAACACTTGAAACAAACACTCGGTGAAATACTCCAATCAAATCCACGGAATCGAAAACCAAAGCTCGGAAGTAATTTGAATCTGAAATGTGAAAAAAATGACAAGCAGAGAAAAAAACCGTTTCACCTGGTCAAGGCCTACTTACCGAGTATGAAATAATACAAGCAATTCTGGGATGGCATTCGCCGTTTTTTGCATAGCAAGCGAATCTACAATAAACGACTCCTTCGTTTGAGAAAGGGGAGCGAACAGAATGAAGACAAAGTGGTTCGTTGACGATTTTGGATTAACGTTCATCGTGCATTCTTTCGTCGATGACGAGACGACAACCTGCCAGAGTTTTTATACTGGATAACGATGTCTTTTTTTATTTCGTCATCGCACTGTGACGAATCTGACGATTGCCTACCCTGCCCACAAGAGCCTTCAATGACACTGATGATTTAGAAAATTCATTCACTCAACATAGGCTATGATTGATGAGATTCACATTTTTGAACTACCGTTTTGATTCGAATCCCGGACAGCTTCAAATTCCGGACACTACTTTGTATGGGCAAGATTTCACTCGAAATGTTTCAAAATGCGCCGTTAAAGTTCCCAATTTGAAAGATGATTTTTATAAACATTTTACATAGCAATCCATGAAAATTTACAATGTTCAACTAGTTTTGACCTGAGAGAGAGGAGACAGCTCACTGACAACTGGCTTGTTTTCTTGGCTTCTTAGATTTCTTCTTCTCATATTTGGGTTGTGCACAATGGTTCGGAGAGCACAAACTGGGTCAAAACCATTTTCACATTTCATTTGTTATCAAAAAGATCAGAAAATAAAAAAAAAATCAGTAGCAATTTGAGTCCAATCGACAATATTTAAATAATCAATGATTTTATATGCGAAAACACCGGAAAACAACCAGAATTTTCAATCAAATCCAGTTTTAGTTTGGTCAAATTTTGACGGTTTTTCACGCTCTGCCCTTCGAATGTGCGGTTTTCCAGTGACAGTTGATGACAGGTTCCCTTGACTTTTGGGAGCTCGCAATCTAAGCCAGCTGTCTCCTCTCTCTCAGGTTTTGACGTCTTTCTAACGGTGTAGTGCGTTTAATTATTGATTCGACTATTCGGATTGTGTTTTTCAAGAGCTGTCCGGAATTCGAATCAAAGTGTCCGGAATAGGGTAACGCAAAACACAACCAAGTCAAAGAACATGTCAAAATGTAGGTAAAAACTTCCTCTACGAGATAGAAATTCCCAAACGGTCATGTAGAATCCCAAAAACGTTCAAAATAATTGAATTGTGAAGCACTGTTTTTCGTTATTTTGGACACCCGGCATTATTTATCGTTTGGCGACAAAGTCCATGACACTGGTTGTATAATATGCTTGCCCATAGTCTAATCAATCGATTGACAATGGAAAACCGAAGAAATTCTACGCTATTAATTCAGAAAGTTGAAAAAAGTTTTTGTTTACATATGAAACATTTCTGACGGCTTCAATTTCTGTGTGTAACGTGTTGTAACGGTTGCATGGATGGACCGATTAAATTAAATCAATTTCAGATAAAATAAACAACACATTTTCTTTGTACAAACGGTTAATGCAAGTGCGGAATAGTCCATTCTTTCCAGATAACATGCAAATTGAGTTGGTCTTCCGATTTAAAGTGGGAAATTTGCAGGGAAATTGCACAGGTAGTCCAAAATATATTGGTTACCCTATGAAGCAAAAGTGTGGTTGTGTCCGGAATAAAAATCATGAAGAGGCCGAACATTTTTTATGATTAAAGTGAATTAAAGATGTGGAATCCAAATCTTCATCCACCATTCGAAATTTAAGAGTTTTCAAGGCCTGCTTAGGCTAAAGTTTTGTACAGAACGATTCAATTTATATGTGTAGTGATTAGCTGTACTTCGCAGAAGCCTTAAGTGTCCGTAATATGAATCAAAACGGTACATTACTGGGAAGAATCACGTGATTTTCGCGAAATTCAATCCTTCTACTATTACCATTCCCAGAATATAATTCAAACATTTATGTCAACTTTCCAATATTTAAGTCAATTTGTTTTTCTTTGCTTGATATTTTGCTATTTTCTCACTTATATGAAATGCAAAACTTCGCAGACTATTATATTTATCGAAAATTGCTTGTTTTCAAAATATATTAGTACAAAATTTTGGACATTTTTGGCAAAATGGCCGAATTTTGAAAAAAAGGCAATTTTTCATTCCATATAAATTATATAGAAGCCAAAAACCGAGCCAGCCTTCTACGAATTATTATATTTTTCCCATAGGAAGGAAAAATCGCCTAAAAAAAATGGGAAAACTTGAAAACAGTTGAATTTTTTAATGCATATAGCGCACAATCCTTTTTGCATTTGGGCCCCTCATATCTTTGGACCGACCATCTTGTTAAAAGCTCAAATTAAATGCGTTGGTTTGTGGAATTCCAAAACGTGCTGAATTTTTTATAAAAGGGCCTCCTTTATGAGATCTGACCCGGGCCCAAATCCGGCACTGAGTTCAAGGTATCATCTCGGAATTCCAGCATGGATTCGTGAGTAAGCGCGCGACAATTACGAGCCTGATGAGCTTAACCAATACCGTCATCCGCAGCAATGGCGTTTCTCATTGCAAACAGACACCGTTTACATAGACTTTTTCAAGGCCTTTGACAAAGTACCACATGATATCGCTGCAGCAAAACTGAGCCGCCTCAGGCTTAGGCTTCCGGCATGGGTTGTTTGCTGGATAAAATCATATTTATCGTCAAGGAAAAAAAACAGTTGCATTGGTGGATAATATTCTGAAGAATTTTCTGAAAAAAAAAAATCGTTAATAATCGGAAATGGTATATCGGAAACGGAAAAAAATATGTGAAAGTGATCAGATGATCAGTTACTGGAACAATTGCTAAATGTGGTGTGAAACCTGAAATAATATTTAGAAGTTCCATGAAGATTACTTCATAAATTTCTCAAGATATATTATAAATCCATACAGTTTGATGTTTTCGATGCTATTTCAATACAGATGTTTGTTGGAATCTTTCAAGATTTCTCCTACAAAATATTCTGAGGAATTTTGCTAACAATTGTATTTGATACTCAAGCAGAGATTCCTATAGTACTTACAGGATTGCTTCCAGGCATTGCTTCTGGGATTTCCTTAAAATGTCTTACAATGTATACTCCAGGATATTTCCAGCAATTCACGTACACACCAAATTTTTATTGCTGTAAATCAGCAAATTTTTGCTGATTTTTTTTGTACTGTAAATTCAGCAATCGATCCAGCAAAATAAAATTTGCTGAACTGCAAATTCTCATCCAAATGACAGCTGGGTTACTGACCATTCAGAAAAGCGAATTTTAATTTGCTGATTAATCAGCACTAGGTTATTTGTTATTCTAGTGGGATTTCTCGCTGATTTTCAGCAATTTCAGATCGCCAGCATCCGGTAGATGAAACATTTTAAGTAATATTTGTAAAAGATGTCATAGAAAACAACATAAAATGCGAATGCGTTGTATGTGATAAACATTTATTTAAAAATAAACGCAATTTTCTGCGCTCTGGGGGAAAATGGACACCGTCTACCGTAACGGTAATGTTGCCACCTAGAAATAAACATTTTGATATTTATTGAACCATCAATATCATAGTGAATGTTTAGTACTTACCAAATACGATATTACGAAAAATTTTATTTTATTTTATTTTATTGATGTACAAGGGGGTCAGGGGCCAAGTCTCCAGCATAAGTTTGAAAACTCATACCATCCATAATACACCGGGGGATTTGGAGTTTTGGAAGTAGGCAACGCAACATCTTTGACCAGAAGGTTCTTTAAGTTTTGCTTTTACTCTAGACTTCCCCTACACGTATGAATGATGCAAGGTCGAAAGAACATGAATCAGTCATACATATAACGGTAGTGAAGTGTTTTGCCTAAGGATATGTGAAAGGAGGGATTTTGTGTGGTGTTTTGTAAATCGCTCTGTGGAACAAATTTGTTATTAGTTAAATAATAAGTTCATTTGATTTACCTTTCAATTAGTATTCAATGATTACAGAAACTTTATACTTAACAAAGGCGTAGAGTGCAGCAAGCTTGGTGGGCGGTTCAAGTGCGTATTGATTTGGCGAGCGTGTGACAGAACCGAGGATGGAGAGATGCGACCGCAAACCGACGTTTTCTCGGCCATTACGCTGCCATGATAAGAGATGCCTTTCCTCTTCGATGAATTATTCCTCGAAGCGGGTTAGATATGAAAACAAGGATAAAGAGAGAAGGAATGTTAGTGATTGTTACATGCTTTATGGCAGTATTGGCGTACATTGAAGTCATACAAAATTCGCTCTTTGGATTCCCACGATAACAATCCCTGAAACTAATGATAAACAACAAAAAATGAATCCGAAAGAGCGAGAACCTTGATACTTCAATGTATGACAATCCCACTTTATTGCATGTGAGAAGTTCTTGGTGATATTCTCACAACGGCCATTCAGAATGGTTCGACGGATGTAGATATAAGATCATTATGATAAGATTAACGCGACGACATGTTAGTAAGCTCAAAACGATTATTGTATTTGCAACTGTTAATTTAAATAGTTAAGCTAAGGGTCAGTTATTGTATATAACTTTATAGATAAGCAGAAGTAAAGCACGAACGCGAATCCATCCCATCTTCAAATGCACAACACTTCATTCTGGAACTTTAGAACGTCCATGTTGTAACTTGTTCACACAAGAAATCTGCCTCGACCGAGTTGACAGAACGCGCCCATACCCCTTTCTGAACCAAAGGACAGGGAACTAATACCATGATACCTTAACTACTAATACAAAAGCTACTTCTATGTTATTTCCACTACTACGCTCAAGGTAATTATGTTATGATCGTTAGAATAAAAACGATAGAGGTTACTACTACATAACAGAAATACTACTGAAAGAACGCTAATGTCGCCAGTGTTGGTGTGATAAATGCAAAGTAGTGCAAAAATGCTTAGAGAATTAAATAAGTTATAAATTACAGCATTTTGTTCAACAATATTATACACGGTGTGTTGCGTAGAACAAATTTATTACAAAAAATAGGTAAGCCTGAAACTTCGCCACAATACAGTCCAAGTCTCTCGCGTTCATTTGCTGCAAAAACCAAAAAAATCGCTCGGGGGGTCTAGAGTAATTTTTTTTTATTGATTTCGAGGAACTTGCACATACGTTTGTATTTGCGTATATCTCGGGTCAAAATTTAAAAATGTTTGAGAATCCATTCTCCCATTTGTTATTTGCCATCCTAACTATAACAACAGTGTTCTGTGAAATTTTCAGCTTTCTACGAGGTGATTTAAAGGTGATTTAAATGCCCAAAGACAATGTAGGCTTACGTGGAAATTAGTATGAAGAAATTTTGAGATATGTTCTAAACACGCTTGTACTGTACGTACAAACTTATTATCACATTGTAAAAACTCATTCTTCAAACTATCATAAAGAAACTTGCTGAAGAGAGAAATTCAATCCGACGGATAGCAGAAGAGATATTCATGAGTTTGTTTGCAATTATTAAGATTCATATGGGATTATAGCCCTGCAAACATGTACAAAAATCACAAACAAAATTATCTCAAAGGGATTTGTTTCTTCAGCAACATAGTTCATTAAGGTTTGAAGAATGATTTTTCAATATGTGATGATGAGTTTCTACTTACATTACAGTACTAGCGTATTTGGAACATTTCTCAAAATTTCTCCATAGTAATTTCCATATAAACCTACATTGTCTTTGGGCCACTTTCAAATCACCACCTAGAAAGCTGAAAATTTCACAGAACACTATTTTTATGGTAAGGATGCTAAGTAGCATAGGATAAATTGGATTTTCTAACAATTTTAAAGTTTGAATCGCCCTAATGTACATATGTTTGAATGTATATATAAATGAATGTACGTATGTATATCTGTAAGTAAATATTTAAGTATACTAGAAATACTGGAGAATGGATATTAGTCGAGATTTTAGTGCTTTGTTTTTTTCAAATGCGACCGGTAATTTTATAAAACTGTTATCCATCTATTAGTATCCACCTATTATAATAACAAATAAAGCAACTATTTAAATTAAATTAAATCAAATTATCAAGATTTGTAATTTATGGTCAAGTATCTAATACATTTGAAAAGATTCCGGTATTTCACTTTTGTATCGCTGAGTAAAAAGAGAAATCTCGCATAATTTATAATCTCGTCCTAAAAGCCATAGGTGACCAAGTGTGTAACTTGTTATTACTGAGCAAACGAATGGATTTACACTTTATTTCACAATGCTAAAATGAAGAGAAGATCCTCCTCTGTCTCCCAGCGGTGACAGTTTTTATTTTGGTCCGTTTATCTGCTTAATATAATAACAACGAGCTACACCCTCGGTTACCAATGGTTTTTAGAGTGAAGATACATAGAAGCCAAACCTTGAATTTACAAAAGCACAAATCCAGAGAAGCAGACACCGGTAGCTCACTGGTCACTCACAGATAGCGACCAATCAATAAAATGTTCAACGCATAAGGTTGTCAGGTTCTTTAGATTTGTGCTCTTGAAAATTCGAGGTTTGGCTTCGATGCATCTTCACCTTAGGACGAGATCATAAGTTATACGAGAAATATTTCCTTATAACTTCTTACATCATAATGACCAATTTAAGTAGGATTTTCAAGGGTTTTTGTAGGAAATATTTAAAATGATGCTTGAGACAGTTTTGCGATTATGCGTATGTCATATGTCATGTATGCTTTTTACAGCCCTTTTGACCAAGAACAACTTTAATTTCCATGCCAAGGTATGCAAATGGTTTAATCTTGCATTTTGTCCCGTATCTCCGTACGTTCAACGTAATGTGCGTCGGTGCAAAAACACATATCCATAAATACTTTACACAAAATAAAAAAAAAATGTTCTGGACCCCCCGACCGATTTTTTTGATTTTGGTCTCAAATGAAAAAGCAAAGTCTAATTGTTTTTAGTTTGAAATTTCAGACTTACCTATTTTTTTGTAATAAAGTTGCTCCACAAAGACACCGTGTCATATTAAAGATATTTAAAAATAAAACATTTCAGTAACAACAGTGCCATAAGTTTTCTAATTATTATACATATATCAGTAACACTACTAAACTATCTCTAATACCGCTACAACCTACCTTACGCAAGACCGTAAAATGCCGTAATTAAGAACATTTTGCAATATTTCTCAAAAATCGTAAATTATAGTTAATGATAATTTTAATTGGAATTGGAACCAGCATATACAAATAGCGGTATGGGCAAATTTCAAAAATTTTCTTAAATTTCGACAAATTTTGGACCAAATACGCTTACGGATTTAGGAAATGCGCTGAATTACGGCACGTTACGGTATTACTAAGGTAATAATTACTACATTGTTAGTAAACCTAACATAAATGCCTATTTTCAATGACCTGTGAGACGCAGAGACAACCCGCACCCACTCTTGCGCCTCGTGATCTACTGAAAAAGATTTATGTATATTGAACTAATACTACTATTAAAAATAGTGCTACTGAAGAAAATGATCGTTGGTTTCCCAGTCTTGTTAGTGATTTGAGTGTTAGTAGAGACTGGTAGTAGGCCCTGCCGGTCCCTCCAGCATTACGCGTAGTTATCTGGTGTTAGATCATGCGACAGTAACTAAACTCATGCTGAAGGTGTGATAAATCAAGTGTAAAATATATTTAAGCATTGAAACACATGCCATTATTAGACTAGCTTACATTTTATAAGTTATAATTACGATAAATTTTCGCGATCAATATATTAGCATAAGAGTATTTTTTCACAATATCAACAATATGTAATCACTTGATTAATCACCGTCAATCCCATCACCTATGGACAGGGCCAAATACGATATTACGAAAAATATACATAAATATATGAATGTTCGGGTAAACATTTGTTTTAACTCCATGCTGATATTGTGAATGAAACAAGTGGGAGTATTTTTTTCTTTTTTTTTATTTTTCGGGTGACAGATAAAACAGTTTGCTGATACGAGTTCAGCAATAATGTTTGCTGGTACCGTGGACGTACCATATTTGACGCGGTTAAGAAAATTCTAAATTCAAACACTTGTCAAATCGTCTAAATCTATCCGATTTTGTTGAAATTTGAATCTATGCTAGCTCAACTATTATAGAATTAGGGAAAAATCAGTAAAAAAATATTAAACGATTTTTTCTTCATGTTTGATTGACTTTTTGTGGAACACATTAGGTTCCTTAATTGACGCATCAATTCTTCAATGTGCCTAATTTGACGCATTATGTTCCTTATTTGACGCACTTACAAATAATTGCTAAAGTTTAAAATATACAACAGTTTCAGTATTCAATAGTTCAATTAATTGAAAAAAAGCGTTTTAGAGAGGACATAAAAGTTAGAACCTTTGGAAAAAGTTTTGAATGACGTCATCCGGTAGTCACTTTAGCTATGTGTTTAGTTAGTGTAGAAAGTAAAACCGGCGATTGAGTTCAATCCATAGTTGAGCATTATTGTTTAGTTTAATGTATCTTCGTCGTGATATTAAACAAGGGAAAGATTTGAAAACTATGTTGCGCTGGAACGGGGAAGGTAGTTGCTAAAATAAGGACAAATTGGTCAAAAACTAGAACGAAAACAATCGGTTCCAAAAATGGCCGTTTGATAATCTTCGTAACTTATAACACGTGAACTACGCCTACTTGTCCCATGTTCTATGTCACCCTTATGGACCGCGGGACAAATATGCGTAGAACCAACGGCAGTATGGGCCTCGAAATAGATCGAGAACCATATATGGGTCATACATTAAGTACGTCATGTTATTAGGGGGAAGGAGGTGTTCTGCAAGATGTGACGAATCATACAAGTTTTTTGAAGGCTCCATATAAAAAGTGTGAAGTAGGGCGAATGGGCGGGGTTTTTGTAGAAAATGGTATGTTTTTGTGACACGTATCTCATGGACACACCCCCTATTGTATAAATTATACGAAACAAATCATTGTAGCTACACCTCACCTCCTGACGCATTTATTGAAGCTTCCTTGAAACATTAGGGGACGTCCATAAACCACGATAAATTGTACAATTTTCAACCCCTCTCAACCTTGGCCACATTTATTTTATGAAAAGTGCGAATATTTTGTATGAATCGTTGCGTTTCCTTGAACCTCCTCCTCTTCCTAAAAACGTGACGTAATCTATGGATGACCCTTTACATCCGATTACATAAAGCCTCGGATTGTTCTGCGGACGGATTTTTTGAATGCAAGCACCATAAATATTTATTTTCCTATTTTCGATTCAACAAAACATGCTGAACAAAATAGCAAATAATTAGGAACATTGTGTGCCTAACTTGACGCACAAGATTTTCATACAACAATATGTCTTAAAGCTTAAAAGTAGAAAACTTTCGACGTCAATTCATGAATAAAATAATATTACTGACTGTTGTTGATTATATTGCAGTCAAACAGCACAATAATTTCACGAAAATTGATCAACAATAGTTAGCACATTCACTAAGGAATGAAAAAATTGACGCACTTGTCGGATGCATTTTCAAATAAATTTTATTTTTTAACTATTATCAATCAAATATAAACTTTTTTCGATTGGAATCCTTCAATAACATGTAAATAAAGATTAAGCAATACATTTTTGAGTGCTAGTCTGATCTAGAATTAATTTATGATAACATTAATTAGAAAATGCGTCAAGTTTGGACCCGCGTCAAATATGGTACGTTTACGGTATACAGTAAAATTTCAAATGGATTGCTAGTTATCAATCATGTGTCATATAAATTACTGAAAATCAGCAAAGCTGATGGTGATAACAGGTATCCAGCAAGTTAGATTGCTGAATTCCAGTAAGCAATTTCAGAAATGCTGTATATCAGTAAAATAGTGTATTGCTGGATTGGTTTCAGCAAACGAAATTGCTGGAAGAATAATTGAAATTTTGGTGTGTAAGAATCTATCCAATAGTTCATAAACACTTTTACCAAAACAATTTCTAACGTTTGGGGTCAATTCAAGGATTCTTCCAAGAATCCGCTTCGACAGAGCTCTGAAAATCGTTGAACTAATATTTCTTCTTTTCCAACCATATTCGCAGAACTCTACCGATAGCAATGCCAATCAAACATCCAACAAGGAGCCAAATCCTCTATGCAACACGTGCTCCTGCAACGCCAAGGAGCGAACCTTCGACTGCTCCTCGATGAAGCTGTACAAGCTGTTCAACATGAGCGACTGGGCTACGTTGAACGACAGCGGAGTCGCCACCGACAAGATGATCCTCAGCCGTAACGGCATCCCAGAAGTGCCTCAATTTCCCAAGTTCGATGTCAAAGTGTTGGATCTGAGCTTCAACAACATCAGCGTCATCGTCAAGAAGGCCTTCTACTACCTGAAGGATCTGGAGGTGCTGGATTTGTCGCATAACATGCTGACTCGAAGAGCGCTCATTCCGGAGATCTTCGAAGGAAGCTACAATCCGGACGAGTACCTACCGATGGAAAAGTTGCGGGTGCTACGCTTGGGCAACAACGAACTGCACTCGCTGGATCCGGATCTGTTCGAGCATTTGCCCGTCCTGGAGGAGCTGAGCTTGAAGGAGAATGTGTTCAAGATCATCGATCAGTCGACGGAGGTCGCCATCGGGAACATTATGACCCTGAGGGTGTTGGATTTGAGCTACATGGAGCTGTTGGAGATTCCGAAGCGGATCTTCCACTCCCCGCAAGGGCTGCAGTATTTGAACCTGACGGGAAACTTGTTGACGAGTGTTCCTGAGGCGTTGGACTACGCGATCAATCTGAAGTGGCTCAGTTTGGACGAGAATCCGATAGAGAGTATTCAGGGGGAAGGGTAAGTTGGTGGGTTCATGGTTAAAGAATGATCACGCAGTGAGGCCTCTTTTCAGCGTATTCCCGGCGATCAAGACATTGGAGTACCTGAGCCTTTCCTACATTACGCCGTTGAAGGTGATTGGACGCGGGGCGTTCAGCAAGTTGGAAGGTCTCAAGGAGATACACATTTGCAACAATCCGGAGCTGACGCATCTGCACGGAGAAGCGTTCAGCCGGGCCAACGCGGACGATCCGGGGCGAATGGAGTGGCCCCGAGTGAAGCAGCTCTACCTGCATAACAACAATCTGAGTATGTTGGACTCGCAGCTGCTGGCCCGGTGGGACGACATGGAGGTGATTGACGTGCGGGTCAACCCGTGGTTGTGCGACTGCGACAACCAGTGGATGGTGGAGACCCTGCTGGCGATCATCGAGAAGACGACGCCCAAAATCATGAACAATATTGTGTAAGTAATCTGCAGCTGCTTTCTAGATCTAGATTGTTCAGAACAAATTCTAAAATTATCTATTTTCCAGATGCGCCGCCCCTGATCAGATGAAGGGCCTTTCGATGGTCGACCTGGAGCACAAGCACAGCCAGATGCGTTGCCTGGACAAGTACGGCAACAGGCCGCAGAACGATGGCGCTCTGTTGATTGGCCTGCTGATCGGCATCTTGGCGGGCATTCCCCTCACCGCGGCGGTCATCATGATCTACCGGCGGGGTTGTTTCGGCCTGGTCCGCCGGGGACCGGCCGACTTTTCGCGGGCTTTCTACACCCGTGCCACCAACGACGAAAACTTCTAGTTCGTCAGCAATTGATTGTGCCAAATAATAGTAGGTCTCCATAGAGTGAGACGATTTCTAAGTCAGGGTTTGTGATGACATTTTAGTTATGCCTTTCCATTCAAGATAGTGTTAGTAGGCTATGACTTCATCAGTGATTAGTGTTAAGGTGTGTGTGAAGAAGCATCCAAGTGAGCCATAATAAAATCGATTACAGGGAGTATTTCTCTGACAGTGACTGCACGGTTGTTTCATTATTAATTCTTATTATTTTATTAGTTTTGACAAGACAATTTGTCATTCTTTTTTTTTACTTAATTTTCTTTTTATGGAAAACTTTTTGTAGTGTATAAATAGCGGTTTTCGTTTCTATTGTTACAATTTTTGTTTACCTTCGTTCTTCCTCCTGTTGTCCGAATCGGCAACTCTCTATTCATCCCTACTATACAGCGGCTACCGGATATATAATATATGTATATAATGTATATATTAATCATAATTCATAATAATAGAGCGTAATTGGTGAAGTTCCCTTCCCTTGCCTGCGTTCCTGGCGTGCGCTCGGTCGTCCCGATTCCATCCCTTGGCCGAAACAAGACCAAAGACAAGGCATTGGTACCGATTTGCTAGCTCTCATTTTTACCTACAAAACAAAAAGCTGTACAACGCGCGCACGCCATCTGTGATAATAATCCTTCTGTTACAAACAAAAACTCGCTTTCACTAGATATACCTTTCGCTATCCTACCACATTGGTTGAAACAATAAACGCGTAATTTGCCTTTCCGAGCTCATTTCCGGTCGCTTGATTTTCCTAGCCTACTACCATTTCTTTTCGCCTTCGTCATTTCTAATTGCTTGGGCAGAGCGCGTGATTTTGGTTAGTAACGATTGCTCCGCCTGCTATGATTTTGTGTTGTTACATGGTTGCTTGTGTGTTACTTCCAGTTCCTATTTACAAACTTACAAGTTATCAACTTTTCGCACACTTCTGTCTCTGCCCGTTCGTTTTTTTTTTTGCGTTTTCTTTTCCTAAGTATTTTTTGTGATTTTTTCATGCCGTTTCCTCTCATTTTTGTATGCTTTTTCGCCTAAAAAGAACCAAAAAACATTTTCTATAACATTCGTTTTCCTGCTGTTGTTGTTCTTTTTTCTCTCTTCCTTACCATCTTCTATCTATTTATCTAGGTTTCTTGTTTTTTACTATACACAGGTTTTCCTTTTTTACAATCTACTATACACAAAAGTGGTGATTTTTTTGTTTTTATTGGTTTACTTTGTGACATAGTTACAGGTTAACGGGGGGCGTGGAACAGTGGTTCGCTTCGCACAAAAGAAAATGTGAATTGATATAGATAACCAAACAGTGGACGATCAATCACTTGTTCAATTGGAAACGGTCTTCATCTGAAGAAGAGGATCTTGCGTGAATGAAACTTTCGATAAAATGTGACTCCGACTTGAAAAAAAGCATTGTGAGCGATTTCGATTTAATTTCGATTCGATTTCGATTTGATTTCAATTCGATTTCGATTCGATTTCGTTTCGATTTCGATTCGATTTCGATTCGATTTCGATTCGATTTCGATTCGATTTCGATTCGATTTCGATTCGATTTCGATTCGATTTCGATTCGATTTCGATTCGATTTCGATTCGATTTCGATTCGATTTCGATTCGATTTCGATTTGATTTCGATTTGATTTCGATTCGATTTCGATTCGATTTCGATTCGATTTCGATTCGATTTCGATTCGATTTCGATTTCGATTTCGATTTCGATTTCGATTCGATTCGATTCGATTTCGATTCGATTTCGATTCGATTTCGATTTCGATTCGATTTCGATTCGATTTCGATTCGATTTCGATTCGATTTCGATTCGATTTCGATTCGATTTCGATTCGATTTCGATTCGATTTCGATTCGATTTCGATTCGATTTCGATTCGATTTCGATTCGATTTCGATTCGATTTCGATTCGATTTCGATTCGATTTCGATTCGATTTCGATTCGATTTCGATTCGATTTCGATTCGATTTCGATTCGATTTCGATTCGATTTCGATTCGATTTCGATTCGATTTCGATTCGATTTCGATTCGATTTCGATTCGATTTCGATTCGATTTCGATTCGATTTCGATTCGATTTCGATTCGATTTCGATTCGATTTCGATTCGATTTCGATTCGATTTCGATTCGATTTCGATTCGATTTCGATTCGATTTCGATTCGATTTCGATTCGATTTCGATTCGATTTCGATTCGATTTCGATTCGATTTCGATTCGATTTCGATTCGATTTCGATTCGATTTCGATTCGATTTCGATTCGATTTCGATTCGATTTCGATTCGATTTCGATTCGATTTCGATTCGATTTCGATTCGATTTCGATTCGATTTCGATTCGATTTCGATTCGATTTCGATTCGATTTCGATTCGATTTCGATTCGATTTCGATTCGATTTCGATTCGATTTCGATTCGATTTCGATTCGATTTCGATTCGATTTCGATTCGATTTCGATTCGATTTCGATTCGATTTCGATTCGATTTCGATTCGATTTCGATTCGATTTCGATTCGATTTCGATTCGATTTCGATTCGATTTCGATTCGATTTCGATTCGATTTCGATTCGATTTCGATTCGATTTCGATTCGATTTCGATTCGATTTCGATTCGATTTCGATTCGATTTCGATTCGATTTCGATTCGATTTCGATTCGATTTCGATTCGATTTCGATTCGATTTCGATTCGATTTCGATTCGATTTCGATTCGATTTCGATTCGATTTCGATTCGATTTCGATTCGATTTCGATTCGATTTCGATTCGATTTCGATTCGATTTCGATTCGATTTCGATTCGATTTCGATTCGATTTCGATTCGATTTCGATTCGATTTCGATTCGATTTCGATTCGATTTCGATTCGATTTCGATTCGATTTCGATTCGATTTCGATTCGATTTCGATTCGATTTCGATTCGATTTCGATTCGATTTCGATTCGATTTCGATTCGATTTCGATTCGATTTCGATTCGATTTCGATTCGATTTCGATTCGATTTCGATTCGATTTCGATTCGATTTCGATTCGATTTCGATTCGATTTCGATTCGATTTCGATTCGATTTCGATTCGATTTCGATTCGATTCGATTTCGATTCGATTTCGATTCGATTTCGATTCGATTTCGATTCGATTTCGATTCGATTTCGATTCGATTTCGATTCGATTTCGATTCGATTTCGATTCGATTTCGATTCGATTTCGATTCGATTTCGATTCGATTTCGATTCGATTTCGATTCGATTTCGATTCGATTTCGATTCGATTTCGATTCGATTTCGATTCGATTTCGATTCGATTTCGATTCGATTTCGATTCGATTTCGATTCGATTTCGATTCGATTTCGATTCGATTTCGATTCGATTTCGATTCGATTTCGATTCGATTTCGATTCGATTTCGATTCGATTTCGATTCGATTTCGATTCGATTTCGATTCGATTTCGATTCGATTTCGATTCGATTCGATTTCGATTCGATTTCGATTCGATTTCGACTACCTTCTAAATTCGACACAAGACTCTTCAAATCAGAATTCACAATACTCTTCCAAAACATGATCGCCCATGTTTCTCCCCAAAAAAACAAGAAAGGAAAAGCGAATACGTCGTCCTTATCGTAAATATCAATTAAAAATAAATTAATTTACTATTCACAATTTTGGTTTCATCCCCTTACTGTTCGCCCCTAAACGATACGCAATCATCTTATCCAAACAGTATTATTCGAGCAAATTGGGCCAATTTTCATTTCTATCCGTAGTAACGATTTAGGTTCTACTGAATTTTTATAGTCCGATTTTTGGTTTCAAGCATTTTTAAAACTTTCATAAAACCTCAATTGTTACTTTGCATGACATACTGCGAGGCTAAACGACCGACCGTTCACGTTCAGCAATGAAGAAAACTGCTCGAATAATACCGCCTACTGCGTGAAGCGTCATTCCGTCACGACTCTCTTCCTCTCTTCGTCCCCTCATTCTCACTCACTCACACTCTCTCAATAAATAAATAAAATCTATATATTTTCTTGTGGCGTGACCATTCTCTCCTACGGTGAAACTCTATTCCATCTCTTTCTATCGCTGTCTCCTAACTATTGTTACGCGGATTCTGCTTTCAGGTTTCAGGTTCGGTTTCCTTGTCTATTGTAAAACAAAAATTCTCTGCTTTCTATTAGTCCGATTGTGTGTGTCGTTGTTTGTAAAAACAAATATGTTGCGGAGGGAAAAATAAATATCATTAAAATATAATAACTGGTACAAGTTGCACTTTTTAATTTAAAAATATAGTTTTCTTGTGAATGAGTAGTAGACTGAAACAAAAAAAAGTTCGATTTACATTTCTATTGTTCTCTTTTAAAACAAAGTTAACAACGTCCTAACCGCTACTATGTATTTATAGAACTGTAAAGGGGGGGGGGTGTATCTGACTATTGGCATTTGCGGGTGGTGTCTGTGTTTTTTTTCTGTGAATTGTTGCTGAGTATCTCTGGTTGATGCTGAAGGTTATTTTTTTCTCGCTCTTTCGTTCGCTCTCTCCCTCTCAAAAAATGTGTGTAAACAATAAAAACTTATCCATAATAAAAACAACGAATTTCAGTAATAACTATAGCTAAAAAGACAAAGAACAACATCATAGATTTGTATTGCAGGACTTCTGTTGTGTATGTGTGTGTTTGCTATCCGCTCATTTCCTCATCGGCATCTCTCTCTGGTTCTCACTCAATTCTCTCATTCTCAGTCACTCGCGGCGCGCAAACAGAACTTCTCTCTCTCGCTCTGCATTTTCCTTCAATTTTCTCTGCCTTTTCTCCTTCTAGTTTATATCGGTATATTTCTAATTTTTGGGGGAGGAACTTTATATAAATCAGACTTCAATTTGTACCTCAAGAAATGTGTAGTTTCGTGTTTCGCGTTCTAATTATTGTAGTTATAAAATAATTCTTTTTCGTGGTTGGCTTTGCGTGTGTGTATGTGTGTTTGTAAAAATCGGTAAATTTCCAATTCGATGCGGATTGCGGTCGATCTCTGAAACTAATTATATGTATTGGCTGTTTCGCTCGTTCTCTCTCTCTCTTTCGCTCTTTCGGTTTTCGTCGCTGCTTGTTGTTGCAATTGGTGATTGTTTTTTGCCCGGCGCAGTTGCTGCGATTGCTTGGATGATTACTATTGGATTATTTTTAGAGTTTCCAGAAAAGGCCTTTCCGAGCTTTCAGACAAATAAGTGTAAAGAAAAAGGCTTTCGTTAGCTTGCTGACAAAAGCTCTTGTATGTTTCCAGAAGAAAGTTCATATGAATCTTCAATTAATCTTGAATTACAGATTTTTTCAAAGCCTTTTCAGAGCTGCCATAAATATACTTTTTCGAGCTTACGCCTAATAGGTTATGTTAATTTCTATAGAAAATCTGTTTCTATCTTTTAGACAATATCTAATGCGATTCTCCAAAGGAAGTCTCTTGAGAACTCCTAGAAGATGCCTCTTCTGAAATCTGTCTTTTCGGACCTAGCATAGAAGCTCTTTTAAGCTTCCAGATAAAGACTCCTCGGAAGGCCTTTCCGTACTCCCGGAAGAGGGCTCTTCGGAGTTTCTAGAGTATTTTTTCAAAGCTTCCAGAGAATGATTATAACAAGCTCTCCGAAGGTTTTGAAGAATGGTTTCGGTGATACTAGAGAAAAGGCCTTTCTAGAGATAGAAACTCCTCTGCGAGGCAAAGAGGAGGCGATTTTGCAAATTTTCTGAGGAGAAAAAACTGAGCTCAAAATTTTCAACACAGATCCTCAAGCGATTTGAGTGAGAGTGCAAGAAAACGCGAGGATTTTTTCAGGTACTCTCTCTCTCTGTTGTTGCGAAGCTCACCTTAAGTCACACTTCAAAAGAACTCTTGAGTCTGCCGCCCGAACAAACAGTCCTCGGGGAGTTGTGAGAGCACCCTTTTTGATGGAATTTTACTCTGTTGTGTTTTGTGCTGCATCTTCCTCGCTCATTTTTCGTTGCCTCTCTGCTTAGCATTTTTTCGCTTCCTCGCAAAGAAGCAAAGGCAGCACGCTGCTCTAGAGTATTTCATGGGATTTCGTAAGATTTCGAAGGATGATTTTCCAGCAAGTAGCTTTTCCGAGTCTTCAGTAAAGGTATATCAGGAGCTACCTGATAGTCCAAACTTCCAGAGGAAAGCTTCTAAAAGTGCTTGCTATCTAAAGATTCTGAAATAAAGCTTTCGAGAGCTTCCAACAAAAAACTCTCCTGAGCTGCTAGGGGAGAGTTCTTCAAAGCTTCCTGGGGAAAGCTCTCCGAAGCTTGCAGGGGTAAGCTCCCATCCAGCAGAAAGCTCTCCAAAGCTTCCAGGGGAAACCTCTCCAGAACTTTCAGTGGAAGGGTTTCCAGAGCTTGCAGGAGAAACCTCTCCAGAGCTTCCAGGAGAAATCTCTTCAGAGCTACCAGGGTAAAGCTCTACAGAGCTTCCAGGAGAGAGTTCTTCAGAGCTTCCAGGGAAAAACTTTTCAGAAATTTTAGGGAAAAGCTCTTCAAAGCTTCCAAGGGAAGGATCTTCAGAGCTTCCATGGGACAGCTCTTTAGAGCTTCCAGGGGAAATCTCTCTAAAGCTTCCAGGGCAAAGCTCTCCAGAGCTTCCAGGGCGAAGCTCTCCAGAGCTTCCAGGGCAAAGCTCTCCAGAGCTTCCAAGGCAAAGCTCTACAGAGCTTCTAGGGGAAAGCTCTCCAAAGCTTCCAGGGGAAAGCTCTCCAGAGCTTCCAGGGGAAACCTCTCCAGAGCTTCCAAGAGAAAGCTCTACAGACCTTCCAGGGGAAAGCTCTCCAGAGCTTCCAGGAGAAATGTCTTCAGAGCTACCAGGGTAAAGCTCCACTAAGCTTCCAAAGGAAAGCTCTCCAGAGCTTCCAAGGGAAGGCTTTCCAGGGCCTCCAAAGGAAGGGAGCTTCCAAAGGAAGGCTCTCCAAAGCTTCCAGCGGAAACCGCTCCAGAGCTTCCAGGAGAAACCTATCCAGAGCTTCCAGAGCTCCCAAAAGAAGGCTCTCCAGAGCTTCCAGAGGAAAGCTCTCCAGAGCTTCCAAATGAAGGCTCTCCAGAGCTTCCAAAGGAAGGCTTTCCAGAGCTTGCGGGAGGAACCTCTCCAGAGTTTCCAAGGGAAAGCTCTCCAAAGCTTCCAAGGAAAACCTCTCCAGAGCTTCCAGGAGAAACCTCTCCAGAGCTTCCAGGAGAAATCTCTTCAAAGCTTCCATAGAAAAGCTCTTAAAAGCTTCAGGAAAAAGCTCTCCAGAGCTTCCAGGGCAAAGCTCTCCAGAGCTTCCAAGGGAAAGCTCTCCAGAGTTTTCAAAAGAAAGCCTTCCAGAGCTTCCAAAGGAAGGCTCTCCAGAGCTTCCAAAGGAAGGCTCTCCAGAGCTTCCAAAGGAAGGCTCTCCAGAGCTTCCAAAGGAAGGCTCTCCAGAGCTTCCAAAGGAAGGCTCTCCAGAGCTTCCAAAGGAAGGCTCTCCAGAGCTTCCAAAGGAAGGCTCTCCAGAGCTTCCAAAGGAAGGCTCTCCAGAGCTTCCAAAGGAAGGCTCTCCAGAGCTTCCAAAGGAAGGCTCTCCAGAGCTTCCAAAGGAAGGCTCTCCAGAGCTTCCAAAGGAAGGCTTTCCAGGGCCTCCAAAGGAAGGGAGCTTCCAAAGGAAGGCTCTCCAAAGCTTCCAGGGGAAACTTCTCCAGAGCTTCCAGGAGAAACCTATCCAGAGCTTCCAGAGCTCCCAAAAGAAGGCTCTCCAGAGCTTCCAGAGGAAAGCTCTCCAGAGCTTCCAAAAGAAGGCTCTTTAGAGCTTTCAAAGGAAATCTCTCCAAAGCTTCCAAAGGAAAGCTCTCCAGACCTTCCAAAGAAAAGCTCTCCAGAGCTTCCAACGAAGAGCTCTCCAGAGCTTCCAAAGAAAAGCGCTTCAGAGCTTCTTTTGTCTGTTTTCGCCATTAAACACTTTCATCATCGCCAAGCAACGCACAGCAACTCCGATCCCGTCAAGTTATCCTAAATAATATAAACTCCACTTGCAGTAAAGAAAATCATACATCTTCAAATCGCACCATTCGTTTTCAGTGTAAATCTAATAGTGTTATTCCTACGATTCCGTTTTTTATTTTCAGTGTTTCTTCAAATCTTCCTCGTTCCCTTTCTCTCTCGGTTTCTTCCCGTTCTAGTAAGCATGTTTTGCAGTTTGGGTTAGTAGTTACACATTAGGTAGTAGGTATATTTACACATTTTCGCTAGCTACAACTTTCCTTGCCTTCACTTTTAAACCTATACTCTACAGAAACATCACACTCATCATCGCACTTGTTTTCCTGCTCGCTCACACTTTGCACTCGAACCTAACCTAAGTAAAAAACAACATTATATATAGTTTCGTTTTCGATTCCGTCTGTTTCCTGTTACCTATCAAAAAAAAAAATTGTTTCCGTGTGTATGTGTCTTTCTCCTATAGCGTAAATTTCTCGGGCTTTGTTTTGCGATTCCTCTGGTTGCGCAGTTGCGTGGTGGGATGGAAATTATAGTTAATAGTAACAAATAGGAAATTAAACAAATGTATACGATACATAATATATTGCTTTAGCTGTCTGTCAGTCTGTGTGGGCTTGTTTTCTTCTATTTTAACTATAAAACATGGATATCGATTAAAGTGTGTTTGTTGTTGCGGACTGTTGTAAGGTTTACTAACGCAATGCGAACGCGATAGGAGTAGGAGTCTTTACGCGGGTTTTCCTATACTCGAATAAATACAAGGAGCACTAGATTAGATTTTAAGCGCGAGGGAAAGGAAATCTGTTGAATGTCGGAAGAAGTGTTCTGCCGTTGCCACGGTTACCGTGGGATTCTCGTTTGCTTATCGCTAAAAAGAGGTGTGAAAGGGACAGAATGTTAGGGGAGGGGGGGCCTTAAAGCAGCGAGAATTGGTAAGCTCTTAAAGGGTTTTTTGATTAATGTTTTCATGGTTTCTTTTAGCCTCTTTTGGTTGAATGTACGTGTGTGTGTATGTGTGTGTGCTTGATATTGCGCGGTGGTGTGGTAATTACGAACCAATCTTAAAACAAATTGAATGAAATGACGACCAACGGAGGCTTTCCGGTTTCCTAACCTACAAATGTGTATGTGTGTGTGTTTGTGTTGGTGTGTGCTGTTTTGCTGTCCAAGACGTGATTTCTTCTCTCTCTATATGTGTGCTTATGTTAGTACATGTTCGATGCTTTCTAAAACTTTTAAACTGGTTAAAAACGGATTTTCATTCCCATTTTGAATACTCTTGTTCACATTTCCTCTACTGCTGTCTCTGTCTTCTATGGCGCATCGATGCGAGTGTACCTAAGGCTAGCCTGTATCATTTCAGCTTGAGAGCATCGAGGTCGAAGCTCTGTTTTGGAACTTTTCGCTTGCCTGGCGCCAAGCGAGGGCGCCATCTTCCGGCAAGCATTCGGAACTTATGTTTCTGTGTGATTTACGTACGTGTTAGCTACAATCTATCTGGTTTTGGGATTCTTGGCGGACGGCGTCCTGTAACCCTCCTAAACATCACCCGGAGGTCCCATTGAGGGGGATCAAGCAGTGGCACCACCGCCGCTAGTGACAAGTCCGTTCCTTGGCCGCGCCGGAAGAACAGACTGTTTCGTAACGCCAGTTGGCCTTTGCTGTTGCCACTTGGAGGGATCGACGCGCCCGTTGGTTCTACTGCCTGTGGCCGAAATTCTGCTTCTATCGGTACTGATCGCATCGAACTCCTTTCCGTAGGGATCCGAGTCGAAATGGATCAGCGGTTGCTGTTTGTTGAAGGACTGTTGCTTTCTGTTCTGCTGCTTCGGTGGAGGTGGAATTACCAGCGCAGATCCACCGCCGGCAACACTGTTCACGTAGTCGTGCCTCCTACTGTTGCTGCCGTGGATGCGGGGACTGACGCTACGCGATTTGCCCCGTGAATCCATCTCCCGAATCCGGCTGGCACTGCGACTATCGCGAGCTTCCAAGCTTCCTCCCACTCCTCCTGCTCCTCCTGCTATTTCCCATAACGTAGATCTTGCTGTTACTGCACTTCCGTCGTCGGTGGGCAAGAATTCCACCTTGTCGTCCTCGTCATCATTCCCGTCCTCGTCGTCGCGATCAACATCCTCGTCTTCGTCCTCCAGGGGTTCCTCTTCTTCGGCTATGGTATCATCAATATCTCTACTATGATATGATATGGCTAATGAATCACAGATCAATCGGTTACCAAGTTGGTCACTGGAAGAAGGAACAGAGAGAATGGGCCATGATGGCGGTTATCTGAATTCTTTCACCGAAATTGTAGGCTAAGAACTACAATATGTAGTCGCTTAACGTAATTGGTAAGTATAACGAACGGCTATTTCAAATTAATAAAGTTTAAATATAAAGTTCATATAAGAAGTAAGCATTGAATTAGCTCAAAAAAAAGAATGAAAAGATATTGTTAAGAGTAAAAATATGCGAGAAATGAGTAAAGATGAAACGAGTAATGCATGTGGAAATGAGGTTACTTCGTCTTAGGAAAATAATACAACAATTACGATAAGAACTCGTATAAAACCATCACCAATTATTAGTCATGTATTATTTTGATCTGATTATTATGTCATCTTAGATAAGCATCATAGCTGTGATGGTAAATTCACCAAAATGGCTTTGGTGAGTGATTTTGACGGATAGCGCCGACAATTTTCGTCGCATAGGATTCATCGAATGTAACGCGGTTGTTGCACCATGGTCAGATTCATTTCCCGAGCGCGTGCACGGAAAGAAATAACAATTGTGATTTAAAAAAAAAACAGCGGAAAATCAACTGATGATCATTGTCGTTCAACTATTATCTAACGTTTTAATAAAAATAAAATGCTTTTAGAAGTGCGCAGCAATGGTAAATCGGTCTGATGTATTCTGCGCAGTTCATATTTATTTTCCACACGTTCTCCTATAATTGTTTTTAATCCTCTTCGATACCGTCAATCCGCCCCCAAACTGGATGGCGTACACTCAGCTCAACGCAATTTATAATTAAGTATTGAGTTGTATATATTAGTATATATTAGTTGTGGTGCCAGAGGACATCTTGAAAATCCACTGAGATTCTTTCAGAAACCCTTTAGAAATTATTATATGTAGTTATTTCATCTTGGGTTATTATGGAAAACCTTTTCAGGATTCTGCTGTAAAATTCTGGAATTCTGCCGTGAAATTCTAGAATTCTGCCGAAAATGATTTAATGATTGCTTTCCAGTGTAATGGAATCTATTTTAAAAATCTGGGTTCGGGGATTCTCACAAAATTTCTCGGGATTTCTTCTGGAAATTCAATCGAAATTATTATTTAAATTCTGATATTCTCCCCGTAATCATTCAGTATTTCTTCCGTAAAACTTTTTGAAAGTTCTTCAAAAATCCCTTTGAGATTCTTTCCGAAAAATGTCTTAGATTATACCTATTATTCTGGAATACTCTCGGAAAGACGCCTGAGACTATAATTAAAAAAATCTATTATTTCACTTCACTTTCTTCCGTGCAAATTCTTGGGATTCTTCCGGAAATTTCTCTGGAATTCTTTTGTAAATCCCAATGGAATTCTCCCAGGAATCCCTGTGGAATACTTCCGAAAATCCTGCTAAGAAGCTTTCAGATGTCGGGGATTTTATTAAAATCTTTATTTATGGAAATCATCCGAAAATTCCCCGGTAATTGTTTGGAATCCTCCTTATATTCGTACAGAAATCCTTCTTATATTCTTACAGATTTATTGCTATTGATTTTATTGTTTCTGTCTGAGATAATTTTGTATATCCAGAATTTTTCCGAAAATTCCTTCGTGGTTCTTAAGATTTTTTTTTCTAAGATTCTTTGAGAAAAAAATTCTGTGATTCTTCCGGAAATTCATAAGGAAGTGTTTTTGATTTTTTTCGTGATTTAGCGGTGATTTTCCTTGGAAATTTTCCTAAATCCTTGGCGGAATTTTCTGAAAATCCCTCTTGAGTTCAAATGGAAATCCTCCAAGAAAACTACCGGACAGCCACTGGGACTTTAAAAAAATACCTATGAGATTCTTTGATTACTGATTTCTTTTTCTGAGCATCTTTTGAAAGTGACTTTTAAATGGTTCTGGAAATTCCATTTGAAATTATTCCGTAAATCTTTCTGGAGCTCTTCTGGACATCGTAATTATTCTGGAAAATATTCATGAAATCTTCTGGATGTCTGTGACTTTTCTTTGAATCTTTCAGGGATTCTTGCGAAACAACTTCTGGGATTCTTTTGGATATCACTGTGAAAAACATTCAAAATCCATTCGAAATTCTCCTGAGATTGTTTCAGATATTTACGAGAATCCTTAACCCTCTAATACCCAAATTTTTATTTTCGATTTAAGTATTATTTTTCGTAATCTAAGATCGTTCTAAACATTATTCATTATTTATTTTTATACGCAAATTTTTAAATTTTGGTTTTAGATGTTTATAATTTTTATTTTTCAACATCCCTAGCTTTTTTCATTTTTTCTTGAAGCCTTTTGTAGTTGTTGATTTTTGGCAATAATAAAAATTTAAATTTTTACGGCACTTTTAAAAACATTAAATTTTTTATTTTTCTTCGGAGCGTATTTTATTTTCCGTGTAACTAACGGAATAGCAGGTTTGATATTATATTAATACCACCAGGCTCTTCTTTTGTGTTAGGTTGATCGTAGAAAAATATAAAAGGTACGATTTTTTATATTAGGGGGAGATCCCCCAGTGCCGGACAGCACCCAATACCGGACAAAGTCGAAACATTGAGAAATCATGGTCCAATCAAGATGGTGTATTAGTAGAAAAGAAAGCTATTATGTAGACTAATGTTTGCGTAGAATAACACATCCTTGAAATATGCATGCCTTTTTAAAAAGTAGAAAAGTTTGAAAATCTTTAATAAATTGACGTATCCACTTAATTTTGAGCTTATTTAGTAAATATTTTCAATATGAAAAAATAGTTTGGATCCCGCAAGCATGATCGAACATAATCCTAATTTGATAGTTTGAATGTATTTTGTACCATAATTGAACTAAATAAGGACAAATTACAATTTTGCTTAAACACCTCCTGTCCCTCAGTTTCGGACAGCTTGATTTGTTATATCATATCTTTGTAATTATTGCATCAGTGTCTCAGAATACTTTCATTTTTCATGGGTTCCGACGATCATGGTATCAAACATGCAATAAAATTAAGAAGAATGAACATTCAGAACAACATCGTAAAAAGTGTAATTTTTCATCATATATGAAAGAGGTTTTTGATGCCTTGCAAACTAAAAAAACTCAAATTATTCTTGCAAATGTTGCAAATGCATTGAATTGGTAATTCTAAACTATTCCTATAGTGTACACATTCAATGATGTTCAAATTTATAGAATTCGAGGCATTTCCAGATCGTGTCCGGTATTGGGTGCCACCTTTCGAGATCGATCAATTTGGTACTAAAATTCATCATCAAAATTCAGTGTCAAAATTCATATTTATACTTTCAAATTTATTTTTGTACACTATAAAAATGATAATATTTATCATATATGGGTAACACGAGCCCATAGAATCAATATTTTTCGAATTATGAAATTTATGGCTTAAGTGTCCGGTACTGGGGGATCTCCCCCTACACGTTAAATGAACCCCAGGCATTTGTAGGTTATATAAGAATGCAATTTTTCAAACAATTTCTAAAAATACAAAAAAGTTTCAAAAGTCATAAAAAACTTTTCTAATATGCCTGTTATGAGTCAAGGTATAAGCCAAAAATAAAAACATTTTTATTTCCGAGCTACGAAAATCCTCCTTTAATTCCAAAGCAATTTCCAGAAGAATTTTCAGAAGGATGTTTTTAAGAATCCTGGATATTTTTCCCTAAGAATCTCAATGTCATTTCTGTAAAAATACCAGAACAATTTACGGTTGAATCTCACGGTAGAATTCTTGAATGCTTATCATTCAAGCAGAATTCCAGTCGTGTTTACGGATGAATCTCGGCAGGTTTTACGGAAGAATCCCAGCAGAATTTCTTGAAAAATTCCAGTAAAATTTCTGGAAGAATCTTCGAAAGATGTTTTGAAGCCCTCCAGCAGAAAGAAAGCAGAAAGAAATCTGGGGGTATTTCAGAAGAATTTCGAAAGAATAACAGAGTTTTCTTGAAAAAATCAGGATGCTCCCAGATCCTAGAGGTAATTCGGGAAGAATTTCTGCAAGAATCCTCAACAGAAGGATTTAAAGGATCCTCAGAAAGATTTTCGAAAGAATCCCAGAAGACTTTCCGAAAGAATGCAGAAAGATATCCGGAAGATTTCCTACAGGATTTTTGGAAAAGTCCCAGAAAAATTTCAAGAATATTGACGTAAAAATCTCAGTGGCATTTCTAGAATTATTTCAGAAAGATTTTCGTAAGCATCCTCGAAAGTATTCTAAAAGGATTCCGAAAGCATCTCAGGTGATTTCCGGAAGAATACCAGAGGTATTCTCATAATAATCCCAGAAGTATTTCCGGAAAAAAAGCCAGAACTATTTTCGGAGGAATTCTCGAAGAATTTCTATTAGAGTCGTAGTACATTTTTTAGCAAAATCCTCTAAAAATATCCAGAAGAATTGCAGCAGGATTTTTGGTAGAATCTTCCATTAATTAATTAATTTCCGAAGGAATCTTCGAGAATTTCAAAGAATTTTAATTCCAGGATATCAAAGTAATCCTTAAGGAGATAAACGAAAAATCACATACAGATTTCTGCAAAAATTCCAATAAGATGTCCAGAAGAATTTCAAAAATAGTACAAAAATAAATGAATCCAAAAGCGATATCTGGAAGTATTCTGTGATTTCCAGAAGAACTTAGAAAAAAAAGAAGAAATAATCTCAAGATTTCCAGAACAATCCCAGAGAGGTTTTGAAGGACTCAAAAGTGATTTAGGGGAAAGGGGAAAATTCCAAAGAATTCTAGAGTAATTTCTGGACCAATGTTTTTTTATATATGCTGTATCAATATTTAAGCTCGGTATGTTGAACAGCTCAAGAAAAGTAAAAATTTCTGCTCAAGAAATGGTTGAGAAATTTTCTACAGTGAGCTCCATTTCAATTGACATTTCTTTTCAACTGCATACTGCGATAAAAGAAAAATGCTCTTCTTGAGCATTTCTTGTAAGAAATTTACCACGATTACTTTTCTGTTGAAGTGCATACTTCCCATTAAAAGTAATTATTTATAACAAATAAGTATGTATGGAACAGTAACAATTTTAATTTATCGCCATAATTGAACGACAATTTTAATTAGAATGTGCATCCACCACATCATCCCTCTCAGAAGCATTTTGATTCTCAATGTTTTTTGCGGTGATTCAGAATTGTAATCACATACTAGTTTAATTGCATGTGGTTTCATTTAATATTTAAAATATGATTCGTTAAGCATGTTGATCCTTCGACATGAACCAAAGAGCATTGCTTGAAGTTATGAGATTTTTTCGATTACATTGATTACTGATTTATTTTTCCGAGAATCTTCTAAAAGTTACTTTCAACTGGTTCTGGAAATTCCTTTTGAAATTATTCCGTGAATCTTTCTGAAGTTCTTCTGGACATCGGAATTATTCTGGAAAATATTCATGAAATCTTCTGGATGTCTGTGAATTTCCTTCAAATCTTTCAGGGATTCTTGCGAAATAACTTCTGGGATTCTTTTGAATATCACTGTAATTTGGATATAGAATTCTCATGGGATTGTTTCAGATATTTACGAAAATCCTTCATGCAGAAGTGATTCTTCTGTAAATCGACCTGGAGTTCTTCTATAATCCCAAAGCAATTCCAAAAAAAAAAATATCAGAAAAATATTTTTAAGAATCCAAAGAATCTCAATGGAATCTCTGAAAAAATACCAGAACGATTTACGGTTGAATCTCACGAAAACTTCCGGTAGAATTCTTCAATGATATCCGGAAGAATGACAGTCGTATTTTTGGATGAATCTCAGCAGGTTTTACGGCACAATACCAGCAAAATTTGTTGAAAAATTTCTGCAAAATTTCTGGAAGCATCTTTGAAAGATATTTTGAAGTCTATAACAGGATAACAGAAAGTAATCTGGGGGTATCTCAGAAAAAAATCCGAAAGAATGCTAGGGAGATACTCGAAAGAATAGATTTTTATAAAAAAAAATCAGGATGCAAAATCAAATTTTGACTTCGCCTTCCTTGTGAAAAATCTTACCGCATTTGGTGTTCCCGCATTTGAAGTTTGCGTTTCAAACGCACACAGCAATATTTCCGGAAAAAATCTAGAGTTATTTTCGGAGGAATTTTCGAAGAATTTCTAGTAGAGTAGTACATTTTTTTATAAAATCCTCTCAAAATATCCAAAAGAATTGCATCAGGATTTTTGATAAAATCTTCCATAGTATTTCCAAAACAATTTTCAAGAATTTGAAAAAAAAAAAATTCTGGATTCCAAAAGTAATCCTTAAGAAGATACACGGAAAATCACATACAGAGTTCTGCAAAAAAATCCAAAAATATGTCCAGAAGAATCGCAAAGGAATCCCAGTGAGGATTTGAAGGTATCATGAGTGATTTAAGGAAGAATCCCGGGAGAAGCTCCCAAAGATTTCTAGAGTAGTTTCTGGAACAATATTTTTTTTCTCGTATGATTTATATATAAAAAAACTTTGATTCAAATATATTTCTTGTGTAGCATTAAGTTTCACTGCAGACACAGCTAGTAACATCAATAATAAATTTAATTTTTAAATCTTTTAAGCACATCCAAATTAAATAACCGTTCAAAGAGTAAAATACCATTCTCATGAGTTTTCGAGGATCATATGGTCGGTATTTAGACAGACCACACTAGATGAATTTTGGAGCTCTAAGAATACGTAAAGAACTCCATCAATTTTAAATCTTCCATGTTATTTTGATACAAATGTATCATCAAATAGATAAGTTCCATTATTACAGAAAACATATATAATATTTTGATGTTTCACATGTTTGGGGTACATTTTTCTAACTCAATAAAAAAAAAAACACTTGGTTCAGTCTGTCTGAACACCGACCATATCTATGTTTGTTACATACAGGTCGGACTCGATTATCCGGAGACTCGATTATCCGGGGACTCGATTATCCGGAATTTTAGACTCGATTATCCGGAATTTGTTTTTTGATGTTCTTGTTTTTCAATTTTTATGCATAAATCTGAGATAATTTGGTATCGCAATATACAATATGAATGGTTTTGCAATTTTGAACGTATTTAAGAAAAGGGGGGTTTAAAAAAGTGGTTTTTTGTGTGTGCTGGTCGAAATTTTATTTTTTCTTGTAGAGAGTCCTACTGTTCCTAGAAATAATTTCTGGCTACGCCACCGGGTCATATAAATCAAACAACAAAAAAAGATAATATTTAAGTTCTTTTATCGAAGATTTCAATGTTTTTCTAAGTGATTCGATTATCCGGAGGATTCGATTATCCGGAATGAAAAAAAAATCGATACTCCGGATAATCGAGTCCGACCTGTACTTGAATTGTGCTGATATTGATATTTGCAAGTAATTTTAATGAATAAGTATGTATAGAATAATAACAATTTTTATTTATCCCCATAATTGAACGACAATATTAATTAGAATGAGCCTCCATCACATCATCCTCTCCTCTCAGAAAAATTTTGATTCCCAATATTTTTTTTTGCGGTGGTTCAGAATTGAAAATATCAAAAGTCTATTGTAATCACATACTCGTTCAATTGCATGTGGTGTTATTCGATATTTAAAATAAGATTCGTTAAGCCGAACATGTTGATCCTTCTACAAGAAACAACAACGAGCATTGCTTTGAGTTAAGAGATTTTTTCGTACCGTTAAGTCACCAGTCACCGTGCGGCCTCCATTCACCGTGCACATATACAAATTCCTACAAAATATTCATACAATTTTTACAAATTATTCTTTTGTCAGCAAAATAAGATAAAACTGATGAAATGAAGTAGTTTTTATCACAAAGCATTTTGAAAAACTTAGTTTATGTAGTCAAAATCATGTGAACTCTGTTTGATAATGATATTTTTCAACACTCTTAGTAGAAACGCCAAAAAAACACATTTTTTCATTTTAACGATAGAGTATGAAATTTTTTGAAATTTCAACAAGTTTTCACTGTGGATACTATTAGTAAGATGTATTTCATCGTATGGGCAATAAGATTTTATGCAAATTAGATTTTTTTTTATTTTGTTCCAGTCGAAACCCAAATGCACGGTGAATGGACCCTTTTCAATATATATGGTTCCTATTACCGTGCATTAGTGTAAAAGGCATGAAACTATTCGGCAATATTAGATTTATTGTTATGTTGCCATTGAACTACTTCATAAGTAGTTTTTGAGTGAATATGGAATGGTTTGGACAATACAGTCAAACCTCATATAACGGTTTTAATGAAAAAATAATGATTTAGACAATTTTAATTTTTAATGGTTTTTATTGTAAATGATGATTAGAATACTCTTAAAAATGAGTGCGCACACTACTAGCAACATAGTTGCACCATCAACAACGTTTCTTCGAGATACAAAATTAAATCATGACGAAAACTATACGCACGGTGAATGGTGCACTAGTGTGCACGGTAAATGGTGACATAGAACGGTACGAGGCGACCTTAACATTACATTTTCAAACATAATTTTTGAGTAATTTTTTGTTATGCATCACTAGTTTTAGATTTTTCCCTGAATTATTATATAATTGCACGCTACGTAGTGGTATTCTAGTGCGCTTCAAATTATTTGGAAAAGTTATATAATTTTTTGAAGTGCAAATTTTTCTTAAATGCACGGTGAATGGTAGCTTGACGGTAATGCACAACCAGCATAAACGTTCTTCCCCTTTTGTTTGTGTACTAATTATAACTTCGACATGTTGCAAAATAAGTGGAGCTTCTTTTAAAACAAACTTTTACATCGATCAACCAAACCTTAGAATATCCAATGAATTAATGCACGTGTTCACTAATTTGACGTTTGAGCGGTGCCAAATTCACTCGTTTCCATGGTCACGTAAATAACACGGCACCGCTCAAATGTCAACGAGTGAACTCGTGCATTGGTCCATAGCGGAAAAATAATCATAATAATCGATCATTACAAATCGAGCCGAACTGGGGCTCTTTCCGTGCGCGTGCGCTTTCTGCAGAGCTGTCAAAACAGACATTTGTGCCTTCCTTCTTTCGCTCTCCTTCAACTCAACAACTACTCAGCACGATCCACCTCGAGGTGGATTGGTGAGCTGTCTGGTTGATGCAGATGAACAATCATCGTGTAGCGCGACATCATCATTGCCCCAAGCTTGCAACTCACCAGAAAATCGTGATACAATTAACAACGACCCTATTGGCTTCAAAATATCATCGATTTTCCCCGCTACACCTTCATGCCAGAGAAGAAGAAGTTCAGCAAACTGTATCAACATTAGCTGCACTCACCCACCCTCTCGCATGGGTTAGACGATTTGTATTCAACTGTCGCCTTGCAAATGCACGGTGCCCCGACAGACCGTTATTATGTAAAAAAATTGTCCATCAAATCTGAGTACAGGGCTCGATTCCTGAGGTCATTCTGCATCTCTGGACCAATTTTTAAAAAAATCCCTAGGCGGAATCTTGAGAATTCTTTATTTGAAGTTTTTGACTAAAAATTTCGATATAAACCATATTGAAATTACGCAATGGCAATGGAAAAAAAAACCTTCAAAAACGTTTAAAAAAGTTGGCCAAACTATTCGCATCTAGTATGTAATTGTTACCGTAGTTAAAATTAGAAATATTAACAACTGACTTAACTTACCACAGTGGCTTAAGTATGTTTTTACATGACTCAAACCAGTAAGCTTAGTTAACTAGATTCAAATCTAAGAAATAAATTTCAATATGATATTGATGTTTTGTTCGATAAACGTGAATCACTCAATGCTGAATATTATTTATTTACAGCTTATTTTTTGACTTTCACACAAAGTGACCAGCCCACTTAAGTCTGCCGTATTTATTTTGCCTTATAAAATTTGCTTCTTTGTACATCTGGTACTACTCTTGATGTTTACGTCTAGTTTTCCACCGAGTATTGCCCTCAAAATTTTACATACCTGTTCTACATTCTCAGTCAAAACATGTTTTTTACAACACGGAAAACATTATTGTCATATGTCACAAGTGTTCGAAGATTATCAAAGTCAAACAACTTCAAACAAATCCCGATTAAGTATTATTAAGCTATCAACATCTCTAGGACTTCCATTA
Source organism: Aedes aegypti (assembly GCF_002204515.2). Taxonomy (NCBI): domain Eukaryota; kingdom Metazoa; phylum Arthropoda; class Insecta; order Diptera; family Culicidae; genus Aedes; species Aedes aegypti. The sequence continues at coordinate 373,298,594 of NC_035109.1, forward strand.
TATATACCTGCAGCCATTTACTTTGTTTTAATAGCATTCATTGTCAAACTGTTTATTGATTTCTAGACATCCGCTTTATTTTGATAATGACGTGAGCGTACCAAAGCAACCAAATCATTGCAGATTTTAAACAAACGTTTGATACTTTCTCTTATCGACTATAACAGTAATCACATGGCTTATCTCCGGACTTTTATTATGTCACATTCATTCTAAGATCCCTGTTCTATCGAAATCACAACATTAGTAATTGTAAATTTATTATTTTGTATTATTTCAATCGGTTTAACGTAGAAATAAAACAATTAATTAAACTGAAACAATTAAACTATAAAAAACATACTTAAGCCACTCCGGTAAGTTAAGTCAGTTGTAAATATTTCTAATTATAACAATAGTAACAATTACATACTAGTTGAGAACAGTTTGGCCAATTTTTTGAGCGTTTTTGTAGAGTTTTTCAGTGCTATTGCCTAATTTCAATGTGGTTTATATCGAATTTTTTAAGTCAAATCTTCAAATCAAGATTTCTCGAGATTCCGCCTAGGGATTTTTTTAAAAATTGGCCTAGAGATGCAGAATGACCTCAGGAATCGAGCCCTGTACTCAGATTTGATGGACAATTTTTTTACATAATAACGGTCTGTCGAGGCACCGTGAAATGCAAATCGATTAGTTGGTCCACTCACGCCAAAAGAAGTGGATACTTCGCTAAAGTGGATAATGAAGCAAATTCAGAGCGATTGCTTTTCTTCGGAAATACGCTTTTTGCTAGAACATCCTGGTCCAGTAAAGAAAAACTTCAATTTCAAATGTCCTTTGAAGAAACTGAATCCGTTTTTGGACACTGAAGGATTATTAAGAGTTCATGGTCACTTGGAAATGTTGGATGCACCTTTCGATACCCGTTACCCTACTATACTTCCTACAAAACATCATCTAACTAACCTAATTTCTTTTTGTATGGCATTTAGTTGGAGCTGCCTGACAACTTAACTTGTCAAGGCTGAACCCTCGATCTGGCTTTTGTCAAGTTTCCCCTCTTCTTCTTCTTCTTTCTGGCGTTACGTCCCAACTGGGACAAAGCCTGCTTCTCAGATTAGTGTTCTTATGAGCACTTCCACAGTTATTAACTGAGAGCTTTCTTTGCCGATTGACCATTTTTGCATGTGTATATCGTGTGGCAGGTACGAAGATACTTTATGCCCTGGGAATCGAGAAAATTTCCTTTACGAAAAGATCCTCGACAAGCGGGATTCGAACCCACGACCCTCAGCATGGTCATGCTGAATAGCTGCACGTTTACCGCTACGGCTATCTGGGCCCCCTAAGTTTCCCCTCTACCAGGACCAATACTCAGACGGACTAGGCTATGGTGCCCACATGGACACTGTTTTTTTATTAGTATTGTGACGCGATAGTTTTTGAAAAATACCCATATTCCCTTGCTTCTGAGAAAAGGAAGCGTTGTGAAAATCAGCAGCTCCATCAGAAATAGTTTGAAATAGTAGTGCAGTAGTGTCATTCATTACTAATACTGTCTACTCAAAATGGTTTTGAATAATTTGTCATTTAGGTGCTATTCTGATTACCGTTTTGATTCATATTACGGACAGCTTTTAATTCCGGACACTCCACTTTGTATGGGAAACATTTCACACGAAATGTTTCAATTTTTGCCGTTCAAAAGTTCTCACTTTCAAGGCTCGTATTAACAAGCATTCTCCATAGACCTCTATGAAAATTTATAATGTCCAACTTCTTTAGGCGTCTCTGGTTTAACTATTCAATTTGATGATTTGACTTTTCTATTTATGATTTGTTTGACCTGTCCGGAATTCGAATCAAAGTGTCCGGATTATGAGGCAAAAGTAAGGAAGCGTCCGGAATAAGAATCATGTAAAGTTCACACATTTCTATTTATTTAAAATTAATCATGTATTGGAATCGAAATCTTCACTCACCATTCGAAAGTTTAGGGGTTTGAAGGTTCGATAACATGGAGGAATCATACGGAGTGATTTATTTTACATGCTTATTTGTGAATTATACTTCACTGAGGCCTTAAGTGTCCGTAATATGAATCAAAACGGTACTCCTGTCTTTTACGTAAGATTAGAGGCTTAAATGTCAATTGCGTGGAGTCTTAACAAAATTAGGCTGTTTAGTAGTAGCTCTAGTTAATTTCAGTTTTTCTTGTTAAAGTACCGTCGTTGGGGGTGACAATGGGTCAAAAAGGGATATGCGCGATTTATTTTTTGAATAACTATCGCAATTTAACTCCAATAAACTTCAAATTTGGTGTGTATGTACTTTGATGATACATTACCAACTGTTCAAAAAATTAAAGACAAATATTTATTCACAGCGGCACCACAAGTGAATGAAAAATGACCCAATCTCACCCCATAGAGGGGGTGACATTGGGTCACTGAAATTGAAATAACTTGTTTTTGAGAAAATGATTACAAAACCATTCACAGCTGAAAAATATTGATGGAATACGATGCAAACAAGTTAAAAAGATATCTAAGATGTTTCACAAATATAATAAACCCACTTTAATGAACGATTATACCAAAAAAATTGAAGATCTATGAGAAAAAATATGTAAATCTAACATTTATCGTCAAGCTTAAATAAAATTCAATGTTTTTTCCCTCAAATTGTCTTCAATGTCTCATCACCAATGCCATGAAGCCTATTCAGTTCCCTAAAGGTGTACTGAAACAGTGATTATTTTAAATCTTCGCAAATAGTTAAATTTCGGTGCGACATTCCACGATCTTTACAATTCAGGCAGATGTTGACGTCATAATCCCAATATTTCAGCGATCCAACACATTTGTACTTGCGTGAGATGTTTCTATAATATGAAAATACTGATAAATAATCAAATTTAGAAAAAAAAAACACCCTTTTGATAAAAAATTACGATGTTGCTGCGCACGAAACACAGTTGCTGGTTTGAGAAGTTGTCAAAATGCGTTGTATTGTTATTCAATGCACGGAATACTCAAGTAGACTTGTTTGATGTTTCAGAGATGCTGTATATAGAAAGAATAAACACATCTTAATGAAAAAAGAGAACACCCGGCACCGTAAAATGTCAAAAAAAATGGACTTGGAATTTCATTTACTATCGTTCTTGCTTGACCCAATCTCACCCCCATTTTCAATGTTTTAGACATCGTACCGAAAAAAAAATATATTTTTGTGGGAAAATCAAACAGATTCCGGAAAATACCTGTGATGTGTAATGAAAAGACTTTCAACATTCTACTAATACAACGATAGAGGCTAGAGTACATGCGTGATACTTTGTACAGGAGAAATTTAATGTTGTAAATTTTATCTAGTTTCAACATGCAAGTTTATTGATGTAGTAAACAAAAACTACTATTTCTAAAAATGTATATTGTTATGAATTATGTGTAATAATATGTTCCCTAACATATGAATTATTAATTTTAGTAATATCAGCGTTATTAGCTGAAATATTTCACAAAACATATTTTTCCGTTTTGACCCAATCTCACCCCCTAGACCCATTGTCACCCCCATCGACGGTATTTATTGGTCTTTACGATCTCAGCGTCTTACTTTCCATAGTCATTATTATAGTGAATATTTAAGAGTAAAGTTACCTTAGGCTTCTACAAGATTAATTTTTCGGTGGCAAATGCAATGCTTCACAACGCCTACTTTCTACTTGTAAATTTTGCGAAAATGAAGCTGGAATTAGATTATTTATACCGTTGTTACAAAAGAGGTATTTCTTTTTATGGCAATGTAAAAACCATTTTAAAATAAAATTGTCGCCACTTATTTGTACTCAGTGAATCTACTAGTCATTTTCCTCAGAGTAATATTCCCTACGACATGATAACGATGTGTCTAGCTAGCTAATAGTAAGAGTGGCTACGGATCATTCTGGTTAGGAAAAGGCAAACTGATCATCACAAATAGTATTAATGTTCACTTCGAATAGATTGATTATTTGAAATGGGCATCAATTCTATCAATGACGCAGCATGTCCGTTGGATCACATCCGAGATATTAGCGCGTCTATGCCATATGAATTATGACGCGGCTTTAAGGTGATTATAGAACAAAGCCACACTTCAAATTTTCAAGAGCACAAGACTTGAGAACCAAACAGCACTCCGCGTTGAAAATGTATCCCATTGGTCTCCACCAGCAAACAAGTAATTTGATTGATTTTCAACGCGAACTGTTGTCAGATTCTCCAGTCTTGTGCTCTTGAAAATTTGAGGTGTGGCTTCGTTCTATAATCACCTTAAGCAAAAAAATGCCAAAATGTGATACCACCACTGCAGGTTACGGCTTTGGTTTCCATCATATGGGCTAATGGATTATGCCCTCCCATCGCGGCAAGGTCGCATACCAAGGGGAGGGAGTAACAGCCATAACAACTTATTTAGCTAAAAATATACATCCGTATTTATTTTTGATAAATACGCTGTTATTCAGCTACCAATGTTACTAGAGTAAGACGTTGGTTTTTAACAGAGAGCATAAAATAGCTTCTACAGCACTTGTAAAATAGGGTTTTGTCTTATTTATCTGAAAAAAAAGATATATTTGTATGCGGATTGATCAGTTGTCACGTACGACATTTATAATTATTTGCAATGCCTACATGGCGACCGTCTTAAGAGTTGTACCATCTAACAAGTAACATTCACATGTTAAATCTACGAATATTGTTTAGTGCTTCATGAATAAACTACTTCCTTCAACTAAAACACCCCCATAGTCCACTACCCAAGACATCTTCGACAAACACAAATGTGAGCTAGAACGTGTAAACGACAGACAAACGCTGGCAATCGCTACCAGACGCAAATTGAACTAACATTAGACCAACAAATAAACTAACAAAAGCACCGAATGTTATAAAACTAAAAAATATATATCTTCTATTTCGAACATTCCCAATTGAGGGGCTTGATTTGCGGGGATTCCAATTCCGCCTTTCCGTTGGGCATTGGTGGTTAGCGTGTTCCCTATCACATCATGCACAACGGATAGCGGCCGACAATCCAATCAATTTGCAGGTTATTTCCAATTTCGATTTATGCCAAATTTTTCTCTAGCGCCAAATCTATGAGGGGGGCCAAAACAGGGTGGGTCTTAAGATTGAAAAGAAAAAGACGATGAGGTAGGTTTGTGCAAGTACAAACAATGATGATAATGGTTGAAGAGGTGAGGATATGATACATATGAATTGGATGAAGCGTAATATGAGGGAATTGTACGTCAATTTTCGGGAAATGACGTACAAACGTGCAGTGAAATGAAGGGTTACAATAAACGAGCAAAACTAAAAAAAATAACTAAAGAGAAAACCAATGAAACTAAAGAAACAAGGCGAGCGAATTTTGAAAGTGCGGCGAATGAACAAAAATTTTGAATTTTGACAAATACAGAGCTCTTTTCTTAGACTTTTCTCGGTTTGAACTTTCGAAAAATAGAAAAATATATATTTTTTGACATTTACCTAGGGTGTGCTGTTCTCACCTTAGTGGCGAGTGTGGCGAACGGATCGTGGCCATCGGGCCATTGTTCCGCACCAGGTGACTGTTGGTCATCTCCATCGAGAACTCGTCGTCCGTACCAACGTCACCGATGTGGCCCTCGCCATGACCAACGAGGTCGTCGTCTTCCCCGGGCTCCTCGTCGTGGTCATCGCCCGGGCGAAGCGGCGTGGTAGCTTCGTCTATGATTACAGCTAATCGAGTACAAACAACTGGTTAGAGATCTAAACGGGAAAATGTCACGGGTGGGACTCACTTTGGTGTTGACCCCGGAGCATGTCCAGCGCATCCTGCGAGTTGTAGAAGGCCACATCTTGGAAGTGTGGGCTCGCGTCCGGCAGTAATTCGCTGATGATCTCCATGAAGGTTGGCCGCGCCGTAGGTCGATGCTGCCAACACCGGCGCATCAGATTGTACAGATTGTCCGGGCAGTTCTCCGGTCGTTCCATTACGCCACCGTCGATGACGTACCGGAGCACCTGGTCGTTGGTGAGACCCTGCAGAGAGAGAATGGTTGATGGATCAGAAGAATTTTGAAATGGGTGAAGATGATCCATCGTACCTGGTATGGCTGCGAGGCAAGGGTGGCCATTTCCCACAGGACTACACCGTAGCTGAACACGTCACTACTGCTGCTGAAGATGCCATCCTTCAAGCTTTCCGGTGCCATCCATCGTACCGGGAGGAATCCTGCAGGAAAAAAACGCAATGAATACACTCAGATCTCTATTTACTATAATCGTAGTACTGCCATATTCACATAACTGTCCCATATGTATAAATGTATATTCATAAAACGAACCGTCGAAAAACGATCGGAAAATAGATCGACGCGTATCCCGAAAAAAAAACCTTTACTATCGTCCCATCATACTCACCCTTGGTTCCCTTCCGGTAGTAGTCCGTCTCGTAGATGTCCCGGGTCATGCCAAAGTCGCCGATCTTGACCGTCATGTCATCCGCAACCATGCAGTTGCGGGCGGCCAAATCTCGATGGACAAACTTCTTCGCCGAAAGGTACGCCATTCCGTCGGCGATCTCGATGGCCATCTGGATGATCTGCCGCAGCGTCGGGGGCTGCGGCGATGGATCTTCGCCATTTTCATAGTCCGGCCGGTGTCGTCGCAGGTAACTCTTGAGATCGCCGTTTGCCATCAGTTCCATGATGACCAACGTTGGATCGCCCTGCGACACAACGCCCAGCAACCGAACGACGTGATGTGTGTTGAACTGTTTCATAACCGAGGCTTCCAGCAGGAAGCTATCCTTCTCCCTGGCGGTGGCGCTTTCGTTGACCGTCTTTATAGCACATGGCTGATTGCACTTCTCGCCACGCAGCTGAGTCAAAATACCCTTGTAAACCATACCGAACGAACCCTGACCGAGTTCCTCCAGCTGAATAATGTGATTCCGTTCCACTTCCCAGTCGTCCACCTTATATTGGACCCCGGCATAGTCTGGATTCACCTCCGGATACATTCGTATCTGCTTCGACATGTAACGATACTTGTACCAGTAGAACGCGACGAAACCAACGCTGCACAAAAATATGACGATCAATGTTCCTAGCCATATCAAGGTCGTGCCCATGGAATCGTCCTTAGCGATCAGAACATATCTCGCAGCCGATGGAGCCCCATCCCCTGCGATAGTAGTGGCCATCACCCGGATGCTATAATTGCCTGGTTCCAACTTTGTTAGCAGCGCCCCTCTGGTTTGATTGAAAGACGAATACCGTATGCAGATATCCGTTGACGACACGGACTCCAAATCGACCCGCTGGTACTTGACCACAAACTTGACAATAGGTCCGTTCGGTTTGCTCGGTTCCTTCCACTGGACCCGTATCTGGCGCTGGGTGTTATTCGACTGCTCCTCGATCAGAATCGACTCCGGCGGAATGTCGTCGGCACCTTCCTTCTTCGGTGTGCGGAAGTTCTCGAATACCTCGTTGCCGCACGCCAGCTCAACGTCCACCAGGCGGACGCTGGGCGCGGGAGGATCCCCCGGATGCCGACAGGCACGGATCTTGAACACATACAGCGAATAGTGGTTGAAGTAGCTCAGCGGGAACGTGATGCTCGTTTCGTTGGTGGCGTTGAAGATATACTGGTAGTACGGCTCGTCTTTCACTTTCTCCGTGCGCCGGTCGGTGGTGTCGTTCTTCTTGTTCTCGGTGTTGTTCGGGAAGAGGAGGTTGGTGCTGCGCTTACGCCGGGTGGTCTTATCTCGCAGGAGCGGGTTTCTGGAGAATAAAAAAGAAGGGGAAAATGGATATTATCATTAGCAAAGGTGTAACGAAAGCTGTGCTATTCTTTGGACGAATGGGTTTGGTTATTAGTTTGAACTTATTTTCAAATTTCTTCTATAGTTTTGTCTTTTGATTTTATTTTTGTTTCTTTGCTATCTACCTTTCGATACGTTTCTATTTTATAATTTTTGCATTCAGTTCTCAATCTGAATTCTCGTTATAATTCGACAATTTCTATCTATACCGTCATTTCAACCAATTGGATTCATTCATATGGTCATTCATGCTTCCAGATATGGTATTTATTCCTTTTTTAAGTGTTGTCGTCAATGTCATCCTATCTCTTCTGCTTCTTGATCTCTCACCGTTTATAATGGGTGTTTGCTTATTTGGACTAGTTTCATTGCTTATATTTTTTTCTCACCTCAAATTTGTTTTCTTCTGATTTCCCTCTTGATTTTTTTTAGTCTACACTGTAGATTCTACAATATAAAACTTCTGTTTTAAATTCACAGTAAAAAAAGTTTGTTTTTTTTTTCTTCTGGACCTTCTCTACATACTAATCATTCTTTACCGTCTGTATTTTTACTTTTAGCTTTAAAATCTTATTATTTTCCTGTTGGTCAATATTCTTGCCAGTCTTTTTTTATGGTGTTTCTGCTTTCTTATTTATTCTGTCTTGTTATTTCTACTCTTTTCAGCCCTTTTACTTCTTCTGCTTTTGCAAGGCTGGTAGCGGCTAAACATCGAAATAGTAGTAACTTTAGTGACTAGAATCCAATCATATTATATGAAACTATAAAATAACATAACAGTCATAACAGTTATTCGTCCAGGGCACGACTTGATTGCTTAATTTGGGAATTTTATTCATGGCGAATTTCTTGGGATAATTTGAGCATCAATGTTCGCTGTTTTTAGTGGAATGGACAGAAAATAAAACTGAAGAGTTCTGTTTGATCTTTCGACCTTGACGATTGCTTCTGCGGGAGCGGGTGACGAGGGCAGGATCAAACATGTCGCGCGTCGGTCGAGTAACGTGAAAAAGTGCCGCGATCGGTTAGTTCTGTTTGATCTTCGACCTTGACGATTGCTCCTTGGCAGTGCGTCAAGAAAGCCCGAGCAGTCGTCAGTTGTTTTCCCTCTCGGGTCGTGCGCCTATTTTTTCTGAGTGCTTTTATATAGCCGAGCAAACGAGTTAAGCTGAATGTGGATTGTTGCTGCTCAGTCAAGGATGACGGATCAATTGGTGAGCTCGTTCCATGCTACTATTTCTAATCTATAAAATATGTAGGACTGCACATTTAATCGATACAACGGTAGGACGTAAATATGATTTTTCAACAAACTATGAATGGTTCGTCACTGTGAGTGTCGACATAAACTCTAATTCATGAATTATTTATGTTTAACATTTTTTTTTTGTTTTCAAAACACCCCTTTCTTTTTATCTTTATTTTTGTAATTATAAAAAAAAAAACTTTGAATGGTTCGACACTACAAGTGTAGACTTGCGAAAGGTTCACTTTATTCAACAAACTTTGGATGGTTCGCCACTGTAAGTGTCGGCATAAAAATAAGAGTGTTCTATGATGTTCCAGCCAATCGAGTTTTTGTTTCTTTTCAAATAAGTAAAACATTATAACACATGCTTTCGTCCTGACAGCTGTAGGAATGTTACATTTAGATATTTGTTCAACAAACTTTAAATGGTTCGTGTCACCTCAAGTGTCGGCATAATTTTCCTTTACATAGAAATTGTTCATATCAAATGAAAATATTATATTTTCATAAAAGCATATTTATATTTGACAAAAAACTATTTATCATGGTCTAATCATTTATCAAAGTGAATCCTTCGACCCAACGATCCTCCCCATTAACAAACATCCTTCCCAGTAACCTTTGTGGAGATGCAGAGCAGGGTGTCTACTCATTTCCAGAAATGAAATTCCCTGAGATTTCCAGGTTTTTCCAGGTTTAAAAAAACGATTCCAAATTTTGGAAATTCTCCAAAAAACATAAATGAGTGATGAATAGTTCATCTTACACGACTAAAAACTTATTAAAAATATTGTTCATAGCACTTAAACAAAATATACTCAAATTTTCATAAAACATATAAGTATTTTTCATTTTATTAAACAAAAAATTTATTTTCAGTTTTTTTAAACGTTTAAGCAACATTAGAAAAAACAATTAAAAACTTTGTAATTTTTAAGTGATTTCCACTAAAAATAATTATTCTTTTCGAATGATCTGAAAGTGCCTTCAATCATCAAAATCAGATGGGGATGTCGGATCTGGTAGCGTTTGATTTAGAATTCAGAGTTTTAGATACCTCTCGTCTAAAAAAAAGACAAAAAGATTATTGTGCTTATTCTGCGCGGCGTGTGAGGTGAGACGAGTCGAATGAGGTGACAATTGTCGACTCGCTCCCATATTGTGCTTATTCTGCGCGGCGTGTGAGTCGAGACGAGTCGCTCTCACCGCGAGTGACGTGAGACGACTAATGTTAATCAAATGGGAGCGAGTCGACAATTGTCACCTCATTCGACTCGTGTCACCTCACACGCCGTGCAGAATAGGCACGTATGATTAACATTAGTCGTCTAACGTCACTCGCGGCGAGAGCGACTCGTCTCGACTCACACGCCGCGCAGAATAGGCGCATATAAATATATTAAAAAAAAAAAAAACAATATGAACCACGTAATGAAATTTTGGTTCCTCATTTGAACAGACATTTCTCTAAGAATAATTCTAAGACTTTTCGGAGTCCCTTGACATTACGACAAGTATTACTGCTCGTTGTACCGTGGATTTCTTTCACATGTTACTCCAACGATCTCGTCAGGAGTTTGTTTTGTGATTTTTCAAGAACTTTATAAGAAATTCTTCCAAGGATTTAGTTTTTGATACCTTCAAGAATTCAATCTGGAGTTTTTCTGAGGATACTTCGGTGATTCCATAAGGATTCCCATCAAAGACCTTTGGAGACATTTTCAAAGGAAGTCTCATGTTCTCAAGATATATCCATTGATTTCCCAAGGATTTTCTCCGACATTCCCGTTTAGAGCATCTTCAAAATTCAAAATTCATTTTTTGAATTTTTTCAAGTATTTTTTTTTTATTTTTCAAAGAAATCTAAAAAAAATCTAGTCGTTCTTCTAGAAATGTCTCCAGGCAGATGTCAAGGATTTAGAAGGATATGTTGAGAAAAATCCGCGTGACATTCCAAAGAAAATTTTTGTGTGAGTTCTAGTATGCCTTGATGAATTCCTATGAGGATCTCTGAAAGAACTCCTACATTATTGATGGAGTTCTTCTTAGGATTTTCTTAACAAAATGCTAATAAAACTGAAAAAAACCTCGAATCGCTGAATATTGCCCTAGAAGATTTGTTAAAGAAAATCGAAGAGACTGAAGAAATTTAAACATGAACAATTAGAAAAATACATAAGTTAGAATAGCTAACTTATGTGGAACCTTCAATGAAGTTTTGAAGAATCCACAGAGTATGGAAATATTATTTGAAAAATTATTAGATAAAAGTTTGAACCACCGCAACAACATTTTGATGAAATGCTGGAGATATTCTGAGAGGAATTTCTGGAGAAACGTAATTAGGAATTCCAGGTCAAATCTTTTGAGGAATTCTTGAAAACGTTCATAATAGATTTCCTCGGAATAAGGCCTGAGGAAATTTTCGGAGCCATTTCTGAAAGTAACCATGGATGATTTTTTTTATAGAATCCATGTGAAAAATGAAAAAAAAAAACGACTTAAGAATTATTGTAGGATTTCTTGCAAAAATATCGAAACTATGGAATAAACCTTTGTGCAAATAAGGAATATGTGGTGAATCTCCTATAACTAGTAACTGGAAAAATCGGTGAATGAATCAGTGGAAAAACATTTGGAGGAAATCCTAGGATAATCGCTGTCCTTTTTTTTCAGAGTAATGATTTTCTATGATTTTCTTGACAAAATTTGTGAAGGAATTCATTTAAGCACCCCTTGAAAAATTGCTGGCTGCATCCCTGGAGACGCTCATAATGATATTTGAGATAAAATCACTATCTGAAGCATTCCTTGAAATTTCTTCCAGAACTTGTGGAATAGTCGAAAAACATGTTTGTAAATAAATTTCGAATGTTTTCCACCATGTTTCATATGCTCATGAACGACACCCTACTATAAATGGGAACTGTACTTGCCTTTTATGTTGGACAAATAAAATCGTTATTGAAAAATAAGGACTTAATATTTCTAGTAGCGTCTTGATAGCGGCGCAGCCGAAAATTTTTATGATTGAAAATCACGAAAAGGGCATATTCTACCTTGTATTACAGATGCAAAACAATTTCCCTGATTATAGCCGAAATTCCCTGAGAATTCCAGGTTTTTTCCAGGTTGAATGAAATTCCCTGAGAATTCCAGGTTTTCCAGGTTTTTCCAGGTAGTAGACACCCTGGCAGAGGCAAACACGGTCTCCAAATAGCAAAGGTTACACACTAACATTCCTTCCCCCAATCCCACCTGACTGCAAGGACGTGGCCGGCGCCGTTATTGACCCTGTATAAATAGAGGCACTGATTTATGCACACTGAAGAAGATTATGGCCAATCCCAGCCGAACTTCTAGTTGATTCTTTGTGCATTTTCACTGACTTCGGTCAATCACGGAATACCAACCATTGATATGTGTAGTCAGTCTAAGCTAAGCTAAGCTAAGCTAAGAATGGACAGAAAATAAAACCGAAAATTGAAACCTAGAACAAATTCTTATAAAAATTACTGAACGAGTTTTCAACTGAGTTTCAAAGGAAATCCTTTAATAATATATGTTTGGAACTCCAGTGAACTTTTTAACTTATTTACTGAAATTATGGTAATTATGTTTTATGTTGAGACTTCTTTAGAAGGTAGGTCAGATATTCCCTCGGTTATCCACTGAACATAACTCTAGAAACTAAGATAGCAATTCGTTAAATAGATCTGCCGAAAAAAAAAACGATATAGGTTTCAATCAAACTATTCGCATACCTTGCTCAAAAAACGCTGTCCAAAATTGTTTCTCAAATTTTACCTGAAATTTTCACTACAGCTGAATCTCGAAAAACATATTTTTTGCCTGGTGTTTTACAGAAAAATTGCCAAGAATCCCACTCTTTCTTCAATTTCAGATGTCAAGGTTAAAAATAATTCTTGCTTTTCGAATAATGGGAACGTTTTGCTGTTTTAGTTAAAGAAAACTATAGAAGAGTGTAGTAGTTACATCATGGAAGGTCGAAACTAGCTTTAGGAACATGCTTCGTTTTCTGCCTGGTATAATTTCGAACCTTCAAACATTTTGCATTCTAGATATTCAACTAGAAGATCTTTCCGAAGAAAGTTGAAAGCAGAAAAGTTCAAATGGAAGATTTATTTTTGTCTTTTTCGCTTCTGCTTCTTTGAAAGTTCTGATGCGATCGTATCACAATCATGGTTAGGAACACCATTCAGCGGAACAATCTGGTTTAGAACACAAATCAGCTACGTATGTTTGGGTCTCACTCATAAATTTATATCGCCTGATCTATTTGTCTGCCGTGTGTACTGCTTCTAGGTCTCTTAGTGTGTATTATATATTTTGTGTTCTGACTGCTTTCTTTTAGTTCTATTTTGATCGTTTTCAGCCTCTACTATTATTCTGTTTTTCTTGTCGTATTTTTTCTAGTTTTGTTTGCCTTCAAGATTTCCGGGTTTTCCTCTACGTCTAAACTGTTAATGCTTTTTTTTTTTTACTTTTGTACTTATCCTTTCTGATATCCTCGGAAAGTATTGTTCCCTTTTTTCAATCGTTTCTGCCTTCTAGTCTTCTGGTCTTTCTGTGGTAAGCATTATTTCTACGTTTTAGTTATTATAGCTTTTCTGCTTTCTGGTGTGTTCATTTAAGGAATATCTATTTTGCCGAGTTTTTTGTGAGTCTAGGTCACTTGGCATAACGCCATTTGACATAAGGCAGCGTCCATTTTTTACGCAACGCTAAAATTAAAATTTTTGACAAATTTATTTGCGAAATTATTTATTTGAATACGATTTATTCATGCTGTTCGAAATTTGAATCAAGGTGTTCGGAATATGAGACAGAATGATCACAGTGTTCGGCATTTGAATCAAAATGTTGATCCATACTTTTAGGTAAAAATAATACTACAACTAATTAAATCAACATTATTATTAGTACATCGAACAACTAACAATTAGACTTTGCAAAGAAATTGAAATTTACACAAATATAAGCCAATTTATGCCATTCAGATGCATTTGAAGTCACTGTTGGCTTTAAGTGTTCGGAATATGAGTCAAAACGGAAATGGAAAATCGGTTTTCTGTTTTGGGGTAACTTTGATAATGGAGTATAAATCGAACAAAATTAAATGAATTACGTAACATTTGTAGGGCGTTGCATACTTCTAGTCGTTTAACCCTATATGAAAATTTCCGACATAGATTACAAAAATGGTTCCAGTTTGTAAAAACGGGTTTCGCTTAGAGATATGAGACCATATTAAAGTTCTATTATAAATAGGCTGTCAAATGTAGCTTAGCTTAGCTTAGCTTAGACTGACTACACATATCAATGGTTGCTATTCCGTGATTGACCGAAGTCAGTGAAAATGCACAAAGAATCAACTAGAAGTTCGGCTGGGATTGGCCATAATCTTCTTCAGTGTGCATAATTCAGTGCCTCTATTTATACATGGTCAATAACGGCGCCGGCCACGTCCTTGCAGTCAGGTGGGATTGAGGGAAGGAATGTTAGTGTGTAATCTTTGCTATTTGGAGACCGTGTTTGCCTCTGCATCTCCACAAAGGTTACTGGGAGGGATGTTTGTTAATGGGAAGGATCGTTGGGTCACAGGATTCACTTTGATAAGCGATTAGACCATGATAAATAATTATTTGTGAGATATAAACATGCTTATATGTAAATATAATATTTTCATTTGATATGAACAACATCTATGTAGAGAAAAAATATGCCGACACTTGATGTGACGAACGTTTCAAAATTTGTTGAATAAAGTGAACCTTTTGGAAGTCTACACTTGAAGTGTCGAACCATTCAATTTTTTTTTTAATTACAAAAATAAAGGTAAAAAGAAGAAAGTGTTTTGAATAAAAAAAATTTAGACATAAATTATTTATGAATCAGAGTTTATGTCGACACTCACAGTGACGAACCATTCATATTTTTTTGAATAATCATATTTACGTCTCACCGTTGTAACGATTAAGGGTGCAATCATACATATTTTATAGATTAGAAACAGTAGCATAAAACGAGCTCACCAATTGATCCGTCATCCTTGAGCAGCAACAATCCTCTTTGAACTTCACTCGTTTAATAGGCTATATAAAAGCACTCAAAGAAAATAGGCGTGCAACCCGTGAGGGAAAACAACTGACGACTGCTCGGGCTTTCTTGACGCACTGCCCAGGAGCAAGCGTCAACGTCGGAAGATCAAAAAGAACTAATCGAAAGCGGCACTTTTTCACTTTACTCGATCGACGCGCGACATGTTTGATCCTGCCCTCATCGCCGCCCCCCGCAAGAGCAAGCGTCAAGGTCGGAAGATCAAACACAACTCCATGCCATGGAATCGGAAGACCACACACTACTAACGCGAATCTCTTTTCGCACTCGCGCCACGCGGACCGAAAACAATTGGTCTTGATTCCATCGCTCGCCCTGCAAGAGCATGCTATGGAATCGAAAGACCACACACTACTCCATAAATAGGCTGTCAAATGTAAATGACAAACTTATTACAATTACATCAAATAGTGATTGTAGCACAGATTGTTCGTAAACGTTTCGAAATTGCTAAAGTTGCATCAATTTTCAATATTCATATTTTAATTCTCAAATATTCTTGATTCAAATCGAAATAGCTTTGACGTGAATAATGATATTCTAATATTCTTTACTTATGCATTCGTTTTGCTTAACTTATATCCCGTACTATCAAAGTAACCCACATTATCAAAGA
Source organism: Aedes aegypti (assembly GCF_002204515.2). NCBI lineage: Eukaryota > Metazoa > Arthropoda > Insecta > Diptera > Culicidae > Aedes > Aedes aegypti. The sequence continues at coordinate 373,314,448 of NC_035109.1, forward strand.
TATCCCGTTTTACGGTACCAACAATTCGTACCTTGTCTTCGATTATTTCTACCAACTGCTTTCGTGCTGTGTAATCCTTTCTGTCTACTAAATTTTTAGCTTTTACTTCGTTTTCCTGTTCTTTTCAACTTTTCTGACAATTTTACAGTCCAGTCTCATTACCTTCCTAAAGTTCTCGAGCAAACTAATCTTTTTGCCTTCACATCTTTTCTTTTTTTGATATTTCGTTTGTCTTCTGACCTTTTCTGCATTTTAGTCCTTCTGTTTTTATATTTCGCCTTGGAAACTTTCCTTTTCGCCCTTGAACTCTGTTTTTGCCTTTAAACCTCCTGATCTCTTTGCATTTTTATGTTTTCCTACATTTGCTGCTTCCAAGGTCTTTTCGCATTTTACACACCTATGTCTTTTTTGACATAATTCTGCCTATTGACATTTTGCTGATTATCTTGAACGTTATGTCAGCTGAATCCTTTTTGCATTATGGTATTCGAGGCATGTGCTCTTTCAAGGATCGGTCTTACTAATTTCTCTGCTTTTCTAAACTTTTACCTTTCTATAAGCTATGTATCTTCGTTTTTCAGCTTTCATTTGTTTATTTTTTGTTTTCTTGGTCTTTAATATTATCGTCAGTCTGCCTTCTAGTATTCCTGCTTCCTAATATTTTATGCTTGTTCTTTCTTTATTCTGATCTTTTTGAATAGAACTTTTGCTTATCTGTCATATGTTCTTAACGTTGAGTTACTTTTATTTTTTTATGCTTATTAAATGACATATTGACATCAAAAACTATAGAAGGAATGCATTTGCTACTGCGATAGAGCCGTTTTTCCTCTTTTTTTTCTGGCTTTTCTTCTTCAACTTATCATCTACTATCTTTATTGATTACTTTCTGATCTTGTCTACCGTGCACCCCCGCTAATTTGAACGGTACCTCATGCAAACCATCGGGGTTCGTTTTTAATTTGAACATCTAGTCATAGAACTGTGTTTCTGGTTACCCCTTTTTTACTGTTTTGTTTTGATTTTGCGTTCCGCTCCACAGCGTTCCGTTTCATTTTACTCCGTTTCATGAGCTAAAGGACGTTTGAACCATTTTTAATCTGAGCGATGTACAAATTAGCGGGGTACAAATTAAAAAGTGTTGAGATCAAATGTGGTCAAATCAACGGGGGTACCCGGTACTGCATTGTCTTTCATGCTTTCCGGACTTCGAGGTATTTAACTGTCTACTGATTCTTTTTTTGTGAATTCTAATATTTTCTGCTTTTTGCCCCATCTGATCTATCATTCTTCTACCCATTTCCGTTCTCTGGTATTTCTGCTATCAGGCTTGATAGAAATTCCTCTGCGATGCAAAGAGGAGGTAATTTTACCGTTTTCTGAGGAGAAAAAACTGAACTCAAAATTTTCAACACAGATCCTCAAGTAATTCGAGTGAGAGTGCAAAAAATGCGAGGATTTTTTCAGGTACTCTCTCTCTCTCTCTTGTTGCGATCTCACCTTCACTCACACTTCAAAAGGACTCTTGAGTCTGCCGCCCGAACAAGTCAGTCCTCGGGGAGTTGTGAGAGCACCCTTTTTTGATGAAATTTTACTCTGTTGTGTTTTGTGCTGCATCTTCCTCGTTCATTTTTCGTTGCTCTGCTTACCTTTTTTTCGCTCCCTCGCAAAGAGGCAAAGGCAGCACGCTGGTCTAGAGTATTTCACTTCACCGAACTCTAATGATGTTGAGAAGAGGCCTTTTGTCCTTTTCTGCCTTCTGACTTTTTTCACTTACTTCTCTTTTCTGCGTGTTTGCCTTTCTAACTTATACTTTATCAGTTTCTGTTTTCTTTTCTGTGGTTATACTGATCTATCTGGTTGGTCTTTCAACCTACAATGTGAATATTTCAAATTTTCGGTTTATTGGTTTCTGTCGTTTAGTCCTTTTTTTTGTCTGCATCATGATCCAGTGGGTCTCAGGTCTCCTAATCAATGAATTATTTTTCTGCTCTTTCCTATTGGTCATCTTTCTCATTGCGTATGAACCGCATTCTCTTTTAAGCTTTGTAGTTGTTTTCTCTTGGTGCCTCTGACCCTTTTCTGTTTGTGTCCAATTGACCATTTATGATTTGTAATTTTTATTTTACTTTCTGGGTATTTCGACAATTTTTCTCTGCTTTCTCTGTATTCTATTCTTTGTGTACCTTTAGGTTTTTCTTTCATGCTGTCTAGATATTCTTCTCAAGATCACCCATGCCTTATAATATTTCTATCAGCTGTTCTTTTTGGTTTATGGTATTTGTTCCTCTCTTCGTAATTTCTACCTTCTGATCTCTTTTATTTTCTGGCCCTTTACATTCTACTTCTCCTGGTCTTTCTAAAGGATCAAAAGCTTTGTGCTTTTTACTTTTTTCTACCAAACAAAAAGGTTTTGTTTTTGTAATTTTTCAGGTTTGCCATCAAATGTTTAAAGTCTTCATTTGATTTTTATATTTTTCTATCCTTAATTTTGTCAATCTCTAATTTTTACCGTGCAACCTTTTTGTGTTATAATCCTTCTTCCAGCTTCTGACTTTTCTGTCTGCTCCGTTTCTGTTTTAATGCATTTTAGTCTCCATTTTCTTCTTTCTGATTTGGTACGGTATGTCAATCATTTACTATGTTTGTCTTAGTTTCGTTAGTCTTATCTCTAGTCTGATGCCATTGGCCTTTTTATCGCCCCATAATTTAACAGCTTCAAATGCTGTTTTTGGGTTCTCTTTTCCTGTCTTTTTTCATATAAGTGATTGTTGTGTGTTCATGTGTTCAAAATCTAAGACTTTTCAGTGTCTTCAATTGTCTACCATATTCTCTTTTTGCTATATAATCGTTTTCTGCTCTTTTACACCTGTTTTGTTTTCAGTCAAATTGTGAGCTTCGTGGCCGTTGCGGTTAGTGTTACCAAGCATTTAGCCGCATCGAGTCAATGAGTGTGATTTCGATTCCCACTTCAGTCCGGGAAACTTTTCGACAGGAACATATCTCGACTTGTCTAGTGTGGTGCTTTCTTCAAAGGACATAATCGTCCACTGGAAGCTTTAACATGTCGGTGTCTTTTTAAAAATTGATTTGTAACTTTCTGCCTTTTGATCATTTTATTTATTTTTTCTGTACCCTATATTTTCTTAAGTTCAGTTTTTTTTTGTTTTCCTATCTTTTATACTGTCTGTATGTATTTCTCATCCTTTCTTACTTATAATCATGCGGTTTCATGATTTTCCATTTAATTTAAATTACTGTTTTTTTGACTATGCTTTCCACTGTTTTTTGTCATTAGATCTTCCATCTTTCTTACTTTTTTCCTTTTGATCTTTCCTATTTAATGTTCTATTCTCTTTTGTCGGCATTTCAATCATATGCTTTTCTTGGTTTTGGCCAAATTTTTCCACTTGTAGGTTCTTCGTGTTCTTCGGTCCTTTAGGCCTCGATTGATTTTGTTTTGTTTTCTTATTTCTCCATTTCTCGACCAGCTGCCTATTTTGATTACACACTTCTTTGTATTTCCATTCTGATCATCCTTTCTTTCTGCTGTTATTCGTGTCTATTTTTGTACCTTCTGGCTGTCTGATCATTCCTGCGCTATGTTTTCTATTACTTCCTGGCATTTATTTTATCTGCGTTAATCGCACTTCTTCATTCTCTGTTTTGCCCCACGGGTGCCAAATCGTTGTGCCTTTGATCCGCCCGCCTAGCTCGTAGCACTCTAGACCTTATTGCACCAATCGGATCCCAAGTGAACACCATCATTACAGAGTTGCAATCCGACATTCTTGCACCATGCCCTGCCGATCGTATCATTCCAGCTTTGGTCTGCTTCTGAATATTGTGCTCGCTATAGAGTTGTGCGAGCTCGTAGTTCATCATTTGCCGCCACACATCGTTCTGCACGCCAAAGATGGTACTAAGCCGTGTTAAGCCATTTGACGTAATTTCAAGTCGATTGAGGCCATTTAAATCCATATTGAGCCGTTTTAAGGTGTTTTAAGCATTTTTTACACACATTTGAGCAGTTTTAAGGAGGTTTAGGTTATTTTAAGCCGTGTTAAGCGGTTATAAACCATTTTGAGCTTTTTCAAGCTGTTTTCAGTAATTTCGTGTCTTTTTAAACCTTTTGAAGCCGTTTTAAGTCATTTGAAGTCATGTTAAGCCGATTTAAGTTGTTGTAAGCCATGTTAAGCCGTAATAAGCCAAATGATGATGTTTTCCCGAGTAACACACATGTTATAATTGTGTATTATCAACTTATATATGGCTAGTTTTGGTCATATATCAGTTGATAATACACAATTATAACATGTGTGTTGCTGGGGTTAAGTCATTTTAACCGTTTTAAGCCATTTTTAACCGTGCTAGGCCATTTTAAGCAGTTCTAAGCCGGTAAACGTTATTTTAAGCTGTTATAAATTATTTTGGACCGTTTCAAGCTGTTTTCAGTCATTTTAAGCCAATTGAAGCTGTTTTAAGTCGTTTAGTATAGTTTAGTACACGAAACTGAAGACGGCCTTACAGTTGAGGTCGAAATACGCGTATCTGTCAAACGATACAAACTCTAGTGGTATTGAATGGTATAGCACTTAATTCGGTTTATCATCTACTCATTTTAAGCAGTTTTAGACTGTTTGGAGTCATTTTAAGTCGATTTAAACGATTTTGAGCCATGTTAGGCCGTTTTAAGCCATTTCAAGCTTATTTTTGTTAATCCAATTAAACCGTTTTAAGACGTTCTAAGACATTTTTAGTTGCTTTAAGCCATTTTATGCCGTTTCACCGGTATACGCGTGTCCATATCATCCGCGAAGCAAACAAATTGACTAGATCTGTTGAAAATCGTGCCTCAGCTGTTCAATCCGGATCTCCGCACAACACCTTCTGAATAACAGGCATGATTTTCGTAGTCTCCGGCAGGATTCAGTTGAACTTCAATGTTTGCTTGAAATCTTCACACAATTTTGCACAATTTACATCATCGGGCAAATCGTTCACAAGTGATTCGCTGCGTTCCAGTTTTTAACCTTTCTATCTCTCAAATTCTTGCTTTATGCTTTATGTTTCTTATTTTATTTTTTTGTTCTGCTGCTCTTAATCGTTCCTACATCCTGTCTTTCGACATTTTTTCATTTGAACTTTCTGATTGTTCTACCTATGGACCAAACAAATCTGCATGGTTGGTCTTTCTGGTTATTTGTATTTCCTGCTATCCATCTGAGCGCTTTTTGATATCATCTCTCTTCTAGACTTTTCTGCTTTGACTTATTGGTTTAGTTTACTTTGTGATCTTTTTTTCATTCTGATTTCTTTTTTTTTTATTTCATTATTTTTCTTGTTTTCTGGCATTTCTGTTATTTAGTCCTTTTCTATCTTCCGTTCTCTCGTTACACTGTCATTGTTTTTGTATTTTGGTCTTTAAACTTACATATTTTCCTGTGTTATAGCTTTTACGTTTTTTATGTTGTCTGCTTTCTGAAATTTCATGCTGCTTCTAACTTTTAAACTTTATACTTTCTGATCCTTATATTTACTTGCTTTTTCGCCTTAATGTGGTTTTGCCTGTCAACTGATATTTTGTGCCTCCAATATTGTGCATTGATATTGTTGGTTTCTGTTTTTTGATCTATTTTGTAATTCCTTTTGCACAAGCTAAGAAAGATTATAATTCTTAGCTTCTAACTTTTGGCATTATTATCTGTTCTTCAAATTTCGCGCAATTTTCCTGATTTATCCTTGATAAACTTCCAGACAAGTGTGTCTTAAAGTAATGAGTGACCATTTTCAATGTCAATTTGATTTGAACGGAAAACAAATACAAACGATCGCTCCAAGAACAATCACGTTATTACCCATACAACCCCCATAAAATCGGACACTTACTTGATGTACACATAGTTGTGCAGTTGATCCTCGAATGTGATCTGGTTCTCCTTGTCGGTGACGTCGATGGTACCGGTGCTGCCTCCACTGGTCGGGGCCTTGCAGTAATTGCGGCACTGATCCGCGGTACAGATCGATGTCTTCGGTGGCGGCGCACTGGTGGGCGTTTCCGGCACGATGTCCCGCAGTTTATCGTCTGAAATCGGAAAGTAGAAATTAGAAGGCGATCTTCGTACGGAGGAAGTCGCTTTGCGTCACCTTCGCAATAGTCCCGCAGCATCAGCTGTTCGTTGTCGTCGGCGTTCAACTCAATGAACACCTCGTACTCCTTCAGACGGCCGTTCATCTTCAGTGGCGGTAACCATTTGACGGTCTGTGGAAAGAAAGGCGATTATCTGTTGAGAATGAACCTGAAGCCGATTGAATCTCGATCACCTACCAGCATGTTCTTGTTGACGCTGACTTCCACGTCCCGAACGACGGAAGGCGTTCCCGGAGCGGTCGTGAAGTACTTGATCTTACTCTGCCCGCCGAGGCCCTCCGAGCCGAGCGTGTACGTTTTGACGTAGTACGCGTACTGCGTGTACGGCTTCAGCTGCGTCAAGATCTTGGTCGTTTCCTTGTCCATGTTGAAGTCGCTGATATCGTCCAGTCGCCAGCCCTCGGTGTTGCAAGCGTCTCGTCCATCGAAGAACGTCACGTTGGCGTAGGGCGCCTCGATGTAGTAGATCACGTAACCGAGAAGCATTCGGGCGTCCGACAGCTCGGTGAACGGTGCCCACTGGATGATGGCCGTTTCCGATCCGATCGACTTGAGACTGGTTTCCAGCTCGGTGATCGAGCACGCCGCCCGATCTCCGTTGTTCGACTCCAGCTGGCTCTCGTTTTCGATCTCGATGCCAGGGTTGTACTTCTTGACCGCCTTGATCCGATCCGTGCACAGCATCGGGTTGTTGAAGAAGAACAGCTTGCCTTCGCCGATCGTGACATTGTGGTCGAACAGCTCTTGCAGATTCTGGTTCTCTACTACGTACAGGCTGGAACTGGAAGATAGAATAAACGAACGTGAGTTTGACTTAGTTTTGAGGAAACGATATTAAGGAGGAATCTTACTTCGAGACTTTGTTGCCCTTGCCGTGGATGATTTTCAGCTTCTTGAGGAAACCCAGCGACAGCAGAGGGTACGAACGAACGACCTTCAGGTAGCCCTTGATCTCCGTGATGCTGCTGAGGAAGTTCTCCAGCTCTTTGACGATGTTTTCTGCGGGAAAGTGAAATAATTAAACAACTATGAAGATCGGGGATTCCAACAACAGAAGGATGGAACACGAAAGGCTGTGTTTTCATACGGCTTGTTAACGCATTAACGCCTAGTAATGTATTTTGAGATCAGAAGCCTCGAACGCCCAGGGATCTATTTTGAGATCAGTTACTTTTATGAATACAGTTATGTAAGTTTTCAGACAAAATGCATGGTTGATTTCTTCGACAAAGTTGTAACAGAGCTCGACGGCAGTCTAATCACAGGATTTTTAATTCGGATTTCTTTCACTAGGTTGCGCTGTAAGCATAGAATATTTAATTTTTTAGTTGTTTTGTCAGCAGCTCTTATCGGTTATGTTACAATAAGCGTGGTTTCCAAATAAGAAATTCATGAAAGATTGTAGCATGGATCCTGGAAGCCTGTGTGGATTCCGGGTTTCCAGGGTGAATTCTAAAATTTCAGAATGGATATTGGGATTTCAGGCAGGATAGATCATGGGATTCCAATGTACATCCTGGGTTTCGAGTGCCGATTGTAGGATTCCAGCATGGATGCTGGTATTTCAGTGTGGATTCTTTGATTCCAGTACGCATCTTGGGATCGTAGTGTAAATCGTATAGGATTTCAGTGTGGATTCTGGAACTGTGGTGTGGATTGTAGGGTGACAGCAGATCTGTCCCACTTGGGTTCAGATTGAGTACCACTTCTGGTACTGCATTTGGTCCTTTGGTATAATTGTAATCCGGGGGCAAATTGGGCGGTGTTCAGACAGACCGGACTAGATCAAATTTTAGCGTGCTAAAGATTTGCTAAAGCGTCCATCAATTCTCATGTTTTGATACAGATGTTTCCTCAAATAGAAAAGTTCCATTACAACAGGAAACAACGCAAAGATGTTGATATTCCGAAGGCCTGGGGTACGTTTTCCTGAAACTATTGAAAAACACTTGGTCCAGTTTGTCTGAACACCGACCAATTGATCACTATTTTACAACTTTTTATTGTGTTATCCTTCAGAAATCAAATATTGTTTAATGAATTTCGACAAAATATGTAAACTTTATGGACCACGGGACAAACATGCGTAGAACGGCAGTACTCTATTGATCTTTATCAGCTTATGTTATTGGCATTTCATAAATATAGTTTTATTATTAAAAAAAACACAAAATGACACGCTGGGCGAAATTGATCACCATATAACAATGCAGGTTTGAGAATAAAAAAATCCCAATCTACTAAATTTGGGTCTTCTGAATTTATAGCAAAATTAAACTTTGAAAATCTGCCTAATAAGCCTAAATGTAGGTAATTTCTGTTGAAAAAAGCACATTATTCAAGAATAAACGCTATAAAGAGCAAAAACCTATATTTGCTGTGTTGTATGATATCAAAATTTAGTTCAGTAGTTCATACTTAAGCTTACACAACGTTTTAAACAAAAAAGTTAACATGTTGACATAACATCAGTGGATTATTTGGCACCGACATTTCCAACAGTATTGTTTACACCTTCAAAAACTGTGAATATTTCTATGCAAAACTGGCCCTAAAAAAATGAAATGGTTCGAAATCATCATCAAACATCTATAAATTCTAAAACATATTATGACTTTGGTGCCAACGAAACTTTCAGCATCTTATGGGGGAAATGTTTTTTTAGTATCGATCTGATAAAATATCCCCATTGATAAATTTGCCCCCGGATTACGGTACTGTTAAAAGTACCCAAGTTTGACAGATCGCAGTACACGTTTCACGGCATTCTAGATTTTGCTCTATTACCAAAACCTGGTATTCCAGTGTGGATCCTAACAGTTCAGTATGGACCCTGGGATGCCAGTGTGAATGCTGGGACTTCAAAGTAGATACTTGGATTCCAGTGTGGATACTGATATTTGGTGATCCTAGAGTTTCAATATGGATCCTGGGAATACTGAGCGTATTCTGGGATTCCAGCGTAGAACTCGGTGCTCTAGTGTGGATTCTGATGTTTCCGTGTGGATCCAAAGTTTTCAGTGTGGATTTAGATATTCCAGTGTGGATATTAGGATTTCAGTATGGATCCTAGAAAATCAGTATAGATCATAGGATGCCAATCTGGATGCTGAGATTCCAGTGTGCATGCTGAGTTTCCAGTATGGATCCGGGTATAACAGTATGAATCCTGTGAAAGTGAAAGTTTGTAGCGTAGATCATGGGATTCCAGTGTTGATCCTGGTATTCCAGTATAGATCGTGAGACTCCAGTGTAGATCGTGGGATTCCAGTGGGGATCCTAGGATTCTAGTATGGATCCTAGATATCTAGATTGGGCCTTAGGAGTGCAGTGTGGGTACTGGGACTCCAGTGTCGATCCTGAGAATCCAGTGTGAATTTCGGTATTAAATTGTGAATCCTGGATTTCCAGTGTGGATCTTGTGATTCTAGTGTAGAACCTGAGATTTCAGTGAGGATCTTGAGATTCCAGTGTGGATCATGGGAAACGAGTGTGGATCCTGCGATTTCAGTGATTGGATTGGGACATGGATCCTTGGTTTATAAGGAAAAACCTATGATTTCAGTATGAATTCTGGGTACCTTGTGTGGGTGGGATGGATCCTGGAAATACATTGCCCAAGTAACAATTTAGATTCTAACTGTCTTTATTTATTTTTATGGTAGTTTTACCATAGATTTGCATATTCTTCTAGGTTTTATAGTGATTTTCACCCAATAGAAATGATCTTGAACCGTTTTTGGTTTTAAATACTTCTCCAAGAAATCTTTGGATACATCACATAAAACTTTTCAATAAGAACAAGTGACCTTGGCAACAGTTTTATGAAACTTTCGTACTTATCTGTGAGAAAGCGCTCGAGCGAGAGTAGGAACTATTGGCCGAGAACATCATAAATTTCTCCCCCATCAATCAACGCACAAATATGTACATTATTGATTGTAGTATTATGAATCCTTTCGTGGATTTTCGGTCTGTTCTTCACGGAAGTCGTTGTTGAACTCACGGCGTACAACTTACTAATAACGCAAACAACCAGTGGTCTTCCTACCCTTGACCATAATTGGAGCGGAGCTGGACCACTGGACAACTCCTTGTAAGGTGGACTTCTGGATGTGGTTAAACGCCCGATTGCTTTCCCTGCTCAACATCTAGGCCTTATTAAGAAGTTATCCACAGCAGGTAGTCGTTATGTAGCTTTAAATTCCATGCCGTAACAAAATCTAGCATGAACCTTTTTCTCCAAGAACGAAAAGTGTAAATAAACAAACGTCAAAATGTGCTTCTCTTGAATAAAAAGAACGAATCTTATCACGTTCTTCAAGAAGATCAGTTTGTCTTCAGTTCGCCTTAAGCCTAAGAACTCTCAAGTAATATTTGTTACGCTTGCCCGAGTTCAGCATAATTTCATCATGTTATTATGATTGTGTTGAGTAAAACTGCCGCCATGATTGTAATTATCGATGCTTTGGCAAGGGAGCCATGTTGTTCAACATTTTCGGGCACCAAATTGATAAAATTGTTTTCTAAAAATTTTGTCAAGGCGCATTGTGCGTTTCGGGTGTTTCATGCATGATATTCACGATGTAATAAGCGAGACAACCGAAACACAGGAAGGTATCGAAAAAAACAGAAAGTTATCATTACAGATGTTTTAATTTGCATTTTGTTTTATTATTGATTGATAATTTAAGAAGAAGTATTTATAAATTCGTTAGCCAAACCAACATGGTAAACATATTGTGAGTTTAACTTGTCTTGAGAACTACTTGTGGAAGGTTTATTGAAGTGTTGAGGATTGTCATAAGTGATGATTACAAGTCTAAAGAGATAATTGATAGTTGCTCTCCAGCACCGTCTCTAGTGTGGGCCACTTTAGTCTTATGAAAGGTTTATCATTGAGTTAGTGTAGGATTGTAGAATTAGTGGTTTTATTTCTAGTTTTATAGAATTGGTGTAAAAGAATACTCCAAGAATAGCATAAAATTAACTTTGCTACTTGGGTGCATCCTGGGACTCCAGTGTGGATCTAGCGATTTCAATGTGGATCCTGGGACTGGAACATGGATCTTTGTTTTCCAATTTGATTCCTAGAATGCCGATGTGAATTCTTGGATATCAGTGAAGATCTCTGGAATCAAGTATGGGTCCTGTACTTCCGGTGTGGATATTGGAATACAAGTGGGAATTTTGAGTTTCCTTGGATCCTGGGATTACAGTACAGACCCTGGATTTCTGATGTCGATTTTGTAGTTCCAGTGTGAAACGTGGGATTCCAATAAGAATATTATCATAATTATTTTGAAATACTGTGCAAATGTTGTGGAAATACTGCGAAAATAGTGCACAAATCGTTTGCAAAAAAACAAATGATACTAACAAGCCTGGATTAAAATTAAATAGGCGAATGCAATTACTACGGCTATGTCTTTGTATGTATGTATGTTTGTATGTGCAAACTAGTATGTGATATGCATGGACGTGTATGTACACATGTCACCTGTCAGCATTATTTAGTGATAATGTTTTCATAATTTTAAAACAAACCGCGTTTTGTTATTTATGTTTATGTTAACATGTTATTACTGTTACATTATGTTTGTCACAGAATTACCAGAAATCATTTGAAAGTTTTATCAACTGTCCGCAATGTATCTTGCGAGAAATCTGCCAGACTGGTCTAGATTCTTCAATGTTCATGTGAAGAATCTGTAAAGTGATCTAAAATGAATTATTGGAAGAATATGTCAAATTTTAAGGCATAGTAGGGAGCCGGATCCTATTCTTGGCACTTTTGATTCACTTCGGCACTGGGGTTTTTTGAAAGTTAATGAGCTCATATTTGGCCGCAATATGCGTGGTATTGAAGTACATCTTATTGCAAAGTTTCAGATCATTTGGCCGAGAAAAACCCCTCATGCCAAAGTGAATCATGGAGGTGCCCAAGTAGCTCTGCACCCTACAACATATTCTTTGGGAGTTCTCCCTGATTCCTTGTTACATATATTGTTATCAATTATGTCTACGGTTCTATTTTCCTAAAATTCCCACTTCAAGCTCTTGATGAAATGCTAATTTGAAAGTTTTGTTCGGCGATACATCTGAGAACCTCTCCAAAAAAACTTTAAACATATTTGTCCGAAAAAAATTACTAATTATCCTTCTAGAATTCTTACAGAAATCGTACCAAAATGTATCCACTGAAGATGCAGAGGTCGTCACCATAAGTATCGCAATATTTTATATTTAGTCTTCATCTATGTGAATAGATGGCGCTTTCAATTGTCACTGTTTCGTTCTGTATATTAGTCGATCGTGTTTGAGCCCAGAAAGACAAATACGCTAGTCGCTAGTTGATACCCTAATGAACATAATTGCAGCTCATTTTCATTAACATTTTAGTTGTTGAAGGTAATGCTTAAATCAGCATACTCTTAAAAATAATGATATTTACAGATGACGTAAAACTTATTGCAATTAGGGGGAGATCCCCCAGTACCGGACACTTAAGCCTTTAAATTCATAATTCGAAAAATATTGATTTTATGGGCTCGTGTTACTCATTTACGATAAATATTATCATTTTTATAGTGTACAAAAATAAATTTGAAAATATAAATATGAATTTTGACATTGCATTTTGATAATGAATTTCAGTAACAAATTGATTGATCATGAAAGGAGACACCCAATACCGGACACGATCTGGAAATGCCTCTAATTCTGTAAATTTGAACATCATTGAATGTGTACACTATAGGAATAGTTTATAATTATCAATTCAATGTATTTGCTACATTTACAAGAATAATTCGAGTTTTCCTTAGTTTGCAAGATGCCTATCAAAAACCTCTTTCATATATGATGAAAAATAGCACATTTTACGATGTTGTTCTGAATGTTCATTCTTCTTAATTTTGTTGCATGTGTGATACCATGATCGACGGAACCCATGAAAAATGAAAGTATTTTGAGACACTGATGCAATAATTACAAAGATAACATATAACAAATCAAGCTGTCCGAAACTGAGGGACAGGAGGTGCTTAACCAAAATTGTAATTTGTCCATTTTTAGTTCAATTATGGTACAAAATACATTCATATTATCAAATTAGGATTATGTTCGATCATGCTTGCGGGATCCTAGGTATTTTTTCATATTCAAAATATTTATTAAATAGGCTCAAAATTAAGAAAATACGTCAATTTTTAAGAGATTTTCAAACTTTTCTATTTTTTTTAAAAGGCATGCATATTTCAGGGATGTGTTATTCTACGCAAACATTAGTCTACATAATAGCTTTCTTTTCTACTAATACACCATCTTGATTGGACCATGATTTCTCAATGTTTCGACTTTGTCCGGTATTAGGTGCTGTCCGGCACTGGGGGATCTCCCCCTAATTATCATGTGACTTAAACTCAAAAATAATTAAATTTCACGTTTTAATTGATGTATTAGAAAATTTTCGTGTCTTATAACCCAGTTTTACATTACCATTAAAAAAGGTGTCAGGGTACTAAATACAAATATTCAAAGCCATGAAAGTTTGTCGTAACACTTAAATTTGAGTAAATCAGAACGTGAATTTACATGACTATCGACTTTGTTGATAGCGTCCTACGAACCGTCAAGTTTGTTTTCGAACATGGCCGCGGTAAGACGTTCTCGAGTGTATCATTTATTTAAGCGGAAGTTATTTATCAAAACATCATCATTATTAGTAATAACTTGATAAATATCTGCAAAAAATCATTTCTGGTGATTGTTGTGCTGTTTTTGCTACCGGTGCGCGAGTGGTTATTGAATACGTTGGAGATTAAATTGAGAAGATTCACAAGAAGAAAGAAAGATGCAAATCGCTTTGTATGGCACTAAAAGCTTCTTCCCATGTTGTCCTGTGATGTTGGTTTGTAAAATGTGTTGTAGTGAAGCATTTGGATGCAAGACCAAAAGAAATTACCAACAGAATAAAAGTGCAGTGTTCTTCGCGAAAACAGATATTTTGTGCATAATAGCCAGATCAATGAAGGATCTCTTGCAGTTCTATCTTGATTCGAATGGAAATTTAAATGGTTTCAAAGATCTGTTATGTGGTCGAAAATGCTGGGGCAGTTTTGCTAATACAACTCGATAGTTTGTAGCAGATATTAACGGGAGGCAGGATTCTCGTTACTGGTTATTAGTTGGTAAGTTTTTCTCTTCTCTGTTTGTACATTATAGTACATTATTTATTAATGTGACACGAAAAAAGGCTCTAGTTAGAGGGATTACACGTCATGATGTAAAAGTAAGTCTTAAATCTTACTTTTATGTCTCGGCGTGTATCTTTTTTTTTGGCTTTTCTGTGTCATGTAATTTTAAGAACGGACGTAAAATAGCGTCAATTGGTTCGCTTCTTTTATGTGCATCTTAATGAATTTAAATTTACATGATATTTTCGAAGAGTAAATAAATGCTTTCATCTTATGCAGCAGCTCGCCTAGCGCCATTGGTGACTATGATGCATTCGTCATGGTATCAAGTTGGGTTTTTGACATTCTGGGTTCAATTGATCGCGACCAACAATTTTCTTGAACCAAACAGTAGATTATGTGCAATTTGCCATAAGTTTGAGATGGAAATCCCATAGTAACTTCAATTGAAATGCGCCAGCTCATGGAACAACCAAATGAGCTGAAATTTTCCGAAAGCCTTCCTCTATTTCTAAGAATTAATCCTGGGGGTGTCCCGTGGATTTGTACAATTTGCATTTTCTCCCATACTGAGCTGGGTCAGTCTATTTTGAATCCTTACCACTAATAAAAACTTCTTCCCGTGACAACCATGAAGATGCAGATGTATACTCGGTGTTTTGTAACAATGGATGTCACACTTAGGGACGTCCGATATTACGAAGTATCGATATTTGATTCGATACGATTATCGAATCAAAGTATCGATATCACCGATATATTGATTCAAAATATCGATATATCGAAATTTCATTTGATATATTTGAATGGAGCAATATTCCTATTTCGTATAGTAGTATGGTGTTTAGGTTTCTAAGATATGAAAAAAAAATCTTTGAATATTCAAAATTATATCTATTTTGTACGACATTAAAATGAATCAGATACATTTTAGTAGAATTCTAAAGGAAATCCCTTTTTTAAATACAACAAATAAATTATATACTGAAAAATAACCTAACTTTTTAACTAATGAGAGGCTCTATATCCTCTCATTACAACTCTCATACACCTTATCAGAGAATGTCAGATCGTTAGACAATTTTTGCGTAGGCAGATTTTGCAATCAGGGGATTTTTTATCTGGGTGTGAATAAGTGTCCAGTAATTTATCGTTTCCTATCCCTCAGTTTTCGCAAGGACGTGGCCAGGACAATTCTCGACTGCTGGAGGATGCGTCAATTTTGTCTAAGAGGCAGATTTGTCCCAAATCTTTGTCTATGATAACAGACGAAAAGGAGGCGTTCTATGACTGTGCCACCTACGTATTTATTTATTTTTTTACTTTTCCATAACCTTAAGACCATGTATTTTATATTTCAGGTATTTGTGCGAATTGTTTAATGCGAAAACTTTACAATTGTTCTGTTTTACATATATTATTGGACGATATATCGAAAAGAAATATATTGAATAGGAAATATCGATACCAAAATACCGAATATCGAAAGCAAAATATCGATATTCCGATATATCGGAAATATCGGAACGTCCCTAGTCACACTAACATTATTTCCCTTCCTCGGTGACCGTAAGGACGTAGCCGGCGCCGTTATTAACATGACTAAGTTTGGAGTTCTCGAAATTATTCTTTGAAGATGGTGTGCTACTCTCAAGCTGTATCTGTTGATTCCCTGTACAATTTTAGAATTTACAATTCCGGTCATTCACGGGGTACTAACTGCGAATTGTACGGTCATCAATGCTTATGCTTACGCTAGGAGTTACTTCAAGTATTACATAAAAAAGATCATCGATTCGTACAGAAATTGGTCTAACGACGATGTCTAACAAAAAAGAAAAGGAATAAAATGTTTTATGGAGTTAACCAAACAAAAAACAAAACATTTAAAAATTGGGTAAACATGTGTTTCTAGCTTAAACTTCTTACTCAGGCAGCACATTGCATAAGTTGTGTACACCCGATTCTGTTTTTGCACGGATTTTTTTTACACGGCCGTGCAAAAAAAGTTTCCATACATTTTTTTCCGCCAAAACCTTATTTTTGCATGAAACGTCGAGAAATGGTGTTACTTTTTTTGCACGGTTTTTGAAATTTTGAACTGAAAACTTTTTTTGCACGGTACGCATCCCCCGTGCAAAAACAGAATCGGGTGTATAATGAACGATAATATGTGAAATTCATGAATGATTTATGATATTCTCGCGATAAATCGCAAGCGGGAATCGAACCATGAGCGTCGAGCTTAGAGAGCACGTGATTTACTCATACGCCCGCCCATCGACGCTGGTTTTGAAGATATTCCGATGTTGTTTGGGCGACCAACATTCTCCATATCAAATATCTTTTGCGGTCATTTTGTTTTTGGTCAATCTATCAAAAAATATGTGTACCATACAATGCCAGGTAATAAGGAGCCACTCTGAATTAATTATACAAATCGGATCAGTATTCTTGGAGAAATCTGAAAATAACGATATGGGGTTTTTTAGAGTTTTCAAGATCTTCATTTGTCCAGCGTGGTACCAGAAACATAAATGCTCATTATTCAAAGACGGCTGCACCAAATTGCTTAATTTTTTCACAACATACTTGCATTAATGTATTATTCCGAGGAGTGAAAATCTGAATAAAATAAACATTCTGTATTTTAAGATATTTAGGGAGACTTACGGCTGGCTTCGGTACCATTCGACTATTATCGGCAACCAATTTTCAAACGCCAAATACACAGTATTTTTCTATCAAAACACTCCAATGAAAATAATCAGATGATTCTTTGCTCTGTCAGCTTACCGCTGACGAAATTTCCAAGACAGAACAAACAATTTTGCCAGGCACCCACAATCCACTCTCAGCCTCACTCGTTTGCTCGGCTATATAAAAGCACTCAGAAAAAAAGGCGCGCGACCCGAAAAGGAAAAAAAAAACTTGGCTTTCTTGACGCACTGCCCAGCAGCAAGCGTCAAGGTCAAAGGATCAAAAAGAACTAACCGATCACGCCACTTTTTCACTTACTAGACCGACGCGCGACATGTTTGATCCTGCCCTGGTCGCTGGTCCCCGTAGGTGCAAGCGTCAAGGTCGAAAGATCAGACAGAACTAACCGATCGTGGCACTTTTCATTTACTCTAACTGATCACGCCACTTTTTCACTTACCAGACCGACGCGCGACATGTTTGATCGAAAGATCAAACAGAACTCCCAAGAAAGTTGGTAATTCTTCATAGGTAACGAAGTATGGTTTTCATATAAGTTATCATAAAAGTGTTTCATATGAACGATCGTATGGAAATCTAAGACGACGCATCCTCAGTTCAGCCTTTCGATCAATCAGCCACATTTATTTCAGCCTTCCGTAGGAAACCAATCGTCATTAGCTGATCACTTACCTCCACCCCGACTACGCAGCTGAATCTCCAGCGACCCGTCGATAATCTCGCATCCCTTCAGCAGCTGCGCACTCTGGATATTATCGATATTCGATCCCTCGCATCGCTTCGGACACGTTCCGGAACACTTCCGACACCAGCGCGTTTTGTTCAGTTCGGTGATCAGTTCATGATCCAGGGGACACTCCATCAGGCAGGAACCGTTGTGCGGAATAAACGGCTGGTCCGGCAGGTCCGGATTCGAGTCCAGCGAGATCGGTTTCTTCATGGCGTAGCACTCGTCACGCGTTACACACCGGGTATGGTACTTGAAAGTATTGGGGGGACACTTGGCAACGCACTGCCGTTTGCCGGCCGGGTCAATGCTCAAGTGCCGACAGACGGAGCAGGACGAGGTGTTGGGCAGGTTACATCCGCCGAGACAGGATTCGGCATCGCAACAGACCCCAGTCTTCGAACAGGCTTTCGGGCATTCCGGTGGGCAAACTGGAAAGATGAAGAAGGAAAGTGTTATGAAGATGGTCAACTATGAGTACAGGTTCGTCACTTACTGGTTTGGCAGTGATTTGCGTTCCAGCAGAGGGTTCGTTTGTGATCCTTGTTGCCTCCCCGGACCGGGGCGGCGGGACATTTTTGTTTGGATCCATTTGGTAACATGACCGCCGTCGATTCCGCCGGGCAGATTGGGCAAACGTTGTCCTTTTGATTGTCCTGTTGAGGAGAAAAATAGAAGTAGGGAGTTAGTTTTCAGTTTACGAAATAGATGTCACAGGAATATTCAATTCGATTTCGATGTCGAATCGAGATGACTGTCAAAATCAAGCTTGTAGAAATAACTACCAAGAGTTTCAGTATGTTGAATTGCTCAGTACAGAATGTACAGCTACTCTATTTGATCCTAATTGCAAAATTGATAGCTCAACAGTTTACTCGAAAATGAGATTTTAATGATTTGAAACAATTACATTAATGCCAGTGTCAGCTTATAAAAAAGGTTCCAATTCAATCTCAATTTAATTCAAGTTAGTCAGTCAATATAATCGCAGATACCACGATGATCACGTTGAAGTTCGCTCTTGTGGGAGCATTGTTCACTATTGGTTGTTCGTTGCAGGCGTCGGTAGCGGCCATCGATTCCATCCGTTCGACAAACGAGGCCACTGGTTGTCCAAACGCGCCCAATGAACTTATTCGTAAGATCTTCATCGTAACGGTCCGTATCTTCCAATAACGATATTCCTCTCAAAACCAGGAGCTTGCCCTCAGAATGAATAATTCAATTGCTGTGGACCCTGCGAGCAGCTGGGCTGTGACAAACGTGCCAGTACTGTACGTTGCTTCAGATGCCCTTCAGATTGCTTCTGCAAGGAAGGTTTTATCAGAGAACAGCACCAACCAGCCGATGGAAGTCGTGCCCGATGCATTCCGATCGAGAAGTGTCCAGTCGCTACAAAAAGTTGCAAGCGTCGAGGGATTTCCCACATGTAACGGTTAAAAACAGTTTTTTTTAATATTCAAAATTTTTTGTTTTCAATGTGTAACAAATATAGTATTCGTGTTTGGTTCAATTTTTTTTTTCATTCGAAATTTTTGAAACTAAATTCAAATTTTTTTTCATTCGAAATTTTTGAAACTAAATTCATATCGGAATCTAATCGAAATCGAATTGAAATCGAAATTGAAAGCTATGTATTCGAAACTTTGGCCATGTCCTTGCCGTTTACAGCATTAGGGGGAGATCCCCCACTACCGGACACTTAAGCCACTAAATTCATAATTCGAAAAATACTGATTTTATGGGCTCATGTTACCCATTTATGATAAATATTATCATTTTTATAGTGTACAAAAATTAATTCGAAAATATAAATATGAATTTTGACATTGCATTTTGATGATGTATTTTAGTACCAAATTGACCGATCTTGAAAGGTGGCACCCAATACCGGACACCATCTGGAAATGCCTCGAATTCTGCAAATTTGAACATCATTGAATGTGTACACTATAGGAATAGTTTATAATTATCAATTAAATGCATTTGCAACATTTACAAGAATAATTTGAGTTTTTCTTAGTTTGCAAGATGCCTATTTAAAACCTCTTTCATATATGATGAAAAATAGCACATTTTACGATGTTGTTCTGAATGTTCATTTTTCTTAACTTTATTGCATGTTTGATACCATGATCGACGGAACCCATGAAAAATGAAAGTATTTTGAGACACTGATGCAATAATTACAAAGATATCATATAACAAATCAAGCTGTCCGAAACTGAGGGACAGGAGGTGCTTAACCAAAATTGTAATTTGGCCCTATTTAGTTCAATTATGGTATAAAATACATTCATACTATCAAATTAGGATTATGTTCGATCACGCTTGCGGGATCCAAAGTATTTTTTCATATTCAAAATAATTGCTGAATAGACTCAAAATTAAGAAAATACGTCAGTTTTTTAAAGATTTTCAAACTTTTTTACTTTTTTAAAAAAGCATGCATATTTCAAGGATGTGTTATTCTACGCAAACATTAGTCTACATAATAGCTTTCTTTTCTACTAATACACCATCTTGATTGGACCATGATTTCTCAATGTTTCGACTTTGTCCGGTATTGGGTGCTGTCCGGCACTGGGGGATCTCCCCCTATAGCTAAAGAACCAATTTATGATTATGATTTCAAATGATCTCGATCGGCACTAAATCATAGAAGCACAAGCTTCACACGAGATCCAATATGGAAAGGCAACCTCCGAGAAAGCCGAAGGAATTCCAAAAATGTTCCATCTCGGCAAAGATCGTGCGGTTGCTGTTGCTGCAGCTTCCTTTTTGTTTTTCTTTCCACTTATTGTCTACAGTTTCTCGGAACTAGCACCACCAACCGTCTGACCACATAAACTTATCAAACGGCGTTGGTCGAGAGTCGATCGGACGAGCGGAGAGGTTAGACGGATGAAGGGAGGACGGTGTGTTATTGTTTTTTCTTGAATGAAACATTTCTCATTTTTTGCGCCTTTCGCTTGATCGACTGGATTTGGGAATAGCCAAAGGCAGCCGCACACCAGTTGTCGTCATCATAATGTTGGCCACCACTGACGGTAAGCTTTCTCTCCGTTCAAATATGTGTATGAAGATTGTGCTGTACAGCTTGTTTTGGATCGAATGCTGGAGATTGATGCATTCATTGATACATAGGAGGAATTTATGGGTATAAAAGTCGCATAATTCAAACTTATGTTTTATTTGGTTAGGACGTGGCCGAGGTTTCGAAACAATATCGATTTCAAAATCAATTTTGATTTGATTTCGATTCGATTTCGATTCGATTTCGATTCGATTTCGATTCGATTTCGATTCGATTTCGATTCGATTTCGATTCGATTTCGATTCGATTTCGATTCGATTTCGATTCGATTTCGATTCGATTTCGATTCGATTTCGATTCGATTTCGATTCGATTTCGATTCGATTTCGATTCGATTTCGATTCGATTTCGATTCGATTTCGATTCGATTTCGATTCAATTTCGATTCGATTTCGATTCGATTTCATGGTTTCAATTTCATGATTTTTTATTTCTTTATTTTTCGTAATTTCGATTCAATTTCGATTCAAGTTTTGTTTTATGCAATGTTGTCTTCTTCGATTTTCTTCTTTTTTCGCATTTTCTTCCTATTCTTATTGTCTCGTTTTAACTTTCCGTTAAACTTATTGTTTCGTTTTTATTTACGTTTCCTTTTTTTGTTTCCCTCTGATCATTGTGTTCACCCCTAGCTCCAATTGTCTAATTGTTTCTTCAAGTGTCGAAATTTATCTTGCCTTGCAGTACTTTTCCACTCGTGTTCGCCGATTCGATTCCAACGCATCAGCCAATTCCACGAAAACAACACGTGACTCAGCGAATCGCATTCTATCCCCGGAACGTCATGAACTTCAAAACTCACAAACAAATTAGTCACCGTCATTCCGAACCGGACCGGACGATGATGACCGATTTGGCAAGCGCCCCGATGCATCGCGGAATTGCAAACGTCGAAATTCCATTCATACGTTCAACAGCTACGGTATCTATTGGCGATGAGTCGCGCTTACACGTGTTGTTTTGGTTGGCAAATTTTTCCGCTCGTAAATGGTACCGAAAAAAATTGGCGAGAACTGTGAGAAGTCATTTTGCGCAAAACAGGCTTCAAGCAGCGGCGCAAAAATGCACTCTCGAGAGCACTGTTCGGCGACGGACGGCACTGAACGATAAAATGCCATTAATGACAAGGTGGACAACACCCAGCTCAGTTTCCGATTCGCGGAGCTGGGGGTGCTCAATTATGGTTTGGGGGTGCAGAAATCGATTAATTTTTAATCGATCATTTCTCATTTTTGCATTGATCGATTAAAATTAAAAGTTTATAGAACTCCGACATGGACTTTCGAATTTTATTCGTTTAAATAATCCCGAAAGCTGTTCAGCTAGTCTTGCTCTTCTAGACATAGAAAAATCATTCGACAGCTAAAGGTTCGATTGTAAAATAAAAAAATACTTCAATTTTCCAACATACATTGTACGAATAATCCAAAGTTATCTGTCAAATCGTACACTTCAGGTTAATTATCAGAACCCCAAATCTGAAAGACTTCCTGTAAGAAATGGTGTTCCTCAAGGCAGCATTTTGGGACCAATATTCTACCAAATTTTCACATCTGAAATATCTGAATTTCCTCAGGGATGTCAAAAATCTTTGTTTGCGGAAGACACAGGCCTCTCCGCCAAAGGACGAAGCTTGCGTGTCATCTGTAGTCGATTGCAAAAAAGTTTGGATATTTGTTCTTCATACTTGCAAAAATGGAAGATTTCTCCTAATGCTTCTGAAACTCAACTAATAATATTCCCTCATAAACCAAAAGCTCTTCATTTGAAACCTTCAAGTAGACATGTTGTCACGATGAGAGGGCTTCGAATAAATTGGTCTGATAAATTAGCTTACAAAAATCACATTGAAGGCATCCAA
Organism: Aedes aegypti; assembly: GCF_002204515.2. Taxonomy (NCBI): domain Eukaryota; kingdom Metazoa; phylum Arthropoda; class Insecta; order Diptera; family Culicidae; genus Aedes; species Aedes aegypti. The sequence goes on from NC_035109.1 coordinate 373,337,200, forward strand.
GCCAAATGTAACAAATATGTAAAAGGTCTTTATCCCCTTATTAATAGAAAATCCAAACTTTGTCTTAAGAACTTTAGATTTTGTGAAAATATAAAAACGAAGAACAATTTCAGAAACTTGCTAGTAAAACATTATCGATTGGACATTGATCGACTTCTACTATCCGAAAAAATAATCGAACATCCCTATCCCGAACTCGGAACTGGACGTCTCACAATGTCTGCCAGGGTAGTGGTGACAGCGGTGCCAAGAAGGAGAAAGGAACCCCGAAAAGTTGCTAACCATCATCGTCGACCAGTGCCAACCAGAAACCGCCTGTCCGATCACTGACCATCGACCATTATTGGGGACGGACCAGAGTAAATGCAGAGGTGCAGAAGTGCAGCAGCTCAATGCAAAAACACGTTGAGTAGGTCGCGTATCGCGATCTCGCCGCCACGCTTTGCTAGAGAGTGAATGTAGTTCACTGCAGAAGTGCAGTGCGTTGATTCCGATGATTCCGATTTCTCTTGACTTTTACACTGATTTTGAAGGTCTCTCCCGGGACGGACCTTGGTGGTCCCTATGCCTTACTAAAGGGATAAGTATGGATAGATGTCTTGAAATCTGAATTTTAATTCGTTTTTCGACTAATTGGAAATATTTCTCTGTTGTTTAAAATTACCCAATCTATTAACTATCGTATTGAATACAAGAATATTTATAAAGATTTTTAAAACCTAAAATGATGATACTAAAATAAATGAACAGATCTAACTATGTTCAAAGTTCTGAAAAAGCAGTTCTAGATCACTCGAAATGACTTAAGGCCGCAAAAGTTCCTAAGTTACTAAGTTACATTTGAGGTTTTATGTGGGCTTTATAGCATAGCATACACTGACTGTACATGCTACTCCGTGATTAATCGGAACTGTAAAGAATCGTACTTCATTCCAAATGAACAAGGGATGGGACTATCCGTTTACTCTCAAAGAGCACATTTAAGCAGTTCTCATATTATTGATCAATTACGGCGTCGGCCAAGTCCTTACACTCAGTTGGGATGGGGAAGGAATGTTAGTGTGTACTGTTTGTTGTTTCTAGAGCCCTCTGCATTTCCACAATCACCACGGGAAGGGTGTTGATTGGTGAGGAAGGAAAAGAGATCTGGGAGTCACCTTTCATCGGTGATGCAATCGATGAATAAGGAGGAAAAATCCAACTCTTACTTAAAAATAGTTTGGAATGTTTATCTTGTGATGAAAATATAATGGAGGATATTGATAGAAGATCAAAACATTACGTCAACATTCATAATGTTGAACTGTTCGAATGTTATTTTTAAGTAATGACGAAAATTGAGTACTTAAATATTTGTACATTTAAACTATTTAAAACAGGAATAAGGGTTTATGCCGACACTTGTAGTGATCAATCATCCATAGTTCAATCGAAAAATACAGGAACGTAACGCCGTCACAAGTATGAAACGAGCTCACCAGTTGGCAATCCATCCTCGGATGAACACGAATATCTTTTCGCACTTGAACAACCCGAACCGAACACGATTCCGGTCTTGATTCCGTTGTTCACCCCACAGTAGCGTGCATCGGAATCGAAAGACCACACACTACCTCGTTTATAGGTGACTTAAATGAACAAAATGGTCTATACAACCGTGACGAAACCAAAATTGTTCGGTGCTACGGATGTTTCGTTTGGTGAGAATTATAAGAAAATCACAGCACACATATTCTACAGATTGTCTTGCAAGCAGTGCTGGGAATGGTAATAGTAGTAGGCTTGAACTTCGAGAAACTCACGTGACTCTTCCTAGTACAGTAATTCATAAATGTTAATCTCATCAAGTAACCTATGGTGGATGCATGAATTTTCTTCGGGAAATGCAGCAGAAAATAGAACTTTTTGCAATTTCTCATCGTAATAGGCTGATTTTCAGTAGCACGCCAATCTTTCACGAAACGGTCTACTTCCCTCCACTAAAGTATGCAGTGCGGGAATAGTAATTACGCAACTGTTTTGAGTTGTGTAATGAACCATTACACAAGCACTTTTCGGAAATTGTAAAATGATGGTGAATGCATTCCGATATAATTTCTGAAAATGTTGTACATAACTCGTTGCAGAACTCGATTTTTACAGCACTCGTCGTAACTATCCAACTTGGCAAGCCTCGTAGGATAAATTTACGACTCGTGCTGTAAAAATCATTATTCTGCAACTTGTTCCGTAAACTACTATTTTTCTACAATAATTTTGGGTTGCCCTTAGCAACGGTGCTATTTTCAAGGCTTTTTGCCTACATGTGAATTTCAAGATTTTTCTCAACCCTGCTTGCAAGGTTCATGTTTGTGACGAAGTAGCTGCATGTTTTTTTCGATGGCTCTAGTCGCTTCCAGGAATAACTTCGAACTACTCAATGTATCGGAGTTGTTGAAAGATTGGTGACATTTCTAAGACATCACGTTCAAAACTTGTGATCTATTAAAAGTTTGTAACTAGAGTATACATTTTGAGAGTTTTATGATCTCGGTGATCTGATCTGAGATTCAATGGCAAAAAGATCTTCTTGGCCGAATACTATCAAACTATTTCCTAAGAATTCTCTACCTCAGTTTCACCAGAAGCTCCTTAGATTTGTACCCGTAGATTTGGCTCAAAAAATCTACCGCTGCTAGTTTTCAAAATGTTTTTAAAGGGGCATCTTCAGTTGTTTATAAAAAACATTCACGAAATTGGTCTTCATTCGAAAATTCCCAGTGAGCCACGTATCGTATAAGAATGTGCATCCAAAATCACATATTCATGCGTCCAAAATCAGAATCGCACAAGATCTTAAATTAAGCGTTATCAATGTCAATACAAGTTGTACATAAATCCCCAATACAATCCATTAACGACAACCTGTTTTGACAACAAAACATGTCGTAAATAGTGCAACATAGAATCGCGTGATGCTATATAAACTGACAGATCATATATCAATCCAGAAAGCATCGTATGAAATCGCAATAACTTAGCAGAAATTGCCACCCAAACTTTGTATCTGCTGACGATGGGTCTCAAAGAACAACAAAGTATGCGTCGCTGTACATGAAACATGTTTTAATATTGGCAATTAATCACCCATCATATATGCAACCCTTGGTGGTACAGTGGTTAGGTGCCTGATTCCTGATCCAGAGGTCCCGCGTTCAAGCCTCGCTTGGAAACTTTTTTTTTTATTTTCATCCAAATTTTGTGGCATCGTATATCTGATCGCAGAAAGTCTGAAAAAGTCGTGCCAAGTACGCATATAGCCTCCACTTTGGTAGGTATATAGCCTTTTCATGCATTCTATACGATTGAATTGGTTCATTTAGAATGATGTATAACAAAAGTAATACCAACCAAAATGTTGTCTGGGTTTCTTCTGTATTATTTGCAGAGTAGCAGCTTATTCCTTCAGAACTTCGTGTAGTTCCCGAAGTACAGCATTTCGCAAAAAAAAAAAAAGTGAGGTTATTGGCACTCATTACTGTTGTAATTTTAAATAATGAATGGATGCTTTCTGGCCGAATATTATAGTATTTTAGTAAGTTGTGAAGGTATCTTGAGCATTGATAGAAGGATTCTATCGAAATTTGCGTATTCCTGAAATTCTTGGTTGAATCTCAAGGATTCTCAAGTAACGGCAATACCATATTTAAACTTTAATTTAAAAATTTGACACTTTTTAACATGTTTGACGTTTGCTTAGTTGACAAAAACACCACAGGGGTTTTAGTTTTAACACTGGGGTTGTTTCTATCTGAAATTCCGGAAGAAACACGGAAAACAAAATATACCCAAAATTTGAGTTTAAGCCCAGGGGTGTCACAAAATCTAAAAAAATATTTTTTTGACTTAAACAAACGAAAAACAATAAAAATTGAGTAAACATGTGGGTTTGGCTAAAACTTAAGCTTTTAGAACTGAAATTGGGACAGGCCTATTATTTACAGGATTAAGAGGACCCCTCGGCGGATCCTGGGGATTCCTATCCGGAGTTTTCTAACGGAATCGTTGAAATTTCTATCATGGTTCTGACAATTAACATTGGATTGTTGAGAATTGTTAGCGAATTCTTGAAGATTCTGAGTAGAATCTGAAAATTATTAGCTTAGTATTATTAGAACCTAATCATTTGAAAAAGAATCATGAGAATTCTAAGCAAAATTCTAGCGAAATCTATGAATTCATTTTGAGATTCATGAGTAATCTTGAGTGTGCTGCGAAACCTGGATTCTCAGATATATGCCCGACAGACCATTATTAAGAAAAAAAATCCATCAAAACTTATTACAGGGCTCGACTCCTAAGGTCATTCTGCACCTCTGAGTAAAAATCTTTAAGAGGAATCTCAAGAAATCTTGACTTGAAATTTTTGACTAAAAAGTTCAATGTAATTCATATTAAAATTACGCAATAGTACCGAAAAAAAAAAACTACAAAACGCTCAAAATTTGGTCAAACTGTTCTCAACTTGTAGATAATTGTTACTGTTGTTGGAATTAGAAATTTTTACAACTGACCTACCTGAGTGTAAGTATATTTTTTGCATAGTTTACTGGTTTAAGTTTAATTAAATGTTGTTTTCAATGTTGAACCGATTGAAGAGTAAACGAATCAATTATTTGTTAGTCTTGATATTATTAAAAAAAAAAAAAAGGCGCGTATCGACCGTTTGTCTTCCATGGGGCCGATGACCTACAGTGACAGGCGAGAAAAAAGATCATTTTACCGTATTCCATACAAAATGACCACTTGGTGACTTGGATCTTGGCTACTAGATCTCCGATTAGGCTGAAATGTTTACCGCAACTGGGAAATAACTTGAATTTTTGTGGAGTGAAAAATTCACAGCATTTTGACTTCAAGGTTATCGCTAATGCTCCATTTTGTAAAAATGCTATTTTTTTCCATTTTGAACTATTTTTGAAACGAAAGGATTTAGAGCAATATACCCTTTGGCAAAAATGTTTTGTTTAACAAGAGAAACAAGCACGTAGAATAAAAAAATCTATAAAATTCATACTTTTCAAAATATATAAAAACCCAAATTTTTTAACATTTCCTTCAATATGGGACATTTGCGATAACTTCAAAGTGTATGATCCAAGTTTCCAAACATGGCCATTCTGTATGAAGAACAACAAAATGATCTTTATTTTCATCGGTCACTGTAAACCTTATTGTTGCAACTTTTTCTTCCAGCATTCGCAAAAATTGACCAGCTCATTGAAGTATGCCTATTTTATTCGCTCAATCGTTTTCTCTTCATCGCTGCTCTCTTCGCATTATTATTGAAAACTGATTTATTTTTCGAAACACTTTTCAGTGTTGTTCGATAAAAGATTGCCTTATCGTAAAATAGAAGCATTGTGGAGGTATTTATTTTGGCGAAGTTATTAGCGAAAGAGAAAATCGATGAAATCACTGAACAGTACTGAAGTACTGAACAGATTGTTACGGCATGTTACATGTGGAGAGTAATTAGTTTTCATTAGGTAATACTGTCTAGTGGTAGATATGCCATTCAAAATTTGGTTTCAATTCTTATCTGTTAGTGTGTTAATACAATATATCTAGGTGACCATGTAGTAATAAGAACCATGAATTCTATAGATATTGCACACATATCGTTATCACATGTTATCCACATTCCAGTTAGTTCACAATGTCGGACGTATCGGATGACGAATTTCAAAGTTGCGAGAGTAAACAAGACACAAGCGAAAATTTTACAATTATCACCAGCATAAGATCCCTGAAGATTTTACACGATGATTACTTATACCATAAGGATAGAACGGTTGGTATCATTTTGACGTAGGACTACGTCTTTGTTTTCTATATTGGGGTGCACTTTAAAAGTACGGAAAATGAGACATGTAACGAAATTAGGGGAGATTTTGAACGTTAATAACTCAGTTGTTTATGAACCAATTATTACGATTTTAGTATCATTCGATCAGAAATGTATCTACGCATCGTTAGTAATATATCCTATAAGTGAATTTTGTTGTTAAACTATTGAAAATTTGATAAATGTTGACCCCTTTCTTATCCAACCAATCACGTTCGAGCACTTTTCGACGGTGTTGCTTCCCACTATAAAAGCAAACGGGTCCCTGCTTCTTCCCTCAGTCTTCTTTTTGCGGTCGGACTGTGAACACGGTCGGGCGAGTCATTCTCGCTTTGCTTTTGCACCCGCGTCACAGTCCAATTTGTGTCGTCGGAAGAGGAAGACGCAAGATTGATTTGCGGCGGCGATGACGATGGCTTGGGCGCTTCTCCGAGCGGCAAACTACTGCTGCTCGGAGAAGCGTCCAAGCCATCGTCGTCGCCGCCGCAAATTTATCCGCGCTCCCAAATTTCGACCCGTGATAAATTCAGCATAGGCGGTCAAGAAGCAAGCCCGTTAGGAGCCAATTACCAGAAGCCCCCAGAGTTGCTGATCCGAGGAGTTGCTGCTAATCGCGCTTCGGAATCGCTTGAGATTCCAAGAGTGAGCATCGTTTCCAGATTTCGACTTGTGCCCGGGGATCCACTACCCGTTGCTGTTGCTGTTTGCGTTAATGATTTCCCGTTTGACCATTGCAATCAAGTGATAACTTCCCGCAGTGCACAGTGATTTTTTTTGCCGATTTCGTGATCGAAATAGAATAGCGTCTAAACTGTTGGTTTTAATGAAAAAGTTTGTTCAGAGAAGTTTCTTGATTTGTAAAAGCGCTTCTTTTGATACTAGCGTCCAGGTGATTAAATCACCTAAAAGTGAGATAAAAAAATAATTTTTTTACCTGTTCGAGATAGACGGTCGGTGTCTTCAGCAAAGTTGTAGCACATGTTAATTCAAGACACTTTGTCTAAGACACCAAATTTCTATCTCTTATACATTACAAGATATGCAATTTTATCTTAAAATGACCCTTAAAAATCAAAATTTTAGTATAACTTTTTTCCTAAATTTTTGACATTTTTTGTGTCTTCTACAAAATTGTTCAACTACCAAATCTACATGTTTTTGCTGAACATTGCAACTTGCTATCTCTTATGATAAAATAGTTATTTTCAAATAATCGATTTTTATATGGCTTTTTTGGACTAATAGCATTAGTTTGGACGCAGATTGACGCACATAGCGATTTGCGATTCTGAAAGGACTGTTTTTTCACTTTCAAATGACACTAATAACTTTTGGCCAGAAGCGGTCTATTGATTTTTATGTTTAAACTAGTTAAACCATAAAAATGCATTTTTTTACGCTTTCACGACTTTTTTCTCGTTTTCATAACGTTATTTCATATATAAAATGTTGGATTTGATACGTTATGATCATTTATATAATATTTTATATACTACCTCATCCACAAACTTCATTTAGCACATTTCCATGCTAAATGGAATGCTTTTATTTTTTTTATTTTTGTTTAAGTCATAACGTTTGACCCAACTTTTGACTCTCGATAGAGCGTTACGTAATTTGTAAACGGTGCCATTCGTTTGTTACGCAACTTTTATTTGTGGCGCTACCATTTAATGTCTTTGTTCCTTTCAAAATCTCGCGATACGCGGCATAGCTAATAAAAATCCTCTTTGTGTTATACAAATTCTTCTATGATACAGGAACAAAATTTAAAAAAAAATATCGAGAATAATATGTGTGCTGACACTTCTATAGTGAATGTAAATTTCACTTATACTAATACAGACAAAGTAAATGCTGATTTGATATAAAACTGTAACAGTAAACGCCGATTGGACATGAATCAGAACTTTAAGGACATGTAGGAAGGAATCCCTGTCATGGCAGGGAAAATGGCCTCCTCACACATACAAACACACTTTTTCTCAAAATATTTCACTTACCTAATATTATTCACTCCCAAATTGCATTGCTAACTGTACATCAGAACACTGTTATGTTACCATTATTGTAGTTAAAGTAACTCATAACTAGCCAAATTTCACAAATCGTGCTAATTTTCAACACGAACGACGAACATTCTCTCGTTTGTTTATACTTACTCACCCGCTAACGAAAAATACTTTTCGCCCAATTTTATCATTTCCGCTACACGTAAAACTCCGTACTCAGTTAACTTTCATTAATTATTTATTGAAAGACACCTTCTCATTGATTTCTGATGGATACAACATAAATCTTTATAGATCCGTGCTCAAAACAATCACCCGTTCTCAACTTTCCGCTTTTTTTATTTTTCTAATATCAAGTCGGCTGCACGCTTGCAGTGCTGTCAGGAATGTTGATGGTTACGCATGATATCAAGCAATACTATTCAGTTGAAATTAAAAAGACTGGAACTGATGCTGGGATTAATGCCAACGGAGTCTTATTAATTGTAACTACACTATTACCAACTAGTAAGAGAATATATTTTGTGTATCACTACTTTGAGACGGAAGTTTACGGATTCAAAGGAGTTTCACCTTAAATTCAGTGCATATTATTGAATTCTGTTATAACTGTTAGAAACTCTGTGAATTCAGTGAGAACTGTTGAAAAATGTCTGGTCCAACAAATACACGTATGAAATTTGTTAAAAATTAGTTGTACCATTCCTTATTATCATGATTTATCATTTTCATTTGTTTGTTTAATTTGTTTACCGGCAAAACAGACCGATGATGCTCCGAGTAGGAGCTATAAAATGCATTTTTATGGTTTAACTAGTTTAAACATAAAAATAAATAGACCGCTTCTGGCCAAAAGTTATTAGTGTCATTTGAAAGTGAAAAAACAGTCCTTTCAGAATCGCAAATCGCTATGTGCGTCAATCTGCGTCCAAACTAATGCTATTAGTCCAAAAAAGCCCCATAAAAATCTATTATTTGAAAATAACTATTTTACCATAAGAGATAGCAAGTTGCAATGTTCAGCAAAAACATGTAGTTTTGGTAGTTGAACAATTTTGTAGAAGACACAAAAAATGTAAAAAAATTAAGAAAAAAGTTATACTAAAATTTTGATTTTTAAGGGTCATTTTAAGATAAAATTACATATCTTGTAATGTATAAGAGATAGAAATTTGGTGTCTTAGACAAAGTGTCTTGAATTAACATGTGCTACAACTTTGCTGAAGACACCGACCGTCTATCTCGAACAGGTAAAAAAAATATTTTTTTATCTCACTTTTAGGTGATTTAATCACCTGGCCGCTAGTGTCAAAAGAAGCGCTTTTACAAATCAAGAAACTTCTCTGAACAAACATTTTCACTAAAACCAACGGTTTAGACGCTATTCTATTTTGATCACAAAATCGGCAAAAAAAATCACTGTGCAGTGCTATTTGCCATCGGACCTTGTCAGGACCATCAAATTTGTGGAAAAGAGTTGAAGGAATAATATTTCCGACCTTATTAGATCTTATATTTCTCAATCAATCTCGCAGCTTCATACAAAATTTAATTTGTTATGAATAATTGACTATTCGTGGACGCTGCTGCAGTGCCGTCGGGGTGAGTGCTCAACATTTCACAACGATTGTAAACTAGAGTTGAATTTCCGACAGTGTATTTGATTTGCCATATTTTATGAGAACACTTCGATTATGAAAATGATCACATGTAACAAAATTGCGACATGTTTAGAATGCTTTTGAAACGAAATTAAAGAGTTATTTGTGTAACATTCCCTAATGTGTTTACCACATATTTGCTATAATCTATTAATTCATCTCATAGCATCATACAATAATTGATTTATTACGAATAATTGACAATACGGCAATTTGAGGATGTTTCCGAGGACGCTGCTGTAGTGCCGTCGGGATGCAATATATTTTCAATTGTTACGTGGTCCTACGTCACCAGTTCGTACAACCCCATAGGGATGTACCCTTATAGTTTTTTAGGCATAACAATGAAATTTATACAGATTTTTATTACACACCGGTCATGTGTTACTGGCAATGTGCTCTGCGTGAAGAACAAGATGGCGTCTCCAAATGTGCAGGACGAGCTTGGACCATCGTTAGTCAAGGCAAGCATACATTACTGTCCACATCTGAGCACAACCACATGTCGAGTCAGTTAAAGACGGATACAGCACGATTTAGAGCCGCTTCGAAAAGCAAGGCAGATGAAGGATCAGTGTCCGGAAAAAAATAATGAGGACGATTGCATCTGATTTTTCCTCCGAAGTAAGCATTTTAAATTTCTGCCTTTAGTTGTTTGTTTTGTCCATTGTTCAACAGTCCAATTTCTCACCAAATAATGAATAGTCCATGCTTTTCTTATACATAAATATATTGTGAGAAATAAGACCGTTCAACAATTGGCGATTTACCATACTTGATTGTATACGTATGGTAATCTGTTCCAGGTGATAGCTACCACATAAAAGTTGGCTTAACGTAAGATGATCCAGAGAACTAGGAAGACGATTAAACTCCCAACCGACCCAGTTGATTTTGATGACATTACCCAAATATATGGAGGCCACTAGTTGGTTTGCATAAAATTCAATTGGATCAAGGACGTCTCATGATTTTTGCGACCATAGCAAGACTGAGCAAGTCGCAAGTTCTAGTAACTTGGTGGTACTTTTTCGTCGGCTTCTGATTGTTTCCGTCAAATATTTAGCGATTAGCGGCATTTTGTCGATTAATGACAAAGGACTTCTTGAACACGTTCAAGGATTGACAATGATCCTGTCACAGCGTTAGTTTTTGACGAGATAAACAAGTTTGCTGAAGACAGTTTTTGTTTAGGGCTATCAAATTTTAGTAAAAATAGTTTTACATTTTCCGTCGAAAATGTCACATTAGTTGAATCGTTATTACATTTAAACTTGTGGTTGGAAAAATTGTTCAAAAATATATCAGGGTGTCCATTCAAAATCAGTTTTCCGATTCCCGGTTTTTTCCCGGATGCCTAAAAGATTAAAACCGGACGACATCATGGTTCTGGGATTTCATATATTTTTAGATATTTTTAACAGGGAGCTTTAGCATTGAATTTGATTTAAAAGAAAAAAATACCCTACCATGGCTTTCGAAGCAATGTCTTCAAAAACAAGTTTTTTCACCAATCAAAACTCTATGTAGATTGATAACATCAGAACACCATTTCATGTTTGTGCTATGAATAGTCAAATGGTGAATAACATTAGAAACACTATTGTAGTCCTACGAATAGTAGTTTTTACATAGAAGAGGATTGTTTAAATATAATCACTAACTCTTAGAAGGATTTTGTAGACTCTTCAGCTGTTTGCTTTTGCAACTTTTTTTGTCATATAAATGTTCAAATTTTTAAGGACTGCATATAAGTACTATAAAAGTCAAAATAAATAAAGAAATCCAGAAATTAGGTTGGGAACGATTTGAAATTTGAGAGTTTGGGACAAACACAAAAGTTATTGAAAGTCTAAACAATCCACAATAAACATGTTTTATGTAAAACTTTAATCAATTGTCAGGGCTTTAAGTTGGCTAAAGGTACCGTTAGATTAGATTTTTCATTTCGTAAGAAAATAATCGATATGGTAGAAATAACCTTCTTCTTCTTCTTCTTTCTGGCGTTACGTCCCAACTGGGACAAAGCCTGCTTCTCAGATCAGTGTTCTTATGAGCACTTCCACAGTTATTAAATGAGAGCTTTCTTTGCCGATTGACCATTTTTGCATGTGTATATCGTGTGTCAGGGAATCGAGAAAATTTCCTTTACGAAAAGATCCTCGACCAGCGGGATTCGAACCCACGACCCTCAGCATGGTCATACTGAATAGCTGCGCGTTTACCGCTACGGCTATCTGGGCCCTACTGGAAATAACCTACTAGTATTTATTTTCAATCGAAAAAGTACGAAGAATGGCGTGCACTCAATTGACTTCGTAATAAATTCTGAGAGATTTTGGCACTATACTATGTATTTAAATGCAAGTCATTGTTCTACAAATCAAAAATGTTTATAATGGCCAACCCATCCTTTACGAAGTATGCCTAAATTATTAGTTAAACATGGTGATGGTTCTTGAAGAAATTCTCGACCTGCTGCCGCTCTCGATGAATCCAAGAGATCATTATGACATAAACGATACCTCGCGAAAAAATAAATGCTGACATAACTCCAAATAATGACATGATTTCAAACAAGCATTTTTCTATGAATCCATCAGAAAGATTGCCAAGAATTTTTTCAAGAAATAAACGAAATCTGCCCAAAAATACTGAAACGACCTTGCTCTTTATTCATCCATTAAAAAGATCTCAAGGGTCTCACAAGGAATACACTAAGAATGGTAGGAAGAATACACTGTAAATCTACAAAAACTCATACAACATCTTGTCAGAGACCTCACTAGGACTTTGTTATAAATCATGGATTAGTCAAGTTAGTAATTCAAACAAGAAATATTCAAGAATCTGCCAAAGAGCAAATTCTTAATGAATGTCATTGGAAAGATCTCCCAATAAACTTCCAAAAAACTTCTAGCTCAGTTCTTCTCCAACCGCTAGAAATGTGGTGAAATTTTCAAGACAAAATAGGGTCCTAAAGCCCTGTCCCAATTTCAGTGCCAAACGCTTAAGTGTAGGCCAAAAACATTTATTTACTCAAATTTTTAATGTTTTCCGTTAGTTTAAGTCCAAAAAAACATTTTTTTATTTTTGTTTGAGATTTTGTCACACCCTTGGCTTAAACTCAAATTTTGGGTATACAGTTAAACCTCCATGAGTCGATGTTCCATTACTCGATATCGACTCATGGAACCATACTAAAAATCAAATTTCATGGTTACTATGATGGTCCCTTCAAGCAGCTTTCCATAGCATTGCTGCTCCATGACTCGATATTTCCATGAGTCGATGGTCCCTTCAATATCGACTCATGGAGGGTGGACTGTATTTTTTTCCGTGTCCCTTCCGAAATGTCAGATAGGAACAACCCCAGTGTTAAAACTAAAACCCTTGTGGTGTTTTTGTCGATTAAGCGAACGTCAAACATGATCAAAAGTGTCAAGGTTCATTTATAGTCCCAATTTTTAAATTGAAGTTAAAACATGATATAGCCGTTATTTGAGCGGGAAAAATTGCTAAAGTATTTGCAGTAACATGTTCTTTCGTGGTATCAAATTAAAACAAAATTTCATTAAAAATTATAGGACCCAATTGCCGAAACTCATTTATAGAATCCACTAAAAATCTTATTTGCAAAGCAATACCTAGTCTTTTCAGAGATTTTTCAAAAAAACTTTCAAGTAACTTGCCAATAATCGCCACGATTCCATTTAGGATTCTTGAAAATATGCCATCAAAAATGTGCCATGAATCTTGATAGCAATTCATGAAGCATATCATCAAGACACTTGCAAGTACTCTTCTCAACAAGGATTCCAAGGATCTCACGAATTTTTCCCAAAAACTCCGTTGAATGTGCTTAATATATTTAGCCAGAAGTTCACAAAACATTTCAAAAGAAATCCGTAACAATTGTGGAAAAAAAACTGTCAGAGATCTCTTCTTGAAAACAACGATATACCAGAAACCGTAAACTGTTTCTCTAGCACTCAGTCATGCATTCTTTTGCTAAGTTTTCTAGTGCTTTTTCCCGGTGTGTCCTACAATTTCCCGTGAATTTCTTGTATTTTTCCCGGGCTTTTGTAGTTCCCGGGTTTTTCCCGCTTTTCCCGGATTTCCCGGATGGATGGACACCCTGATATATGTTAAAATTCAAGTTATGTCTGATGTTCTGTGAAAATTTAATTCAAATCGGTCCATAATTAACTGAGAACTAGCTTACCATTTTGTATGGAAATCTATTCCAATAAAGTCATCGCCAGTAGGAGTATATACAAAAGCATACAATGTTGAACAGTAAATTCGGAAACGCATCCATGCAATTTTACAAAGTTCACACCTCGTATCCAGTTCTTACACTTGATTGTATTTATCAGCTTAATCAGCTATCCCAGCTCATGTTAAGATATTACCTGCCACAGCTAGATTTTAGTCACTGAGTTGAACGCGTCCTACAAATCAGTAAACAGATGACGATGAATTCAATAAAAAGAAAATAGATGGTAGTAGATGGTATAGAGAGTGGGAGTCCTAGTGATGTTGAAGCTTGGGTACTACTTATATGGTATTTGTTTGAAGTTTTTGAAGACTTTGTTAATCTTGGAACACTTTTTACATGTGACAATGATGTAGTTAAAATTATGTTGAGGCTGAGAATACAGAAAACGATAATTTCAACCACTCAGTTCCAAATTAGACCTATACATTGGGAGTAGTACTAGATGCACAAAAAAAATAAATAAAAATCAACAAAACAAATATGGCAGACTTCAGTAGGCTGGCCACTTAGTTTAAAAGTTGAAAAAAGAAGGTAAGTAAATATTCAGTATTGAATGATTCACTTTTATCGAACATAGCATCAACATTATATTGATTTTTTAGTAGATTTCAATCCTTTAAATTTAGCTTACTGGTTCAAACCGTGTCAAAAACATATTCAAACCTCTTTGGTAAATCAGTTGTAAATATGTCTAATTATAACACCGATAACAATTAATTATATACCAGTTGAGAACGGTTTGGCCAATTTTTTTGAGCATTCTTCTATGTTTGTCGGTGCTATTGTGAAATTTTAATATTCATAATATTAAAGTTTTAGTCGAAAACTTCAAATCAAGAGTGACCTTAAGGTTTTTTTAAAAGGCCCAGAGGTACAAAATGACGGGACCTTTCTTAGCCGTGTGGTAAGAGCCCGCGGCTACAAAGCAAAGTCATGATATAGGTGTCTGGGTTCGATTCCCGATCGGTCCAGGATCTTTTCGTAATAGAAATTTCCTTGACTTCCCTGAGCATAGAGTATCATCGTACCTGCCATACGATACATGAATGCGAACGAAGTTCAAGACTTCTTCAAGCTATCCTTCAGCAATATATCTCATACGGTCACAGCGAACAATTTCCGGCCAAAATTTCGATGAATCAATGAAAGTTCAATAGCGCTGGAATCCATCACTCCTCTTTGGCCACAAGGAAAAAAAAACGTTCCAGTAGAAGTGGGACCAATTCGTTCCTTTTATGATTCCTTTTCCACCGCATCTATCGGCCGGATGAATCACTCTATTAAGGCTTTGATGGTCGGCTTCTTGTCGTAGGAATTGACCATCTCCCATTCCTAAGTCCGCAAAAACGAAACGACCGCACAATGATTCGAAGGCAGAAAAAAAATTCAAAAATCGGAGAAGTTTTCTCCGAGAAGTAATATTTTTCTAGGCTTTTTAACAATTTTGTAGTTTAAATACAAAGTTTGGAGCAAAACCATTGAATTTTGAATTTTGTATAACGTTTTGAGTGGATCGTGGGTCATTGATCACTCCAAAACAAGAAATATTTGAAAATAATAGTCTAATAATTGCCAAAAAATATGCCAACAATACACTTAAATGTGCAATTCTTGCTGAAACCAAGACGCTATCTGCATACATCGTTAGAATTCTAAATTTATGTCACTGATCGCTAACATATGCTAAAAGGGTGGTCGTTTTGGTTTGCTCAAACTGGTGGTCAATGAAAATTCCATCACTGATGAAACCCTTCGAAAAATGCCTGATGTACGCCATTAAGATCTTTGATAGAGCTTCTGAAACCTTAAGGAAGTTTTAGATTCTCTCCCGGACGAAGTGCTGAAGAAATGCCAATAAAAGATCCAGGTAGAACTTCCGGAAGAATTTCCGTAGAAAATTGGGCAAATGTTTAAGTTTCAGAGAATTTCAAGAAACTTCATCAGAAAATCATCCGAGAACTTTCCAAGTGATGGCTATAGAAATTCATTCAGGCGATTCCCTAGTTTTACCATACTATAAATGCTTTAAAAAATAGCTACATTGATGAAGAAAGCTAGTATTGGCAATAAATTGAAATTCAAAAATAAATATAACATGAAACGAGCTCACCAACCACTTTTATATACCTCTATATAATCTACATCAATGACAAATAAAATTACAAGTTGAATAATTGAAAAACAAATGCCGCCAGTAAGCTGCAATCATTGCAGTCTTACCATTATTCAGAAAAAAAGTTACGAGCCTCGGAGCTCGATTGAACCCATGACCTTTCCTTTTTTCGTCCAAACGTACGAGAAAAGTCCCCCAAATAAAAAGCTAAACAACCAACCGAATTGTTCACTGACGCGCAGCAACCGAGGGAGCGAGACGAACAAAGCCGAACAGATAGATTTATAATCGAATAAATTGCGCGCATCCCTCAAATGCTCACTTTTCACTCATTCACTCACGGGACCACTGACTGACTTTCTCACCACGACGACGGCGATCGTCATCCAAAGTCGTCGTCGTCGTCGCCGCAAAGGCTAATGGCACTTTAAATGTCGTAATTTTTCAAACTCTCGCGCTTGAAACCTAAATTGGTATCCGAAGAGGGGGAGGAGGTGGATGTCCCGGTCTCCCCCGATGGGAAATATTAGAAGCCAATATTTTAACGATAATTTGCCTTTCGGTTTCGGTTGTTTTCGGCGGTTAATCGTCGTCGCGGCGGTCCTCTTTCCAATATGTTTATGAAACGCATAAGTTTCACAGTTTCGTTTAGTGAATCGTTTTCGGGTGAAATTTATTCTTTAGTTAGGAGTACCCCATCTATTCTAAGGGTTTAATTTCAAAGCAATAAATTTCATTGAAATTCAACGCAAATTTAATTCAATCTAATCAAATCTAATCCGTTCGAAATCCAATCCAAATTCGATTCTAAACTTGGTTGGTTTCGCACCGTGTTCGATTCAGATATTGAAGGGCATCCAAATTACTCTGGAGTTCGAAGGTTCAACAAAAGTTTCTAAAAAAAACTTCTTTCTGTGATCAAAAGGCCTTGTACACACTTCCTGTACGTATCTATCCAAGTCAAAAAGCATTCCTCACTCATTGATCGAAGTCGCTAGCATCTTTGCCTCCGCCGAATCGGTTTGTAGCGTTTGGTGATCGGTTAACTTAAGATATGCAACAACAACTTGCGGAAAGAGTGCGCTGCATGCAAGACGAAAAAAAAAACAACAACGCCGTCTTGGAGCGCTGGCTGTAGAGAGCTGCTGTATAGAAAGAGGCAAATATTTAGAAAGAAGCCCACAAAGAAGAAATCCCCAAAATGAGCACGTGAGAATGGAATGTTGAACTTCACATCCAGCGGCGGCGGCCAGCAGCTTTTCGCCTTCCTTCTTTCACTCTCCCCTATATATAAAGGCGTTGATGTTGCGCCTCCTGCTGCCTGGCAGCGCGATCGATGGCGTTAAAGAGCTTTGGCCGATGACATACCGAAAGAGAAGAGAAGTGAAGTGAAGTGTTGGCGAAAAGAGAAGAGAAGAGGTAAAAATGATATGGCATATTGGGAGAGGTTTCGAAAGAGTTTCAATGCGCTCCGTGTTTTCATTGATTTTGTGCTTCGGCAGCAGCATGCTGCCTGCGACCAGAGAGAGAGCGCGCACGGCTGCTTTATTCGGTTTCTTCTCCTTTTCCATGTCCCATTCGCATCAACAGAGGCCTGTAAAGGCGACTCTGTAGAATGTAGCAAGTTTGTTAAAATCATTTCTCATCAAGCAGGAAGACTGCTTCTCGATGGCGTGCGAAGAAAACCATTTAAATCACTAAGCATGTTTATTTTTCGTCATCATCCGCACTCAAATCCGCTAGAAATTACAATGTAGGGCCGATACAACTTGGATGAAACAAGCAGAAATAGCAATAAATAGCAATCATAGGCTATCATTCAGAGTATATACCATGACCCCACAGTTATGGATCAAATAGTGTGGAGTCCAACCTATAAAATTCAATAAAACTACATGGTAAACGTAATTTAAAAGCACGAATTGAATCGTTTCAAATTGCATCTTCATATAGTAAACTGTTTTGAATGTAATATTTACAAAGGATTGCATAAAAATTAAAAATTGTATTGGTTTCTGAAAACCATATTATGGATCAAATTGTGACATATTACGGATCAGTGCGCAAAATCAAGAGATTTTCAACTCAATGCATCTGTTTTGCTTGATTTGGCGAAAGTTAACAATGTGTCACATATTACTGCAAAAAATAGCAGTATTAGTGCTGGAAACAAGGGTAAAATGCCTTTTTTTGTGATACTGCATTGTAGTAACTGAGACATGAACTGTTTTCGCTCCATACCAAGTTTTCCACCCATTTTTGTCTGCTAAAAACGAAATTGACAAACCTTGATATTTTATTAGTTTTATCCTTAGTGCTTTTGTCTAAAAATGTCGAATCCAATGCTTAAAATGGCAGAAATCTACATTCTTTGGATGTGATCCATAACCGTGGTAAACAATCATTTCCTGGTCCATATTATGGATCACTAGTTAGAAGTGCTAATATTTGGTATTTAGAATCAACAATCAAGAAAAATGTTTTCCAATGATGAATTCATATTAAATCGAAGCGAACGAGCATGTTTTATGCTATACAATTTGAATTTTACCACCTGTGGGAGCTTATGAATGCTGACGGCACTTTTTGCAGAAAACGACCATATAATGATAGCTGAGTGGTACCAACTAAACATTTGTCAAATACACCGTTATTTAGCGGTTGAATGTTGTGCTTAACATTAAAAATGGTAGAAGACAAATAGTATAACATGGGAAAAATATGTTTTAGGTCAACGTTTATGTTTTGAGCGAGTTATCCGATGTTGAACGCCAAAGTGATCCGTCACTGTGGGTGATTCGTAACTGTGTGGGCATGGTACAACATAAAAATTGGAAAAAATATAACAGAATAAATAAGTTGTTGTTAATCTGATTGAATACACGATTGACTATATTAATTAAATAACCAATGAACAGATTTTCGTTACATAGTTTTTAAATATGAATCACTATCACATATTATCAAAACAACTACTAAGAAGTTAAATTAATTAATTCAAGAGAACAAAAATAAATCAAAACATGTTTGGTACTGGTTGTGTATAATGATGATAGCTATCAAGCCGACTGGTATATATATGGAACATAAATTGACTCTAATCTGTTTACATTTCTTTCGAACAAAACATGATATAAACAATACTCTTGAAACTTTAACGAATTCCATTGTTGAAGCCAGGAGCATTGCAGTTCCAAAATGTGAAGTAAAATTTGAATACGTGATTATAGACTATGATGATAAACCGTCTTAAAAAAACGTGAGGAGAAGGCAATTTCAACGCACTCGCGATACTGCTATGAAAATTATATGGCCGGATTTGTAGGAAGAAATCAAGAAACGTTTTTCTCAATTGAGAAACAAAAACTTTTGAAAATAAAATTTCTCAATTGTACCTTGGCTCTAAGCCCTTTTGGAAATTATCTAAAATTTTGAAAAAAAAAACCTCAGAAGCCAATACCGGCATTGGAAGAAGAAAACAAATTACTACTAACTAATTGCGGAAAAGCTCAAAAACTTGCTATGCAGTTTTAAAGCGCGCACAATTTTAATTAAGGACTTACTAGTCCAATACAAAATCAAGTTCTTCAAAATAGACTTCAAAAATATTCTCAATCAAGAGAACGTTTTGGAAAATTCCTGGGAGACTGATTTGGAAGAAATGAGTACTATTATTTAAAAATTCAAAAATATGAAAGCTCCTGGCGATGATGGAATTTTTTACATCTTCATCAAGAAAATTCCCGAAAGTAGCTTATCATTCTTAGTTGATATTTTTAACAAATGTTTTCAATTAGCATATTTTCCTGACAAATGAAAAAATAATAGGGTTGTACCAATTTAAAAACAAGACACAAATCCTGCAGAAGCTTCTAGCTATCGTCCAATCAGTTTGCTTTCCTTCATCAGTAAACATTTTGAAAAAGTCATTTTGAACAGAATTATGGCCCACATAAACGAAAATTCAATTTTTGCCAATGAACAGTTTGGATTCCGCCATCAACCACTCATTAACTTTTACGTGTAATAAATTTGATTCATTCCAACAAATCTGAAGGCTATTCTACTGGTCTTGCTTATCTAGATATATAAAAAGCATTCGACAGTGTTTGGTACTGAAGGCTTGATCGTAAAATTAAAAGAAAAATAATTTTCCTACATACATTGTTAGAATAATTCAAAGTTATCTAATGCTTCCAAAACTCAACTAATAATATTCCCACATAAACCAAAAGCTTTTTATTTGAAACCTTCAAGTAGACATGTGTCTCATCGTGAGAGGGGTTCCAATAAATTGGTCAGATGAAGTTAAGTATCTAGGGCTCATGCTAGATAAGAATTTAACTTTCAAAAATCACATTGAGGGCATTCAAGTCAAATGTAACAAATATGTAAAATGTCTCTATCCCATTATTAATAGAAAATCAAAACTTTGTCTTAAGAACAAGCTTTTGATATGCAAACAAATTTTCAGGCCAACCATGTTGTATGATGTACCAATATGGACTAGCTGTTGTAATTGTAACCAGGAAAAAAGCTCTTCAGAGAATTCAAAATAAAATTTTGAAAATGATTCTGAAGCTTCCTCACTTGTACTAATGAGTTACATAAAATATCCAGTGTTGAAATATTGGAACAAATGTCAAATAAAATAATTAATAATTTCAGCTTAGCTTAGCTTAGACTGACTACACATATCAATGGTTGCTATTCCGTGATTGACCGAAGTCAGTGAAAATGCACAAAGAATCAACTAGAAGTTTGACTGGGATTGGCCATAATCTTCTTCAGTGTGCATAATTCAGTGCCTCTATTTATACAGGGTCAATAACGGCGCCGGCCACGTCCTTGCAGTCAGGTGGGATTGAGGGAAGGAATGTTAGTGTGTAACCTTTGCTATTTGGAGACCGTGTTTGCCTCTGCATCTCCACAAAGGTTACTGGGAGGGATATTTGTTAATGGGGAGGATCGTTGGGTCACAGGATTCACTTTGATAAGCGATTAGACCATGATAAATAATTATTTGTGAGATATAAACATGATTATGCCGACACTTGAGGTGACGAACCATTCAAAGTTTGTTGAACAAATACCTAAATGTAACATTCCTAACACTCCTATTCTTATGCCGACACTTACAGTGACGAACCATCCAAAGTTTGTTGAATAAAGTGAACCTTTCGGAAGTCTACACTTGTAGTGTCGAACCATTCAAAGTTTTTTTTAATTACAAAAATAAAGGTAAAAAGAAAGGGGTGTTTTGAAAAAAAAAGTTAAATATTAATAATTCATGAATCAGAGTTTATGTCGACACTCACAGTGACGAACCATTCATAGTTTGTTGAAAAATCATATATACATATAAGGACTAATCGAACGCGGCACTTTTTCACTTTACTCGTCCGACGCGCGACATATTTGATCCTGTCCTCATCGCTCGCCCCCGCAGGAGCAAGCGTCAAGGTCGAAGGATCAAACACTTCTAACGAACCAATCACTTTTTCACTCCTAGCAACCGACGCGCGACATGTTTGATCCTGCCCTCATTGCTCACCCCCGCAGGAGCAAGCGTCAAGGTCGAAAGATCAAACACTACTCGTCAAATAAAATAATTAATAATATCAGGCAAAAAAGTTACAATCTTCTATTGCCACGATTAATGCGTTATATATTGAGGTTAAGTTTAGTTAAGTAAATTTAAAACGTGTTTTTTTTCTATAAGCAGGTGAAATCAACTCACCTGTAAAAATCTGAACTGCTACGGCAAATGAAATGTAATATGTTGTTAATAAAATGTTATTCAAATCTTAAATTTGTTTTACCAAGTAAGGATGATAGTGTTGTCTAATAACACAGGACACACAGAAGAAATGAATGTAATGTTTGAAATGATACTTATAAAGAAATTAAAAAAAATGATATCTATCAAGCCTACCGAATATTTTTTCAAAAAAGGTTATAATTTTCGAGAATTTTGAAATTGAATGCCTTTTCCACACAAAATTAAATTATTAAACTTCTGCTGTTATGAACGAATAATTTCTTTAAATTCACTTAACACTTCAGTCGTCGCGATGTTGTATTCTGTACAACACTTTTGAAAAAAAAACTCGCTTTTCGTCCTCAACAGCAGTGTGGTGGTTTTGACGGTGGTGAACCGCGCGACGACTGGAAGTTTAAACAATACACTAATTATAGATATAATATCATGTTTGTATCTATGGAATGAAATAGTATGTTAATTGCATACCTTTTCTACGAGTACTGTAAATGTTTTATGGGAATCTTTTCTAAGCTTGAATCATCGATATTATAAACAAGATCACGAATGGTTCCAATTGCAGTTAATTTTTAAGTAAATATTGATTTTCTGAACGGGTAATAATCGATCAAATTTGAGAGCAATTTCCCGCTTTATTAAAGTAAAAGCTATGGTTTTAATGATTGATAAGAAATCGACTCTCTTATTTATAAGTCAAAACATTGTGGTTTTCTTTTTTTTTCTACGGAATGGCCGAGTGATAATTTTGAGTTGGGGAATTTTATTGTATAAGATCAGTTCAGTGGTACAAAGCACAAATTTTTTTTTTTCAAATATAAAAAAGAACTTTTTTTGTGTTTGTTAATTTAGTTTACTCCCAACTGTTTTCATCAGTTCGAAATTCACGCGCAATATTAGTGCTGCCAATAATAGTTCAAATTATCTTCAAGCGTTTTCGCGCGTCGAAGCACCACACGAACTGCTTTCACGCTTGACCACACTTTCCATCCCTCTTCGCATCGCTTCAGTATGCCAGGTAAGCGCGATTTTCATACAACATGCATGGAGCGACCTTCAACGCGTACGCTCCTCTTTCACATCCTCGCCTTCTGTCTGTACTAAGTAATATAGTTTGAGATTTTATCAAACATGCCTTGTCGATTTTTTATACACCGCATTGACAAGTGATCCACAAGGAGCAAGTTTGTTTTACGTAAGCCATAGTGTTGCACAAAATATCTAGATATTTCACAAAATGTTATTGAACTGGTGCTTGATATTGAATCGTAATCAAGAACTCTAGGAAGATTTCCTGTTTTTGAGGCATTTTACAAACAGTTACTTATCCGATCGAATTGCCCGGAACCCATAATGGCGTTGTTTTGTTTCACATTGGGCTGGATAGATTATTTGGGAGGTGAGGTTGGGACGGAGAATATTGCTTTGACCTTGAACTTCAATTTTCGATGGAAAATCCATCTGAATATTTTTTTTTTCAAATTTAGATGTCAGTATTACCATTCTGTATTTCTGTTTATTTGCTGTCAAATCATCTAACAGCAAACAATCTGCTCTTCAAATCAGCAAAATGGAGTCACATAAAGCCAAGAGTACTCTGAAAATTACACAAGAGTGAATGTTCAAACTGATGAAAGTTTAAATCAAAGCCTGAGCTTACATGATCAACTGATCATATTCTTCGACATTTTTTTATCTCGATTTATGAGGAAAATGTATACAGGAAACAAGACAAATAGAAATAAGGAATAGATGATTGACGAATTATAATTATTCATGATTGTAATAATATTGTTGAAAAATCTAGATATTTAAAAGAGAGATTAGTGCTGAACAAGCAAAATATTAGTCACCCCTGTTCTTGTTTATATTCAAATGCCGTTTCGATCGAAAACAGTTTTTCATTTTCGCCAACAATACCAAGTAGGGATTCTTCCACCACATTTAATGATAAAAGATGTTTTGAAGTAGTTATCAACTGGAGAAAGCAATAAAAAATTATAGAAAACAAAAATACTGATTACTGTGATGCATCAAAACCCGGACACCTAAGATGATACACATATTCAAATGCTTGCATACGATTGGTTAATCGTTATTTTATTATGTATTACCTTGAGATGATAGCTTTTAGGTTAGAACTTGATAATTTTCACCAAATTTACAATGAATTGAATGAAAATTGAGTTAATTCTGCATCATGTCGTGTCCATAAATCCGGACACATGAATCAAAATCCGGACATCGGTGCATCAAATTCCGGACACTCAAAAAATCGCAGTAGTTCTTAAAAAAAAATAAAAACCATTAAACATACCTTGATATCACGATACAAAGATTCATGGATTTGTAAAATTAATGTTGTTCCTCTGTTGGATTATACAGAAACATCATAAAACGTAGGTTTTGAAGTCTTCAAAAAATACTTGTGATTTGTGCATCGTTCCCCCAATAATTACACATAATTTACAAACATTTTCAGTTAATACTATTTAAAATCACAACGGTTCAACATTCAACGAGTTTTCCAGGATTTCGAACAATTATGTTGTATTTCTTTTTGAACTTTAAAAAATTGTATGCTAACACACTGTGTCAGGATTCGAAACCACACATATAAGTATCCGGACAGTCTTCTTCTGGCAAAAAATTACATGTATTTCATAAATTTCTTCGAAACTATTGACTTTACCGAGAACAAAATACAAACAAATCACTACAGAACATGAATCACATATGATAAGCACGTAACACACGCGTGATGATTCGCCGAAACGCGATGGCGCATTGAGTAGAATTTCTTTGGTTATCGTTAATTTTGAAAGCAAACGCGTCCTAGCGGAACAGACTTTTGTTTTTGTCTTTAATTATGTTTTACAAGGCTAACTTGATGTCAATTCATGTTACAATGGTCAACAATAGTTAACATTAATAGTAGGAATAATATTCTCACACTAGGAAAGATATTTAACATTGAAATGATTGAATTTCACCAGAGTGTCCGGATATTGGTCCTGTCCGGATTTTGATTTATCACGGTAACAGTTTATCAATAAATCAGTTGTAATTATGATAAGTTACTAAACTTAATTCATTTAATTATAAAATTCCCTATTTGTGGATTCAATTTACTAGCAAACGTTCTGATCCGTGCTCCATTTACGCTAAAAACGAGCGCAGTCATATCATATTTCTCTAGCGTTCACTAGCGTTCTTGCGCGTCGAAGCAGCAAATGATTTCCACAGATCTCTTTGAACCTCTTTGCTTCGCCTTCAGTATACCAGGTAAGCGCGTTTTCCATATAGTTTGCATTGAGAGAGCTTTGACTCTTTTCTCTTCTCTCCTTTTATCCCTTCTCTACTCCTGCAATATGTCATCGCCCTTTGCCATTTTCTTCTGGTTGAGATTTGCGTTTCTTCGCCAGTGTTACATCGCGTGGTTTTATAACGCACTGTTTTTCTGCTTTTTTGCTTTGGCTCCGCGGACTCCGCGCGCCGCTCGAGTGTTTATTTTATGTGCCCCGTCTTTCTCGCGGGTGGCGCTCGTTTTCTCCTTCGGTTGCATACACTCTTTGGCGACCCCTAGATGATCATAATATTGACAATATTTTTATACTCTTTTACTCTTTTTAATGTATTTGAATCATCTGAGCAGAATCTCAATAGAGAAACTTAAAAATACCTTGTACCTTTTAATTTAATTTTCTTTTAAATATTTTTATTGTCAATATTTGGCACCAACATTTTTATCGCGTTCGATTCGGTTCATTTCAATGAAACCGATTTAAACAGATCACCTGACGATCACAAACCTGCTATACTTCGGCTGCTTTCGACCACCGATATCGAACTTAGAGGGGAAATATAGAAACATTCGATCAGTCCTGATTTAACCTAAATATTTGCATCAATTTACTGATGTTACACTCAGACGACGCCAATATGTTGAAGAGACACATCAATCCATATATTGATGTCTTCTGTATATTATGCGCAATGCAAAAATATATCTGAAAGATTTATATTTATACTCCTAGTGAAAGGAATTCCAGAGAGACTCTTTGGAATAACTCAAGGAAGATACTATTCGAGATTCTTAGTAAATACAGTAGCAGTAAAAGAACAGAACTAGGGTGCCGGTGCCATTAGTGGACTACTTAAGCTATAAAAAATCATAACAAAATAACGAAAAGCCTTAACAAAGATCTTTTGGCGTCAACAGAAAGATTTCAACCTCTACTATATGGGAAAAATATAAAAAGAGTGATAAAACTAATATTTTAACATAAAATCGCTTGAGCCACTATTGGTACACGTGTTCCAGTAGTTGCTCTAGTGCTCCAGTAGTAGACGTTCGGGAATGATACAAGGAATTTTAAACAAAACGGTAAATTTTTACATAGGTTTAACATTTTTCCCTCGGAATAGCAATTATTATCTATCGAATGAAGCAGAAAGATCATCTCTAGGGCTTTTCTTCAGTTTTATACATCCATTTTAAAAACTGCTTCCATCTGTTGATCCACTACTGGAACACGACGGCTACTACTGGTGCAAGAGAGCAAATTTTTCGCATAAACTTAATTATTTATATGACTTTTTGATAACATAAAAAGCTGAAATTTGGCAAATCGACTAAACTAGAGACGATCTATCCATCAAAAATACCACATGTCGTTTTTATCGAAAAATGTTCGTTTTATTCCATAGTCCAATCTACTGGTACATGACAACCATTGGTACCGGCACCCTACATATCTCATCGGAATTTCTTTTAAGAGTTTGTCTAGATAGCCATTTAAGTAGTGACTCAGAAAATTCGATCAGGTAGATTTTATTGACAGATTTTAGCAAGATTTGTGTAGAAGATATCCTTGAAGAATGATGATTTGAAGAATCATTACTTGTATGGCCACTTATTTGGTCGTATAAATTTCAATCAATGACAACTCCGGCGAAAAGTTATGTTCAGTCTCGGAAATCTTATCCGGGGGAAAATGGACAGCCGAAAGAATCATCTGAATTGGGTACCGAGTGTAATACCAAGAAGCTAGAAAAGGCACCAGTTCTGAAATCTACTGTTTCTTTATTTCGTCTTTGGTGCTTTAAAATAATAATACTGTGCAATTAACGTAATAAAAATTTTGATTGCCGAGTGGTGTCGAAGCCGCAAATAAAAAATAAATAAAAAGGAAACATAGAGAGAACAAAAAGTAACAAAAAGAAACAGCGCCAAAACCTCAAAAAGTTTATTCTAGATTTGCAGGCAAACACGATCATTACTCATAACCTTTGTACACAGGGAGCCAACATATGCTACGCCTTTACAGTACTGGGTGTCGACATCGAAGATTTAAAATTCTGTTACTTCGCAATCGTTCGATAGACTTCGATGAAATTTTGAGGAAAAATCAAAAATGAGTAATATTTTTACATATAAGGTACCGTGGGGTAAGTGGATACAGAAAAATCAATAGTCAACTTCATTGTTATGTACAGCTAACATTAATAATGTAATTCAAACTTTTTTCTGTGCATGACAAATGTGGGACTATTATACTTCAAATCGTCAATTATTTTGATTTTTATGATTGTTATCTATTGAGCGCTAAATCTAATATCTAATTTGCGCCAAATGATCCACATGCCCTACCAAGGTGGGGTAAGTGGATCACATATAAAAAAACTCTATTCTCAAAACAAATGTGATGTAATCATGTATAGTAAGAATGATATTACTGTCATTCTTGTTATATGTGCTATGTTATATATTTTGATAGCTTTAAAATTAAAAATAATCTATATTTTATCAAAATATTATGAAAAATATTTGTACATTAGTTTACACTCATTTGAAAAAAAAAACAAATACTGTAACTAGAATATTTTGGAGAAAATTCATCCATTTTATACACCAGAGTTATACAAAAGAATTGAGGATTATTCCTAACGATGTTTTCGAAAGACACTCGTAGTTTAAAATTATTAATTACATTTTCTTTTGTTTAACATACTGAAACCTTTTATTATATTTTTGTAAATATTTATATCATCTGTCTAGAACAATCGATATGGTCAAAAAACGTACGATAATATGCATTTAGGTGGAGAATTTGTATATTTTGCTCTTTCGCATTTCAGCTTAGAAAAACCAAGAAAAATTTTGTTTGAATTTTTCAATTTTCAATTTTTTGTACTAGAAAGACTGTACAACACTTTTAGGTGGATTAATTGAAATTTTCTCAGGTCAATTTGGCAAATTCAAGCTAGGAATGAAAAATGTAAAAGGAAAACAACACTTGATGACACTAAAGCTTATTCAAATCCGCGTAAGTAGTCTGCCAATATTTGATAACAATAGTTGATCCACTTACCCCATCCCATTAAAAAGTGCGGGTAAGTGTACCATGATCAATATATCTGTATTTATTTACAAAAATTAAATTTTTTTCATTGTGATTCATACAATTAGAACTGGAATGTTCACCATGTGTTGAAAAAACTAATAGTATTCGATTTTAGGCAGAGATACAATGGATTTTTTATCGACAGAAAACAACTTAAAAATGAATTGATTTTTGCAGTCAGCAAGTTTGCTTGTGTTAGTGCACGTGTAGTATAAGTTTTGCAGTAGTATCACTGTGTACGTGAGAATATAACCTAAAATGAAGCAAAGGTGTGAAAACATTCGGAATATTAAAGTATTTATTCTTATAACGGACGAATGATCCACTTACCCCACTGCTACACTTCCCCCACGGTACATTACATGCATTGAAAATTTCGAATTTGGTGATGGTTTTGGACTTAAGATAAAATTTGTTGGGGTACCTAAGGTATTTCGAAATGGGAATGATATGGAAATTGAAGAAACTTTATCAATAATTTTATAAATTTAGTGTAAAATTGATATGCTTGGCAGAATACATCAACTATTTTGTAAAACACCAAGTTGAAAAAAAGATCTATTGCAGTTTGGTAGTAAGGCCAAACGCAAGAGGAATAATAGGAGAATATAAAATTCTGAAAGAAAAGTCATGATATTCAAACCGACAACTACCCAAAAGTTGCCAATTGCGGATTTTTTTTCCGTACGGGTTTGGGCCGAAGGGTCTCAGATTTTCATGAAACTTTTTCCACGGGCAGGGCTCATCAATATATGAATAAAAAAAATTGAGAAAAATTCAGGGTCGCCTATTTTCCCGGAAAACTCAGTTGGAATTTTTTTGTTTTCCCCTGACACTACTTACTTTGAAAAATCATAACTGAAGAACGAAGCATCATATAAACAAAGTTTTTTTTCATGAAAATGAAAGCAAATTTTCTTAGGAATAAAAAAAATATTAACTGCAAAATGTTTTCCACAAAATTTTCCACCGTTGAGAAAATTCGTAAAGAAAAGCCGGAAGAACTATGCTCCAACTCGTGGAAAATTTTCAAAAAAATATTATTAAGAAGATAATTTCATAAGCTTTAATCGCTGAAATTTTTGAAATATACTTTTTTTTCGTTTTTGAGTTATGGCCAATTTTGTGGAAAATGACTTTATAAGCCTTTTCTTTGAACACCCATATTTCAATCGAAGCATCGGAAAAACAAAGATTTTTTATCAAAGCAATTGAAAATTTTCTAAAACATCTGAAAAAAAAAAAGATATGGGATTGGTTTTAATGAAGTATAAGTCGGAATGGATGGTATTTTTCATGAAAAATTACACCGCTAAGAGAAACTGAAAAAAACTGTTTCTGCCTCAATTTTTCATTACATTGAAAAGGGATTCTTTCTTTTCTATGGAACAAATAAGATTATTATTATTATTTTTTAAATTTTATTTATTCAATTATTCAGTATATTAATTACATTTTCATCTTAATACTATCTATTTTTTCAACCGGGAAGATTGTCTTTGGTTGCTAACACCAGAAGATTTTCGTTTCTTTGTATTATTAAGAACAAAGCATGCTGTGTATTTTCTTGGTTTTCATGTGCATCTGAGAATTCACTAGCAAAAATGCTTCGTTCGTCTTTTGGTATAAATGAATGATATGTTTTTGTTCCAGGAATTGGAACAAGGTTAGAAAATCTTTCTTGAAGAAATTTTTCAGCCTCTGAATAGTCATTTTCAGTTGCATAGATGAATTCCCAATCTTTTTTAAATTGGTCTTTCACCTTTTGTGACACAGCCCAGTCGAAAAATTGTTTGTTGTTATTAATTTCTGCTGACTTTCTAATACTAGCATCTCTAGCCATTCGGCTAATGTCAAATTTAAAAAATGTATGCAACCATGAAAATGATTTTAAAATTAAAGCAGAATGGCACTTTTTCCCAACCTCACATGGAAAAGGTCCTTGTGATGGTATCGGTGGCAACATTAAGCGAATGGCTAGAGATATACTGAATAATTGAATAAAAAGAAATTAAAAATAATAATAATAATAATCTTATTTGTTCCATAAAAAAAAGAATCCCTTTTCAGTGTAATGAAAAATTGAGGCAGAAACAGTTTTTTTCAGTTTTTCTTAGCGGTGTAATATTTCATGAAAAATACCATCCATTCCGACTTATACTTCATTAAAACCAATCCCATATCTTTTTTTTTTTCATATGTTTTAGAAAATTTGCAATTGCTTTGATAAAAAATCCTTTTTTTTCCGACGCTTCGATTGAAATATGGGTTTTCAAAGAAAAGGCTTATATGTTCAATTTCCACAAAATTGGCCATAACTCAAAAACGAAAAAATAAGTACATTTCAAAAATTTCAGCAATTAAAGTTTATGAAATTACCTTCTCAAAAATATATTTTTGAAAGTTTTCCACTAATTGGAAAATAGTTTTTCAGGCGTTTCTTTACGAATTTTCTCAAAGGTGGAAAATTTTGTAGAAAACTGTTTCCAGTTAATATTTTTTCTTATTCCTGAGAAAATTTGCTTTCATTTTCATGAAAAAAAAACTTTGTTTCTACGATGCTTCTTTCTTGAGTTATGATTTTTCAAAGAAAAGGCTCAAAATGGCACATTTGCACATTTTTCACAAAATTGGCCATAACTCAAAAACGAAAAAAAAGTACATTTCAAAAATTTCAGCGATTAAAGTTTATAAAATTATCTTCTCAAAAATATTTTTTTGAAAATTTTCCACGAGTTGGTGCATAGTTTTTTCGGCTTTTCTTTGCGAATTTTCTCAACGGTGAAAAATACTGCGAAAAACTTTTTCCAGTTAATTTTTTTTTTATTCCTGAGAAAATTTGCTGTCATTTTCATGAAAAAAAAACTTTGTTTCTACGATGCTTCGTTCTTGAGTTATGATTTTTCAAAGTAAGTAGTGTCAGAGGAAAACAAAAAAAAATCCAACTGAGTTTTCCGGGAAAATAAGCGACCCTGAATTTTTCTCATTTTTTTATTCATATATTGATGAGCCCTGCCTGTGGAAAAAGTTTCATGCAAATCTGAGACCCTTCGGCCCACTTTGTACGGAAATAAAAAAAAATCCCCATTTGAAACCCTATCGGAACCTGTCACCGAGTGTCCGAAACTGATCGGAATCACTTTATAATTCATGACAGCGTATTTTTTCACTTCTGGGTAGAAACAGGGTGTCCATTCAATACCAGTTTTCCAATTCCCGGATTTTTCCCGGATGCCTAAAATTTTTAAACCGGACTACATCAAGATCCTTCAACTTGAAACTTTCCACAAATTTTTACCATTTCCAGTAAGAGCTGAATTTCGATTTGGCATTCAAAATATTCGTTTTCAAATTCAAAGGATTTTTTTGCCGTTAAAAATCTTTATACATTTTGATCACATTAGAACATCATTACATTTTTTTTTTCAAGAGATTTTCAAATATTGGAAAATATTAGCAATACCATTGCAGTTACATATAACATTAAATAGAGTAGAGGATTCAATAAGTATTGAAATCTAATCACTGGAGACCTGCAACTGTTTGCTCTAGGATGTTGAGTAGTACAGAATTAAGCGAAGCATATGCCACTTTTTTATTTTGTTTTCATACCATATGTTCAAATTCGGAGGGCTTGTTCTAAGTTATTTATGAATTATTTTAATGGAACCCACACCAAAGATGATTGGTTTAAATTCCAAAAGATTTTCGGACAGACATGTATTAAATATTTATTGGAAAATCCAATAGATCAACACTAAAGATATTTTGTGCAATTAAAAACTAAGAGCTATGACCTAAATTATTTTTAGACTAGGTCGTCGATTTTTTCTTGATAAATCAATTCAAATTGTTGGTAAATAATCACCTAAATTTTTTGGATCCGGTGAAAAACAGTATTTGGCATGGTGAAAATAACCTTCCAGTATTTATTTTCAGTCGGGTGGTCAAAACTACGGAGAATATGCAAATGTTGACTAGTGCTACAAAAGAGAAGAGCTCAATAGCCAATCCATTTTTTTCTAGGAAGGCCTTTCAAATTATACGTTATACATGGCCCATAACACTGCGGAACACGTTTTTGTCTCAAGCACCAAAATACAGCTATTCACTCATTTGAGGGGTGCTGAATTCATTGCCGTTTTCAAAAATATCATAGCACGTCTAGTTTTTGAGCTATTGGCTGTTGAAAATTCAAAAATTGGCTATTTCAGCCAACTTGCATGCAAGTTTGCCAGCTTGTAAGGCAATTTATTTGCCTAATTTGCCACAGAATTCAAACTTTATAATACTTTCGATGCGGAAAAGTTATTTTTTGATGGTTTGAAAAAGTATTGTATTTTCCCGTATAAAAGAAACGAAGAATTTTGTGTGGAGACAGCAAACATTTCGAAAAAATCGGTTTAATCTAAATTTAATCGCGCAATTTCAACCAAATTTAATCCAAAATGAAAGTTTATGTGCAAGACAGCATGCTTAGTGGATTAGATCACAAAAAAGTTTGATAAATTATAGTTTAAATTTTGTGTAAACATCAATAAAATCAGTGTTTCATACAACTTTGGCGACCTGTAGCTAAAAATTGCGACGTGCTGGAACATTTCTGAAAATGACATCAGATTCAGCAACCCCAAACCTACTCGAGACACATAATTTGATCCTTGAGACACGCAAAAGTGTCATTTTTGTTACGCTCAGTCAAATCTAGTGAAATTTTCATTGGATCCAAGGAAGTAAAGAAGTAGCTGAAACGATATCTCGCCAAAAGAACATTACGACATAGATTTTGCATAAGGGCTTATCGATTTTTCTTCCTTCATCGTTGCTATCTTTGTATTGTTGAAGAAAACTGATTTACTTTTAGTAACATGTTTTTGTTCTGTAGGAGAAATAATCACTTTATCTTGTTTCATGAACAAGAAATATTAAAGATTTATTTTTGCGAAGTTATGAACGAAAAAGAGAATCGATGACGAGAAACCGCTCATACCAATTGAGCTTTTATGAAGGAACAGTAAATCGTTGTTCCTCTATGAAGCATGTTAAAAAAATTACATAAATCCATAACAGCATCTTTCAAGCCATCCATCTACACCCAAGAATACTTAACCAAGCCGTAATCAAGAATAAGAATCTCCAAAAATCCACCAAACAGAAAAAAATAACAAAACGGCCAAGGCGTTTAGCAGTAAACCACCTAGACCTCCAAAAAAAAAACAGACCGAAAATCGTTTTAGATTAGCTTTCCACCAACCGTTTAAAATCTGCTAAGAAATAAAAAAAATCCGCCAAGATTCTGATATAAAACCTACTTGAAGTTTGATTAGTTATCCACTACTTAACTTTTCAATGATTTTCCAAAGAACTTTCAATTGCCTGGATTCCCCTTATGATTACGAAAATAATCTCATCAAGAATTTGCCATGAGTCTTAATAGAAATTTATCAAGCATAGAACCTTGTCGGGAATCCTCAAGTGCCCTTTAAGATTTTTTATTATCAATAAAATTTCATAAGATCTCCTTTAAATTTGCTCAATATCTTGCCGTCAATAATCTTTGAAACATCTCACAAGAAATCGATATCATTTACTAGAAAACAAATGCCAAAAATCTCTCCAAGGAACCAACGATTTTTGTATGTTAATACGAATACTAGAAATCGTTAACTATTCCTTAAGCATCTTACCAAATGTTATTCATAATGCAAAGTTTGAGTTGTCAAACAGTCGTGTATCTTGTGTCAACATTTTTGAGTTTTGTTCACGGAATAAATGTTTTTCCCGGTGTGTTCTACAATTTCCCGGGTATTTCCCGTATTTTTCCCGGCCAAATGGAATTCCCGTGTTTTTCCCGCTTTTCCCGGATTTCCCGGATGGATGGACACCCTGTAGAAACTCATGAATTTTTATCCGTCAAAAGGTATCAGTGCATGATATTTTGAAAATGTCCCTTCAGGGTTCCTACCGAAGCTGAAATCTGGTGATCATGTTCTCGGAACGATCACAATATTCTCCAAATTGAAACGGGTAATACGGGAAATCTCTTAAACTGGAGAACACGGTGAAATAATCAGTGGAAAAACAACTGGGAGATTTTTCAGAGTACATAAAATCTGTGAAAATCAATGGAGGTAGCAGTGTTGGAGTGCTCTAGAATTCATGAAGCATTCATCTGGATTTGAGAGAAAATATCATTAAGAATTTGTGCAATAGTCTCTGATGGTTTCTCTGGAGCCTCTAGGATGTTGCACCAGGATTCGCTGCAGGCAGATTCAGCCAGTTAAGTGTTTACAGAGACCATTCTTATTAAAATATCTTGAGAGACTTTAACCAAAAATAAAGACATTTCAGAAACATGCATTGAAATAGTGACTCCAAGAGATCTGCTGGCCTGAGAAATATACTATTTTTTGAACCTGTTGTAAGTTTCACTTTTTTCTGACAATGTTTATCATTTTTTTTAGAATAGGCGAAAAAACATTTCTGAAAAAAAAAATGGAATGTTCTCAACTATGTTTCACATGCTCATGAGCGACTTGGCAATTATTATTCTCTGCTTCTTTGTCTTTGTCATTCTATATGCTGAATGAATAAAAACCATCATACAAATTTATTTGTTACAAAAAGGATATATTGTACCATGTACTATTGCTTCAAAATAATTTCCCTGAGTAGCTGAAATTCCCAGAAAGCCGTAGCGGTAAACGCGCAGCTATTCAGCATGACCATGCTGAGGGTCATGGGTTCGAATCCCGCTGGTCGAGGATCTTTTGTAAAGGAAATTTTCTCGATTCCCAGGGCATAGAGTATCTTCGTATCTGCCACACGATATACACATGCAAAAATGGTCAGTCGGCAAAGAAAGCTCTCAGTTAATAACTGTGGAAGTGCTCATAAGAACACTAATCTGAGAAGCAGGCTTTGTCCTGGTTGGGACGTAACGCCAGAAAGAAGAAGCTGAAATTCCCTGAAATTTTCAGGATGAATAAAATTTCCTGATAATTTCTGGTTTTCCAGATAGTATACACCTTATTTTTTTGTATGTGTAACAATTTTCGAAAGGTTTGTCAACAACTTTTATGTTTTTAATTAGAGGTTGCATCACTTACCAAGGTGCAACCTGATCATGTGGCCTTATATCCCTTCCCACTAACACAAAATCCTTCCCGTGACAACCGTGGAGATGCAGAGGTACACTCGGTAACAATGGACGTCACACTAACATTCCTTCCCTTCCCTCGATGACCGTAAGGACGTGGCCGGTGCCATTATCGACTTCATAATATACACACAAGTGTACACTGAGGATGGTAAGCTTTTCCCAAGCTTCTTCTGTTGGTTCCTTGTGCAATTATGATTGTTCTGGTCAATCATGGAATAGCAACTACGAACTGTACGGTCATCTATGCTTATGCTTTATTCTTTTAAGGTATTCCAGGAAAATATCTAATAATTCTTCGATAAGTTTTTTAAAGATTTTCTTCAGGAATAACTTACAGAAAGTTCCTTAGGATTTTCTATAACATTATTATACATGATTACTTCGTGACATTAACCGGAATTATCCCATAGACCCTTCTGTACTTTAGGGATTTCTTCAATAACATTTTCTAGAGTTTCTTCCAGGAAATCTTCTCAAAGAATTTCTTAGGATTTCCATTGAAATTTTTATTCAAGATATCTTCAAGATTTTATCCCAAAACTTTTCTAATGGTACACCTTGAAATTATCCCAGAGATTTCTCCTGGACTACATGGATTTCAACATTCCATCAGAGATTCTTCCAGAAGTTTTCCAATGATTTTATCCAGGGATTCCTTTAAAATGCGCAAGACAATTTTTATTCAGTTCGTTACTAGATATTCTAAAGTAATTCCTGAAAAAAAAACCTCGAACAATACCTAGGAGAATGTTGGGAACTTCAGTGACAATAACTTGAATATCGGGGGACGGACCTGGTGTAGTGGTTTGAACACACGCCTCTCACGCCGATGACCTGGGATCGAATCCCATCCCCGAGATCGTCACTGACAAAAAAAAGTTATAGTGACAGCTTCCTTCGGAAGGGAAGTAAACCCGTTGGTCCCCCGAGATGAAAATCTAGTTAATAAAAAAAGGCTACGTAGGAATTCTAGAGTGTTTTCAAATGTTGGCCTAGAATTCTTGGATATATTCACGAAAGATTCATGGAAGGCTTGAAAGAATTGAGGCAGGACTCAAATGGAGAAATTGGTAAAAGAATTACCGGTAGAATCGCTGAAGAGAATACTGGTTGAATTCCTGAGAGAACTTTCGCAACGATGGATGTTCAAATTAACTAGAGGCACTAGCGTTGGAAGGATTTTCCAGAGGAAATTCTTGAAGAATTTCACTAAGCATTTTTTGAAAAATCATTGTAGGAATTTCTGGACGAATCACTTTTCTGAAATAAGATCTGAAAAACCCTGAAGCACTACCTCGAGAACTCTTAGAAGGAATTCCTGCAGATCCTGTAGAAGAATCATCTATGTTTTTTTTATCTACTGGGATCTACATCTGATTTCTTTACAAAAAGTCTTGCAAAATTGTTCCCTAAATGCCATTTTTATTACTCATGAGATTTTTCCATAATTATCCATAAAATTCTTCAATAATTTTGTCCCACATAACATTTTTTGTAAAAATTTCTCCAGAAATACTTGAAGGATTCCTTTCCGTGCCACAGGTAAAGAAGTTGTTCGAGCTATTTTAACAAAAAAAATACAGCTCTGGAGATATTATATGAGAATTTTTTGCACAATATCCTGTGATCTATCGTTTCAACAGGATTATTCAAATCGAAAGATCTAAATATGAAAAAAAATGAACCACTTTTTATAGTGTTACGAAGGGTTGAATTCTGAGAAAAATAGTAAAATCTCTCACTAATCGCTATCTGTAACAATCATGATTCACTACACATCATGACAGTCTGTTTATCGTCTACTGCTACAGCTCTGATGATATCAGGGGGATAACAGTGCATGATAAAAACACCAGCAATCCACTTGTACCTATATCAATTATAATTTGGATAATTACCACTATCCGAAAACCTTCACATCCCTCGACTTCAAGTCATGCTCACAAATTTACTTATTTTTAACTTGCAAGGAATAGTGTAGGTGATAAGATGACCACCTTTTTTTGATTTTAGCAATGGTTTTTTAAGATCGATAAAGCAGCAGCGAATCTTTTCAGATTTAAGCATGAGCATGATTGACCGCCAGCAGTTGCTATTCCGTTATTGCAAGAATAGTTGTACTTACACAGGGAACCAACAGACGCTACTCGGGATCAGTATCATGCTCAATGTGTAAATACTGGTGCTCTTAATATTATAACAAACAATACCGGCGCCGGCTGCGTCCGAATGCAGGTCAATTTGGGAATGGGAGGGAAATGTTGACGTGTTACTTGCTTTACAGAAGCCGAGGAGTCCTCTGCACTTCCACAAGAAAACACTGGGAGTTTGGATATGGGAAAGGATTCGTTTTGATAACGATAAGATTATAATTCGAAATGAATACGTGAGCATATACACGAATGACCGCACTATCCAAACCAGACACGATACTGATTTCGTTGCTCGCTCGACAGGAGCATTCAACAGGTTCAACGTATCAAACTCTACTGACGCGTTATTTTATTTTTTTTTTCACCGGCGCATTTCGTTTTTTCTTCCGTGCAACGCGAACCGGACACAATGGATCCGGATTCCGTCGCTCACCCACAAGGAGCATGCAACAGATTCAACGGATCCAACACTACTCGCAGCGAATCTTTTCAGATTTGTTGAAAAAGTAGAATTGCAAAATAATGTAAAATCAAATAAATTTACTTTGAGTCAACTAAATCATAGTTGAATTTTGACGTTTGACGTAGTAAATTCAATAAAAAATATAGTTGGCAACAACTATACGGTATAGTTATTTTTAACAATATACTGTCTAATCAACTATATTAATAGTTATCTCTAAATTGACCTTAAAATATAGTTAACTTGACCGGAAACATTATAAGGAACACAGTTTTTTGTTCTCCGCGAACATGGGCTCTCTCTCGCCGCTGTTGTTCATCAAGTTTGTTACAACTCGCGAAACATTGCCGATCATGGACCGATGCAGATGCGATATTTTTCTTCGCTTGCTTTGATCGTGTTTCAAAATCAGTTGAGAACGAATTGTGCAATATCTGATGTTACGTTTAATAAAAAAAACAACAACATTGTCATATAAATGCTATTGTGGGTTTGAGACAAAAAAAATAAATTAATAGGAATTTCTTTGAAATGCATTAGCAGAATTCGGTGGCAGTCAAAAGATAAGCGACTAGGACGGATTTAAAAAGAACAAGACCCAAATCATCTTTTTTTATTCTATATATTGAGCTTCTGCTCAAAGGGTTCTAATACGTATAGGAATTTTGATATGTTATTTTAAAAGTGAGAACTGAACTAGACCAACAATATTCGATACGTCATCTTGAAAGTTTTTTTTAATGTGTAACACAACGAAAAACTGATTCCAAAACAACTTTTAAGAAAGGTCATCCTTCACCGAAGGTGAGCCCCCTCCCTTGTGTGTATCTCAATAAAGCCGAAACCGACAGACAACAGCGACAACGATGACGTGAAGATAGGCCCATTAAAATTGAGTTATTGAATGACCACACTCTCTGACTGAACCATTATTGTCCGCGCGTTGCGCTTGGCTTGGCTGACCATTGCATTGGAAGTTGTCAAAACTTTCACATAAAGCTACGGTGATGTCCCGATCAGTGGATTACAATATAGTTATATCAAAATTTGTTGCTTATAACGAATTTTGTTAAAATTTGGTTAGAACACAACACAATTAAAAATATCAGTTTTTATGACGAAGACTGTTTTGAATTTTGTTATGATAAATTTTAAAGCAATTGGACAATTCTATGTTAAAAAAAAACAACAAATTTTGTTATAATTCAGCTACGCTAGTGGCACAATGAGTTAGTTTGTTTAATTTAAACATAGTGAATTATATTTTTGTTTGAATTATAACTTAGTTTGTTGTAATTCTGTTGCATTTAAAGAAAATTTTACTATTTTTGTTATTTTACCTAATCAGCCGAAATTATAAAAAACTTTGCCCATAAAATATACTAACTGATCAACAAGTTCGGCAACACTTCTGTTCCAATCCACTGCTCGGGGTCAGCCAGACTCATGTTCTCCGAGCGGTGTTTTATTGGAAATTGAAATATGAGGAGCTGCTCGATCGGTCGGTCGGTATCGATCGATCCGGGTCTGGGAACCACACGGGGAGAAGTTCACGGCCCCGGGTTGGCCCAAAGCAGAAACCACAATAATCGTTCCTCTCCTCGGCAACATGGCAAGCAATAACGCGCACCGTTTTGACTGAATGACTGACTGACTGACCGCAGTTTAGGTTATTAGTCGAAAGTACCCCGACACAGGTTCGCTTCTTTCGCCTAGGTTTGTCCATGAATGGAGTCCGGAGGTTTCCATTCATAATTTTTTGTTGTAGTATGGTAGATCTGTGGGAACTTCGAGTCGAAAGTCAAGTTGATTGAAGCTGCGCGGGATTTTTTTTCCTGCTGGAATGTAGATGTTCAACTCGGACGGAAACTTGTGCGTTAGGCGGTTTTATTGAAAGGATGGTAATCAATAGACGAGTATCCATCGAATGGTACGGAAAGTCAATTCCTGAAGCTTTTCTCAATGAAAAGACAGAGTTACTTTAGAGGCCATTTTGGTTAAAATAGAGACAGAAGAGGATTTGCAGAGACAATAGAGATTTTTTAGAAACTTGCATCAAAATAGTAACAAAGTCTCAAAAAAGAGACTTACTACCAACCTTGACTTATGGGATAAATACTAAAATCTTGATGTGTTCAACTTCCAGACAGTTTGGATAACTCAAAGTCGAGTAGTAGACGTAAGGTTTGGAGGAGATCTATTAAAATTCGAGCAGTTACTTTATTCGTTCGTAAATTGTGTGCTACAATCCTAGAAAGACTAAACCGTTTTGGGACAATGCTTCACCGGAATGCATCGGGCACGGTTCCCTGCCGTTCCGACGAAAGCCCTCTCCCGGATGTAACCTTCCTTGCAGTAGCAATCCGAGGGGCAGATGAAGCACATCACATTGCCGGCTCGTTTGTTACAGCCCAGCTGCTCGCAGGCTCCACAGCACTGGAACTCTTCGTTCTCCGGACAGGATCCTGTGCGAAGGAGATTCAATGTTATATTTTCAAGATTAGGAGATACCAAGTTTGTCCTTACGAATTGGCAAATTCGGTGGATTACTGCAAACGCCTTTCGATGGAACAATTTTGTTAGCTTCCGCCGTCCAACAAAACGCTACCAACGCTCCGAGTAGAATAGCAGATTTTAAAAGTGCGACCATGATAATGTTCTTGCCAAACTGAATGACGACTGTCGACTGGCTAGCAAACTGACTGACTGATTAGTAATGATACGCTCGAAGTCCTCCTCCCGGTGGCAAATATGGAAAGCTGCGGGGGTTTTTCGGTGCTGCTCTACTCTGCCGTGAAACCCTGACGCACAACAATTTTGTTTTTGTTTGGACAAATGGGATATTCGGTCGGCGCGCGAAAGTTGCGACATATTCAAATCCGAGGGGACTTGGGGGAAGTTGTCAACAATAATGGCAGTGTTTACCGGAAGTGGATGTTGGGGAAGTTTCACCGAAGTTGTTATCATTTCTGCTATTAATAGTGTTTTTCGCTGGAGACCATGGTTTTGTTTTGAGTTTATGTTGCAAAAAAATATGAGGTCATCGTTGTAAACTTCAAAAGAGAGATACTGCAAGACATTTTGCCAAAATCTCGTGGAGCGTTCATTACGAAGTTCTTAAATATCTGTAGATCATACAATTCTTGATGTCTGTCTGAATGCCCTTAGACTAAAGTGACCAGATGTAATTTGGCTCCAAAGCGGGACACAATTTCACATATTACTCAAATAATCAGGGCTGGTAGCAAAAAGTTATTTAGTGATTTTCGTGACTAGATTTGAGAAATAGGTGACTAAAAGTGACTGGAAAGTCAAAACGTAATCAGTTTTATTTCACTTCTATTACACTGTTTTATGATGAATATCCAATATGATCTACTGCAGGTAGTAGGTCTAGTTTAGCACCAAATTTGGAAACTTTTATTGTACTTCCCAAAATTTCAAGATATTGCCAAACAGAAAAATAAACATATAAGTAAATAATCCATTGTTAGCAGATTTTCAATTTTTCCAAAATTTAAGAAAAATGCTTTGAAAAAGATCACCGTTTGTGTCTTTTATATCACCATAGTATTTTATTTTGTAATGTAAATTTTAATAAGAATTTGGCACATTTGCGAAATCAAAATTTTTGTCAGTACACTTTTCCCACATTTCACAA
This sequence comes from Aedes aegypti, assembly GCF_002204515.2. Taxonomy (NCBI): domain Eukaryota; kingdom Metazoa; phylum Arthropoda; class Insecta; order Diptera; family Culicidae; genus Aedes; species Aedes aegypti. Next base: position 373,378,780 of record NC_035109.1, read on the forward strand.
ACTCCCAAAAACAATTACATCTTAAAAACCGCTAAAATTGAATTCATTGTAAACTCTGTGGATACCAAAACTTTTTCATGATTTCAAGTCGATAAGAATTTAAGGTAGTGCTTCGTGAAGCCCAAGCAGGACAGTTCAGTTTTGCGTCGTCCGATAAATTTGGCTCACGGTTTCGCGCATGTTTTCGTCGCCGGAGATTTTTTTTTCCTGTTTTCAAGCGTCTTGCTGGGTAGTGCTTCGTGAAGCCCAAGCAAGACAGTTCGGTTTTGCGTCGTCCGATAGATTTGGCTCACGGTTTCGCGCGTGTTTTCGTCTCCAAAGATTTTTTTCTGTTTTGGAGCGTCTTGCTGGGTAGGTATTTAGGAAGGCACAAGCAAGACGGTTTGTTTTCGGGACGCCAAGAAGTTTTGCTGTCAGTATCAGTTTTGTGTTCAGTCGAGGATGGATTACCAACTGGTGAGTTCGTTTCATGCTTGTGATAACACATATTTTCTTGAAGGCGTAACTTTTAAGTAATTTTAAAACAAACTTTGTATGGTTCGTCACTATAAGTGTCGGCATTATGCTTTTTTCTTATACAATTTCAATATACATATATTTGTCTCTTTTTAACATTATTAAAAATTATCTTTTGAATTGTTCGACATTGTGAATGTTGACGTATTTTTTAAAACTTCTACCATATCGAGACAAAATGCACAGTAATACTCGTATGTAATTTTCAAACAAACTATGTATAGTTCGTCACTACAAGTGTCGGCATTATTCCTGTTTCATATAATTTAAAATATATACATGTAATTTTCAGTTTTCGGCATTAATAAAAACCTCTTTTGAATTGTTCGACATTATAGATGTTGACGTATATTTTAAGCTTCTACCTTCTCGAGACAAAAATACAACACTAGCTTTAAATATGAGTCGTATATTTCCCCCTTGTCCATGGATCGCATCATCGACCAGAGGTGACTCCCAGATCTTTTCCTCCCTCAATAATAAACACCCTTCCCGTGGTGATTGTGGAGATGCAGAGGTATTATCGGTCTCTAGAAGCAACAATCATTACACCCTAACATTCCTTCCCCTTCCCAACTGACTGTAAGGACTTGGCCGGCGCCGTTATTGATCAATAATATTAGATCTGCTAAAATTGCACTTCGAGAGTAAGCGGAAACTCCCATCCCTTATTCATTTGGATCGTAGTGCAATTCTTACCAGTTCCGATCAATCACGGAGTAGCAACCATTGACATGTACAGTCAGTCTATGCTATGCTATGCTATTTCAAGTCGATAAGAATTTAAGGGCCTTCCTTAGCCGAGTGGGTAGAGTTCGCGGCTACAAAGCAAAGCCATGCTGAAGGTGTCTGGGTTCGATTCCCGGTCGGTCCAGGATCTTTTCGTAATGGAAATTTCCTCGACTTCCCTGGGCATAGAGTATAATCGTACCTAACACACGATATGCGAATGCAAAAATGGCAAATTTGGCAATGAAAGCTCTCAGTTAACAACTGTGGAAGTGCTCATAAGAACACTACGCTGAGAAGCAGGCTCTGTCCCAGTGAGGACGTAAATGCCAAGAAGAATTTAAGATTTAGACTAGAAAAACTATAAGCGTATAGATGAAGTTCCATCAAAGGTTATATTCACAATAGGATACTTTCTATTTAGCTTTATTATATTCTACTCTAACAGACGTATATGGTGGTCTACTGGCTACCGCTTCTGCTTTATAAGTAAAAGGTCAGAGGTTCAATCCCAGGCCTCGTACTTCGTAGTTGTATCTTTCACTTGCTCTTATCGAGCCCAGTGCAGTGAAGTGAGCATCAAACTCAAGACGAATTATCAATTTTTGTCAAATTATTTCAGGAATATTTTTCCATTTCCACTCTTTATAGTTTATCACATACAAAGTTTTCTTTCAAAATCATGTTTTAGGATTTTGCAACAATTCGTCTGTTTAAAATTGCATGAAGTATCAAAAACTACATCTTCTCCGTCAAGTTTTTAAATTTTAAATTGGTCCCGAAACGACGATTTGTTTGCAAACATAAATTGTCTTCGATAACCAGAGATGGTAGCTCATTTTTTAAGAGTTGTATTGTGGTGCTAGAAGGCTGTTTCTATCTTTCACTCATAAACTATCACAGCATTTGCTGGAACCAGAGGCGGACAAAACACCGTTTCCCTAGGCTTCCACTCTTCCATCATTATAGCACGCCTTACCTTACACCTTGGTAGTCTGCTAACCAAACAGCAAACCTCTCTGTCATAAAATTATCACCCCTACACTTTCCCGCATGAAGTGCCGTAGATGCAGGGGTATATCCGGTATACTGAGGGCCAGTTTCGATTCCAGATTCTACTTTAACGCTTCTACCTAATAAGGTCAATATGTGTAACTAGATCAAGGTAACGCAAAATGTACCATTTGGACATCAATCAATATTGATAGAAATATAATGATAGAAGATCAAATATGATTGAAATACTGCTTAAGGCTAAGTAGCCCGTCATTCGTTTTGGCTGCCATGTTGACATTGTAGATCGCAATTTCAAAGTAATAAAACTCGGTCCTGATAGTTGATATTGATACGGAAAAGTATCACTACATGTGCTGACATTCAGAAAGTATGCTGATACTTTTTCAGCTACATCACTGCAATACCAACGAATTTTCAATGACGTCATCAACATCAATGACGTGTACAAATTTCAATGACGGCTTACTTCGCCTTAAAACCAATGTATCATAAACGCGTCTTTCGAACGCCGACTAATGGAGATCAAATGATTGACTTTAACCTAAGTGACATTGAAAATTTAATGGATGGTACGTTTGGCCGAATGGACATTTAGCATAAAGACGATAGGCTTAATTGGTTGTTCTTCTGAGTTATGAGCTTTCATGATTAACTTGGAATTAAGGATTATAGTCGGTCGAATAGTCATAAACTATGCTTTGAAAAAATACTTTAATACCACCGACACCCCACATTTCTTTGAAGAAAGCATGCATGACTTGATGAGCGATTCAATGAAAACGATTAATTTTCTGAAGCATTTGTGTATTACCTACCATTCTTATGTATTAACCTATGAATATATGTTTTGGAATCATCAGCTTCGAAGAGGTTGTTTCAAAATGAATTCCAAAAAACAATTGATAAAATACATTTCTAAATAGATGCTTAAATACATGCATAATAAAAAAGGAAGCATATGTACTCTAAATTAAATCATTTTTAAAGTTTTGGTTTACAAATAAAGTCTGTCCTAAGAAGTATGACAAGTTTTTATTCTCAAATAGAACATTAAATAATTACTCTTTGTTTTGCGTTATAGTTAACACTCACGTTAAAACTCACTTTAAAGATTTTGAAAAATTTTAAGGCGCTTATTTTTTTTATACCAGGAAGATTTGGTCAATAAAACGAATTTCAAAGACATAGAAAATAATTAGGTTGCATGTTTTAAAGCGTAGTTTTCCACAATAGAAAATAAACATCTAATTATCGACTACGAGGTATTCCTATTGAATGAGAATGCACGAGATATTCAGAAAGAATACTAAACATTTAATCCTTTAGTTTTATAACAATGAACTTACACCATACTAATAATATCATAGATACTATTACAGTCAGGTCTCCTATTAAACGCATTCCTATAACGTGCACTCCTATTACGCTCACTCCTATTAGACACACCAGAACGTTATAGGAGACCCAGGGCTTATGGGGGGGTGTTGTTGAATATCTCGTATGCCAAAAGAGATAGCAAAGTACTGTCTTTGGCGAAGTTTCAGTGCTAAGTACAATCTACCTTTAGGAGTTGAGGATCATCCTTTTAGTTGAGAACTTGGCCGGTAGGGGCGCTTTTTCTGATTTGCACTATATGAACCATGAGGGTTAAGAATGCACAATTTTGTAACCACGGTGCTCCCCTGACCGTTATTATCAGAAAAAAATCTCCATCAAATCTGTGCTCACCAGTCGATTTCTATAACCAAGCTGCTTGTCTGGGCAAAATATTAAAAAAATCGTAGGGCCCGTTTTGAAGATACGCCCTTTTGAATGTGTGAGTCCACTAATTCTAAGGAAGTCTGAGATAGAGATAGAGTTTTTATTGGCCGTGATTTTCAGAATAGATATAATATTAAAATTTGAATCAAAGTTGGTTTATATAGTTATTTGTATTTTCTGAGAGGAGTTTTGAATAAGAGGATAGACGAAATTTGGAGTTACGTCCTTTTGGAAGTGTCACCATTGAAAACATTAATTTCCAATAGATTAATTAGGCATTCTTTTAAGCAGGCATTCCGTTAAGCATGTTCAAATGTTTTCAATGACACATTGCAATTATATGCGCCAAAGTCTTTCACAATTGATTATTTTTTCAAATGCTCAAGCGCTGTTAGGCATTACGGAGCAATTTTCGTGTCATAATTATTATTCATAAAATATTGTTATGGCTCAACTAGCTACCTTGGGCCTTCCCTAACCGAGTGGTTAGAGTCCGTGGCTACAAAGCTAAGCCATGCTGGAGGTGATTGGGTGCAATTCCTGGTCGGTCCAGGATCTCTTCGTTATGGAAATTTCCTTGACTTCCCTGGGCATAGAGTATGTTCGTACCTGCCCCACGATATACGATGCAAAAATTGCAACTTTGGCAAAGAAAGCTCTCAGTTAATAATTGTGGAAGTGCTCATTCAACACTAAATAGAGAAGCAGGCTCTGTCCCAGTTGGAACGTAATACCAATAAGAAGAAGCAGAAGCTACCGGCTATGGCGGATAATTTTGTACTGCCTCAGAACATAAACTTCAATTGCTGAGTAATGCACAATTGGCCAAACTATAGAACTCTAGACCACTGTCAATACTTTTTTGATCATTTGTAGCATACATTACTACATTTATATTTTTAAAAAATCTACATTTTAACCATTGGGTTTCTCGGTCTTTTCGATTTCACAAACACGTAAGAGCTCTGTATAAATACAATAGTGAAATAATTGTATAAATCAATCAGTCCATTCTCATGGTAACTCGTGAAGAGAAAGCCTCAGTACTTGAAATATGCTTAAGAAAAGTAAGGAACATTTGTTATTATTTGGTTTCATTGAATATAAAATCATAACACTTTCAGAGCTTTATGTTACATGTCTCCCTTGAAAATCAAACTCTCTTGAGAAGATTCTATACCTTAACTCCGAACTTCATTAACCCGAGTGTCATCACCCTGAACGCACTATTACACTGAATGCTATTGTCCCGAATATATAATTACCTTGTATGACATTGTTCCGTGATAAAGGAATACGAAATAATGCCATTCTAGAACCTGGAACTTGCAAAGATGGTCTTCGGGTATTCGGGGTAATGGGATTCAAAGTGAAGGGGTATAATTTTGAAAAGATATATAAAATATGGTTAAAACAGAGTTGTTCATGGATTTTAAGTAAATTCCAGTTTTGATTACCGGAAGATCGTGAATTGTTCTGTGGCCTTGTTGATAACCTGCTGGACTACATACCAGAATATGGTTTCAATCCTACACAATCTGAAGATTTCCATGTAAACTTTTATTTCTTTTCGATCGCAGACTGTGTTCACAAGCAAAAGACTCACCAGCTAATCACAAACAAAAAAAATCATACTTTGAGAGCCTCACAAAGTATTCCAAATTGACAGAGACAAACATTTAAAGTTAAGCTCTGTAAATGCTACAATTTTGAACTCCATTAAACAAAATAGCAACGGATGTTCTAAACTTTGCATTGTTTTCTTCCATTTTGTATCGCTGCTTTCTATTTTGTTAATTTTATTTTATTCCATACACTGCTATCCATAACCGAAAACTTAACTTGTAAAGTATTCCTTGTCGTATACTTCGCTTCGATGTACAACAGGTAACAATATTTGCATGTAAAATAAACTGAATCGCGAGTACATGAATTCACCAAGCTAGCCATGATATTGTGCTACAAGAACTAATTTGGTTATATGATGAAATTAGCTCCGTAATGCCTTAAAACACTTGAGCCTTTGAAAACATTTGAATATGCTCAAAGGTATAAGAATGCCTAATTATTCTATTGGAAATAAGTGTTTTCAATGGTACGCTTCCAAAAGGACGTAACTCAAAATTTCGTCTATCTTCTCATTCAAAACTCTTCCCAGAACTATAACTATAACTATATAAACCAACTTTGATTCAAGTTTTAATATGATATCTATCCTAATAATCACGGCCAATGAAAATCTCAGATTTCCTTAGAACTAGTGGACTTACACATTCAAAAGGGCGTATCTTCAAAACGGGCCCTACGATTTTTTTAAATTTTGCCCAGACATGCAGCTAAGCTATAGAAATCGACTGGTGAGCACAGATTTGATGGAGATTTTTTTCTGATAATAACGGTCAGGGGAGCACCGTGGTAACATGTGATATCTCTAGATCCTGATGTTTTGGAAGGTTGGTGTCTTCGGAAGAGTTGTTCAGTAGCTCAAGGGCTGACATGCGGTGGTCATTCTGATACGGAATTACGCCACCAGGCGGCGCTAGTGGGCATGGAATTTTTGTTTTGCGCATAGCTCAGTTGCCTGACCACTTAGAAAGATGGCGTCTTCGGCAAAGTTGCTCAGTATTACAGTGAAACCTCCATGAGTCAATATTGAAGGGACCATCGACTCATGGAAATATCGAGTCATGGAACAGCAATCCTTTGGAAGGCTGCCTCTAGGGACCATCATAGTAACCATGAAATTTTGTTTTCAGTATGGTTCCATGAGTCGATATCGAGTCATGGAACATCGACTCATGGAGGTATCACTGTACAAGGGCTAACATTATTTGAGCCGAAAAATTTGAAATTTTGCCACTAGGCGGCGCTAGTGAGCAAAGAATTTTTGTTTCACGGATAGCTCAGTTGCCTGACCACTTAGAAAGATGGCGTCTTCGGCAAAGTTGCTCAGTATCACAAGGTCTAACATTATATGAGTCGGAAGTTTCGAAATTTTGCCACTAGGCGGCGCTAGTGAGCAAAGAATTTTTGTTTCGCGGATAGCTCAGTAGCTTGACCAAAGTTGTTCATTATTCAAAATCATGAAGAATGAGCCGTCACATGCCTAGTTTAGGTATAAAAAACTAAATATCGCCTCCGGTGGTCATTCCTGGGTTATTTCGGTGGCTCAAAAGAATCAAAGTGGCCATTTACCTATAATTGAACTAACAGAGTCACAGGTATCCAAAATCATGAAGAATGAGCCGTCGCATGCCTAGTTTTGGTACTAAATCTTTGTGGTCCCATATTACGGGTTTCCTGGTGGCCAATCCGGTGCTCCAAAAGGACCAGAATAACCATCCATTCATCTTTTTGGCAAAATACATTCAAACATAGAAAATCGTAGAGAATTGGATACAATTTATTTGGTTTTGGGACATAAATCTGTGCAATTTCATCGATTTGTCCAGATTGGCCACCTCCCGGGACTCCAGGAACCGGTTCCGCATGGACCATACTGGATTGATTTTTTTAGGGGACGTGCGCCGGTAATTGGTTCGTTAATACAGAAAAAAATTATGCCGAAATATTCATCAACCGAATCGCACCGATGTGAATTACAAATACAGAACTGCGATGGAAACTTACTTTTCGGATGTTTCGGGTTTCCGGAACCGGGTATGAATGATTAAGTGATTTGAGAATATCACGTGGACTGTGAAAACCTATTCAACAATATGACGACGGTTCAGATTACTTGTTTAGTTACAAAACTACAGGTTGTCAAAGTAAGGGTCTCTAAAGGGACTTTTTCAGATGTAGCAGGTTCCCGGTGGCCACAGTGATCAAATCCTGATCTCCGGGAGGGTGTCTGAAACTAAACATGTGTGCCTTTCATTTAAGCATAACAGAACTTAATTCGATCAACACACCCTAAGACAGAATTTGTATATTTTTTATGGAAGCTCCCTTTGGGTCATTCAAAACTTTTGTTTCCGCAAAAACAAAATTTCCCACAAAAAAAAAAATGTCAGAAAATTTCAAATTGCTAAGCTATTTCAATCAAAAGTTACATTGATTTGAATTTTGAAATGGGTCGAAAAAGACCCTAGGTCCTTACTAAGGCTAGTGTTTATTTTGTAGCATTCAAGGAATCATGAACAAAACCAACAGAGTACTTGGCAGATTTCTGAGAATATTACATGAATTAAATTAGGACACGGATTGCTGGACATTATTCTTATAAAATTCAGAAGAAATCTTTGAAATAAATCCTAGGAAGTTTTCTGAAAAAATATATGAAATGAAGTTTTTAAAACTGCGAACATAGGATTTTTGAAGGATCAGAAAGGTGTCTAATTTCACAGAATCTGGAGCAATGATAACAGTTTGCTGTAAGCGGTCCTTAAAAAATCCGGAATAGATATTATTTATGAGATTTGGACAGTTTTTCCAACAGGTGGGAAAAATCTACCATAAATTTTGTGGCTCGCAAAAATGATATCTATTAATTTCTGGGATTCTATTAGATATTCTTGTGGGAATTTTTGAGATTTCGAGTACCTATGAGTTACCAGTGAGCATCCTGACATTCTGGCGAGAATCCTGGATTCCAGGGTGAATGTTTAGATTTTCATGGGAATAGTAGGGACTTTGGTGGTAATCGTTAGAATTCAGTTCAGTGAGGATTCCTCCTAAAATCCCAGAAATACAAACGAAATCATAAAGATTCTGACCGATATCCAACAATGTTGAACATGATTTGCACCAGAATCTTGAAGATTTCCTCCTGAATTAAGACGTAACCTGATGTCCTGATTTTCAGCTTGCTTCTTTAACAAATCCAATGAGTTTTGCACATTTTCCAGAAAATACATGAAATGTCCTGATTTTCTCAACTGATCAGATGGCATCCCTATCTAGGAATGATTCGTTCCGAAGTTCTTCAGAGTTAAAAAAAGACACCTACACGTTAATACTTCCAGTGGACGATTTGTCATTTGAAGGAAGGACCACACTAGACAACGGACTTGCATGCAACGCCCAGTGGCACCATCGGAAAATGTTCCTGTCGAAAAGTTTTCCGGACTGAAGCGGGAATCGAACCCACACTCCTTGACACGATGCGGCTAAATGCTTGGTAACACTAACCGCACGACCACGAAGCCCACATACAAGGACTTCTAAACAAGGAACTTCTTCAAGGTTCTCTCTAGGAATTTCTCAAAGAGTTGCTTATGAACTACCTCCATAGCTATTTTTCAGAATTTTCTCCAGTTTCTCCAAAGAATTGTTCCAACATCTTCATGCAATTTATGCGAAAACTTCAATAGATATCGCTGCAAGTAGTTATCCAAAGAGTCTTGCATTTTTTTTTTAATATTTGCCTATTTGTCATTTCTCCAAGAATCCCAGCATTAAAATCAGGGAGTGCTATAGGAATTACCTCGAGGATTCCTCGAAAAATTAACGATTTCTGCTAGAAATGTTTCAAATTCGTTCTCGCAATTTTTCAAGAATAAAGTTCAAAATTCTATGGTTTCCCTCATAATTTCTTAGAGGGTTTAGTGAACAGGTAACTTCACAGATTTTTCATGGGGTTTTTCAACATTTTTTTCTGGATTCCTACAACCAATTTAGGCGAGAATCATCCAAAGATTTCGTCAATAGAAATCCCTGCGAGGACGTATTCTTAAGTTATTTGTGGAATTTTAGTATATTTATTGCAAATATCTCTCCAAAGATTTTTTCAACACTTTTTTTTTATTTCTACAGGGCAAACATCTCCAAGGGATTACTTCTGGGTTGCTTTTTTTCAGGGGTTGCTTTAGATACCTTACCCGCAAATTCTTCTGCTGAGTTCTTTGAAATCTTAGTAATAAAGTAATAAAGTTTGTATATTAAAGTTATAAATTTCTCAAGTGATTTCTTAAGGGATATTTTCAAGAACTGGTTAAAAGTTTTCCTCAGGGATTGTTTCAGATATGCATACATCTTTTATAAATCATAATCTATGTACACTTTGACGAATTTGATTAGAATCCGGTAAGGATCGTTTTAAACTTCTGCCAGAAAATGGAGGATTTCATATACAAAGTGTACGAAAACTCTAGTAACACAGTAACCTTCAACATTTAACCAAAAAACAATTGTTGAGGACTTAACCTTTCGGTCGTCGCGCGAATTTTTGTAACGCGAGTAGTCGCGCGTTGTACTTTGTACAACCCCCTTGGTCTAGTGAATATCCCAGGAGTCTGATCGCTTAGAAAGATGACGCCTTCGGCAAAATTGTTCAGTAGCTTAAGGGCTATTTTTATTATAGCCAAGAAATTACCAAACAACTTTGCCGAAGACGACATCCATCTAAATAGTCAGGATCCTGAAATATCTGCAAAACAAAAGTAAAACTTCCATGCCCACTAGTGCCACCTAGCGGTCAAATTCCGAATTAAATGAGGTACCATCAGATAGCGCTTCACCTCCAGAATGACTTTTATAAAGACCCCAAGTTTCTATATTATCTGGATTTTAAGATATGACGATTTCAAACTGTGGTTTCCTCGAACCGTACATAGTGCGTTCATTATTATGCGCCTTCATGTACATTTGTTGATTTTACCGTATTATAAAGGGCCACACTGTAAATAAAAACTGTCGAGTATTGTTCTTAAGAAGATTTTTGAGGAATACATTTTGGTTTGGTGTCGATAGACATCTTTGTTGCAAAATGATAGCATATAAAATACAACTGTTGTACAAAGTACAACAACGCGACAGCCCGAAGGTTAAAAAAAGCTCGAAAATGTCACGAATTTGACAGAAAGGGAGAAAGTTCACGAACATCTTCGGTATTTACCAGAAGTCAAAACGAAAATTAAATTTCAACAGGAACCAACAGAAGTCTTATCATAAACTCAGCAGTAGCTTCTAAGTTTCTCTGCAGTGAGTGATCCCGGCATACTTTGTCTTGCCATCAAATAGACTGTGCAAAAACTCTCATACAAAGTGACACTTGAGGATTTTTCCGTAATTCCGGCTATTCCTAAGAACTTTATAAACTTTATCTTCATACACGACGGAGTCTTTACGCAAACGGGGTTGAACACTCCAGCAGGATAATCGGAATAAAATCACTCAACAGTAAGGGCAAATTAAAACATTTGATTCCATTTTTACACTCCTCATAATTATTCGAATTCTAAACCAGAGAACTCACTATTTCAAAAAAATATTAGCCAGCTTCACTTATTATGGAAATCCAAAACTTTTTCCAGTATAAGACAATCACACTGTTTTTCACTTTTAGTTTTGATTCGCTTGGAAAAGTATCAATTTTGGATTAAGCATCGATTGTCAATATGGTCGACAAATGATTTCACAGATTTTTGGTGTAAGTTGTAAAATTTTCCATCTTCACCGAACAACCTGAGCTTACGCCCTTCTCAGAAGAAGCTTGGAAGCTTTACTGAACTAGATTGGAAGCTTCTCAGAACAAGCCTCGAAGCTTTCGAGAGGAAGCTGGAAAGCTTCTCAGAAGAAGCTAAAAAGCTTCTCGGAAGAAGCTAGAAAGCTTTTCAGAAGAAGCTGGAAAGCATCTCAGAAGAAGCTTGAAAGCTTCTCAGAAGAAGCTTGAAAGCTTCTCAGAAGAAGCTTGAAAGCTTCTCAGAAGAAGCTTGAAAGCTTCTCAGAAGAAGCTTGAAAGCTTCTCAGAAGAAGCTTGAAAGCTTCTCAGAAGAAGCTTGAAAGCTTCTCAGAAGAAGCTTGAAAGCTTCTCAGAAGCAGCTTGAAAGCTTCTCAGAAGAAGCTTGAAAGCTTCTCAGAAGAAGCTTGAAAGCTTCTCAGAAGAAGCTAAAAAGCTTCTCAGAAGAAGCTCAGAAAGCTTCTCAGAAGAAGCTCAGAAGGCTTCTAAGAAGAAGCAGCAAAGGTTCTCAGAAGAAGCTGGAAAGCTTCTCAGAAGAAGCTGGAAAGCTTCTCAGAAGAAGCTCAGAAGGCTTCTCAGAAAAAGCTCAGAAGACTTCTCAGATAAAGCTCAGAAAGCATCTCAGAAGAAGCTCAGAAAGCTTCTCAGAAGAAACTCAGAAAGTTTCTTAGAAGAAATAGGTAAGCTTCTCAGAAGAAACTCGGAAGCTTCTCAGAAGAAACTCGGAAGCTTCTCAGAAGAAGCTGGAAGAAGCCTGAGAAGAAACTCAGAAAGATTCCCAGAAGAAGTTCAGAAAGCTTCTCAGAAGAAGTTCAGAAAGCCTCTCAGAAGAAGCTCAGAGATCTTCCCAGAAGAAGCTCAGAAAGATTCTCAGAAAATGCTGGAAAGCTTCTCAGAAGAAGCTTGAAAGCTTCTAAGAAGAAGCTGGAAAGCTTCTCAGAAGAAGCTTGAAAGCTTCTCAGAAGAAGCTAAAAAGCTTCTCAGAAGAAGCTCAGAAGGCTTCTCAGAAAAAGCTCAGAAGACTTCTCAGATAAAGCTCAGAAGACTTCTCAGATAAAGCTCAGAAAGCATCTCAGAAGAAGCTCAAAAAGCTTCTCAGAAGAAATCAGAAAGCTTCTCAGAAGAAATAGGTAAGCTTCTCAGAAGAAACTCGGAAGCTTCTCAGAAGAAACTCGGAAGCTTCTCAGAAGAAGCTGGAAGAAGCCTGAGAAGAAACTCAGAAAGATTCCCAGAAGAAGTTCAGAAAGCTTCTCAGAAGAAGTTCAGAAAGCCTCTCAGAAGAAGCTCAGAGATCTTCCCAGAAGAAGCTCAGAAAGATTCTCAGAAAATGCTGGAAAGCTTCTCAGAAGAAGCTTGAAAGCTTCTCAGAAGAAGCTTGAAAGCTTCTCAGAAGAAGCTTGAAAGCTTCTCAGAAGAAGCTAAAAAGCTTCTCAGAAGAAGCTCAGAAAGCTTCTCAGAAGAAACTCAGAAGGCTTCTAAGAAGAAGCAGCAAAGGTTCTCAGAAGAAGCTGGAAAGCTTCTCAGAAGAAGCTCAGAAGGCTTCTCAGAAAAAGCTCAGAAGACTTCTCAGATAAAGCTCAGAAAGCATCTCAGAAGAAGCTCAAAAAGCTTCTCAGAAGAAATCAGAAAGCTTCTCAGAAGAAATAGGTAAGCTTCTCAGAAGAAACTCGGAAGCTTCTCAGAAGAAACTCGGAAGCTTCTCAGAAGAAGCTGGAAGAAGCCTGAGAAGAAACTCAGAAAGATTCCCAGAAGAAGTTCAGAAAGCTTCTCAGAAGAAGTTCAGAAAGCCTCTCAGAAGAAGCTCAGAGATCTTCCCAGAAGAAGCTCAGAAAGATTCTCAGAAAATGCTGGAAAGCTTCTCAGAAGAAGCTAGAAAGCTTCTAAGAAGAAGCTGGAAAGCTTCTCAGCAGAAGCTTCTTAGAAGAAGATAGAAGAAGCTTGAAAGTTCTTCTCAGAAAAATCCTTGAAGGCTAACGCTTCTCAGAAGAAACTTTGATAACTGAAATCAAATTGCAATCTAATCGAATCGACTCAGATTTTGTAGGATTTTACAAGCTTCTTAATGGATTTCCATTTACATTGTATAATGCTTTGGGTCAATCCTTGAACGTGCACTTTCAGTTTTTCCAATAGCTCAATTATCGCAATACATCTAAATGCATCGAAGCAACAAATCGCCAAAGAATTTTGGCTTCTCAATGCGTCATGTGAAATGAACTTTATGCTTGAAGAAAGAAGGTTGCTGCCCGAAAAACCCTTCGAAATTACGATTGCGTATCGTGACCCCGACCGTTTACCCTCGGTGATCCAAATATGACATAACCAATTTCACCGCGCCTTTGCAACCAACAAAAGTAATCCATCATTGCTTCACACGAGACTTCAACGGATCTCACGGCAGCAAAACACGAGCCCACGCGTGCATGAACCCATCGGGGTCAATCCCAGCCGCAGCAGCAGCAGCAGCATTCATTGACCGTTTGACGTCACACGCTCTGCCCGGTGGCCGAGATTCCACACAGCTCGCCGTTCACTCACAGGCTCCACGTGCTGCCGCATTTCTACCGGCTTCTCCACCCTCACGCGCGCTCTCGCCCAAGAGACCCTTCGCACCTTTTCGTGACCGCAAAAGCGGCCCGAGATTTGCAAGTTCATGCTTCGTGGTGCTTGTTTCGCTCTAAACATCCCAATTACGGGGTCTGTGCGGCGGCGAAGGAATTTCGCTAATGCATCGCGAAAGCCTTTCGGTTCTCTACTCCGATGAACCCATCGCCCGCCCCCCCTCGCCTAGTTGCAGCAGCTATCCCGGATCTGGAATTCCTACGAGAGTGGCTTGGGGTCCCTCCCTTGTGGCCATTTAACTACACGGATCGATCGATTTTAGCAAAAACTCCCACTACACTGGCCGTGACTTCGATCCGGCTTGGCTTTGATTTGGCTCGAAGCCGGAGAGCTTTCGCTCCGGTACTTTCCCGAGTGGGCGGAAGTATTAGAGACGTATCCATACTGATCATATTTATTGATCTCAAAGTTGTATTTTGGTCACTACATATGATTTTATGATCACTACAACATGAATTTGGAACATTATAACAGTTTGGTTCAATGTTAGAACAATACAATTGTCCTTTTCTAATCTAATTATATGGTAGAGCACTGCAACAGCTATATATCAGAATGTTCGAAAATTATCAGTAATATTCTTCTTCCTAATTCGTAGAATGATTATCAAAACAAACATTAAAATGCGTGCGATAAGTACGTGTCAAACAGTCGAGTTTTTTTTCAATGACATTTTTTTGTCTTTCGCTAAGTAACGCTTTGAAATGTTCATTAGATCACTACAACTGATATTTAGAACACTATAATATAAAATTTAAAGCACTAAATTTAAATGTTGGAACAATGCAATTGTTCTTTGGAATCTATTTATATAATAGAACACTACAACAGCTATATATTCTTCTTCCCAATTTGTAGAATGTTTATCAAAACTATGTTTACACTGACACAAGAAGTTTTCGATAGTTTTTATGCATCTTAAGACTTCTTCAGAACTTTATTTCTATCTACGAGCAGAAGAAAAATGGAATAAATATTAAAGAAGAAAATATTTTTTCGAGAATATTCATTCAATATTCGATGGAAAGCATATTCTGGAATTTGCAGGATCTTTTTAAATCAAAAGAATTTGTTTTTGTTGGAAATAATGAATAAAATAGTCAATCTCAACGATACCCACAGTAACCCTCAGTTTACCATTTCCCTTTATTCGGAGTACACCTCTTTGTTTCGGGCCCGCTCTCTGTCTAGGAGCCTAGAGCGAAAGGGTTTCCCACAAATTCAGTGAGTCTAAAGTTTTTGGCAAATTGATTGCGAAAAATTAATTCACCATCGCCGGGCCAACAAAAGCATCTGCAGCAGCAGCAACCGTGGTGTGGTAATTGTTCGGTGTGTCTGACGCAAATCAAGCGACGCGACGCAAGCGGCTGACGAAAAACGACTCCTTCGGACGTTGAGACGATTGAGACGAACCGACGCGCACAGTGGCCCAGAACTGGGAATCAGTCAAAAACTGAAATTTGTGAATTCTTCTACTGATAATTTTTCTTTGAATGTTCAGTGTATTTTAGCCAATAAGCTTAGTATGATTTTTGCCAATAAATAAGAAAGTTTTCAACTGATTTGAGTAAGATTTGTACTTTTGGTCAGATTTTGTGGAGAGAGCGCCCACTGTATGTCGGAGAAATGACGTCAAAAGGTTTTCGTTCAATTTAACGCCCTGCTTCTCGGCGGACCGTAAACAGGTGCTGCTGTGGCCACGTGCGGGGTTTGCACTGATTTGCACTGATTTGTACTGATCCGAGATTTTGCGGTTTAGCTGCGCTCCATAACAGACGATTTGGCGACCCACTTTGAGAGAGCTGTATGGACGTGAGATTATTATCGACTGTGAAAAAAGAAACTCATGATATACTTTTTCTTAGTATTTCGGACATCTTAAAAATTCCGAGTCATACATTTGGACTTCGATTTTGATTAAATTTCTAAATTGAAAAGCTTCCAATCCCTCTCAAGCCTTTGAGAGGCTTCCAAGCTTTTCCAGAGAAACTTCCAAGCTTCTGCTGAGAAGCTTCCAAGCTTCTGCTGAGAAGCTTCCAAGCTTCTGCTGAGAAGCTTCTAAGCTTCTGCTGAGAAGCTTCTAAGCTTCTGCCGAGAAACTTTAAAGCTTCTGCAAAGAAGCTTCCAAGCTTTTGCTGAGAAGCTTCCGAGCTTCTCGCGAGCAGCTTCCGAGCTTCTGCTGAGAAGCTTCCAAGCTTCTGCCGAGAAGCTTCCAAGCTTCTGCCGAGAAGCTTCCAAACTTCTGCCGAGAAGCTTCCAAGATTCTGCCGAGAAGCTTCCAAGCTTCTGCCGAGAAGCTTCCGAGCTTCTGCCGAGAAGCTTCCAAGATTCTGCCGAGAAACTTCCAAGCTTCTGCTGAGAAGCTTTCGAGCTTCGGCCGAGAAGCTTCCAAGCTTCTTCCGAGAAGCTTCCAAGCTTCTGCCAAGAAGCTTCCAAGCTTCTGCCGAAAAGGTTCTAAGCTTCTGCCGAGAAGCTTCCAAGCTTCTGCCGAGAAGCTTCCAAGCTTCTGCCGAGAAGCTTCCAAGCTTCTGCCGAGAAACTTCCAAGCTTCTGCCGAGAAGCTTCCGAGCTTCTGCCGAGAAGCTTCCAAGCTTCTGCCGAGAAACTTCCAAGCTTCTGCCAAGAAGCTTTCCAGCTTCGGTCGAGAAGCTTCCGAGCTTCTGCCGAGAAACTTCAAAGCTTCTGCCAAGAAGCTTTCGAGCTTCGGCCGAGAAGCTTCCGAGCTTCTGCCGAGAAGCTTCCAAGCTTCTGCCGAGAAGCTTCCAAGCTTCTGCCGAGAAGCTTCCAAGCTTCTGCCGAGAAGCTTCCAAGCTTCTGCCGAGAAGCTTCCAAGCTTCTGCCGAGAAGCTTCCAAGCTTCTGCCGAGAAGCTTCCAAGCTTCTGCCGAGAAACTTCCAAGCTTCTGCCAAAAAGCTTTCGAGCTTCGGCCGAGAAGCTTCCGAGCTTCTGCCGAGAAGCTTCCAAGCTTCTTCCGAGAAGCTTCCAAGTTTCTGCCAAGAAGCTTCCAAGCTTCTGCCGAAAAGCTTCTAAGCTTCTGCCGAGAAACTTTAAAGCTTTTGCTGCACTGATAATATATTTTGGTTTATATAATAAAATCGTTCGTTTATGTTACGAAATGATTCGTTGTTTTCTGCAACGAAACTATTTCGTACAGTGTATGAAATCAGTTTCGTAATAAATAACATCACATTTTTTTGAACGATTGTTTCTTTTTACGAATCATTTCGTAGATGACACTCATCTATTTAGTAACAAAAACGTAAAAAGATAAATGTTATTTTCGTGCATTCTATGAAAATGTTCCGTGCATATTACGAACATGTTAGTTTATTTTACGAAAGATTCGATACATCCCAGCGTATAACTACGAAATTACGAAAATAGTCTACGAAACCATTTCGTTGCAGAAAACAACGAAATGATTTCGTAGAGCGAACGATCAATTTTGTAAAATGAAACAATTTCGCGTGTAGTGTTTCTTCATGCATTGAACTTATTCATGGGTCACTGGTTCATCCCTTGTGATATGTTTTGACAGTTATGTTGAGATACTTTTGCCGCGATGGTTGTTTATGTTTCTCCTTTCGCTGACGCAGAATGGCAAACAAATCTACTGATTCATTCCGCGGAATGCCACAGCACGCACTTTGCTTTGGAAAAATGGCCGATAATGACAAGCCGAGTAGCTTGAAACCAAGTTGCAATGAGAAAGCACACGAAAAAAATACGAAACTTTTTTGCTATTTACGAAACGTTTCGTATTTTTCCTGGCTACAGTTTTCTCTTCTACGAATCATGAATCGTGTATTTTACGAATGTTTCATAAAGTTACTAAGTCGCCGAATTGGGCCAAATACGATTATTTCGTATGGCAAACGAAAATGGCGTTAAATGTACGAAAGCTTATTCTACGAAATGTATATCCGACAGTGGCGCGGGAAGTGGGTAGGACAGGTAGGACATGTACTACGCACGAAAATACCTGGGTAGGACAGTCAAAGGATTGTCCTACCCATGATTTTACAAAAAAAAAAATAGATCAGTGGAAAGCTTGAAAAATAAATTAAATCATTTATCATCTGATATCTAGAAATAGATGAAGACATTAGAACAACCTTAGTAGGCAAGCTTTTGACGTAGTTTTGTGGCATTTGTTTAATAAAGTTGTATTAAAAAGGATATAAATATAAAGAATATAAAAGAATTTTTTTTTTAATGGATGATAACGAAAGTTAGGTTTCATTGTAGACAGTTGGTCTCTATTTTAATGCAAGGCACGAAAAAGTCTCTATTTTTCAATGGATGGTTTCTAAAGTATTTTTTTTTCACCAAAATGGGCAATAAAGTCTCTGTTTCCTTATCCTGCATGCATTGAATCCTGATGTTAAATTGTACAGGCTCCAAAAACATTCGGAGATTATAACGGGTTCAACAGGAATTTCGTCTCAGATTCCCCGAAGAAAAGCATCAGGAATTGTCATAGTGATTTTATTAAGTATACTTTCAGGGTCTCCTACAGGGATCTATCAAGAAATACTTTTTGTAATTTTGCTACTGATTCTCCCAGTGATTTCTCAAAGGATGCTTAGAAAAATATCTCTAGAATTTGATCCAGAAAATCCATGAGAACTTCAAAGCTCTTACCTTCAGTAACTTTCTAAGGTATTTTTTTTGCAAAACTATCCTAGAATTTCCTCCAGATATTGTTCACTAATCCTTCAACCGAATTCTCCAATTGTTACTCTAGAAGATCGTCCCCAAGATATCTACAGAATTTCTATCAAGAAAATTCATAAAGGTTTAGTCCAGAGTATTTGAAAATAAAATATCAAGGGCTTTTTACACAAGAACCACTGCAAGAAATCATTTTGTGGATTCTTTCAAGAATTCATCTACGTTTTCTCTGAGAAATCGGAAATTCATTCGAACAGCAAGTTTTGCCAAGCATGTATCAAAAATTTTCTCAAAAAATCCCATGTCCAATGTTTTTCTAGAAATTTCATTAGAAGATCCTGAGAAATGCTATCCCGAGATTCGATTGATTTTTTTCGATTATCTTTTCAAATTATATAGGAAAACTTCTAAAACTCAAGAGCCCAGGAGTTATTTCAGAAAACCTAGTCCAATAATGGAAACTTTGAAGCTTACCCAAGTTTCATCGGATTTATTTTCCAGAAAAAAAATCCTATGCATTTCCCTGGATACATTCCTTGAGAAAATCTGGAAAATTACTGGAAGAATTTCTGCAGAAATTTTAGCTGGAATCTCTGGAGCAATTGTTGAAATGCCTATTTGAAGATTTGTATAAATCCTGAAAAACAATTTTAACGGAAATCCCTAGAAATGTCTTGTGTGTTTCTTGAATATTGGAGGATGTCCCAGGGAAATCGATAAAATCTTGGAGGAGTTAGGTGCCTCTTCAAAAAATTTGGAGGAATTCAGATGGTTCCTGAAATAATCTTTGGAGAATTTACATTTCTATGATTCTCCTTGAAAAAAATCCATGTTGTATTATTGAGTTATCCTAAATAAAATTCTTGGATAAATTTCCTACAACAATTCGTGGAGATATTCCTTGGAAAATAATCACTAGATGAACTACTACATCAAAACAAATTTTGATGAATTTCTACAGTAATACTTGTCGTAATGTCACGAGGAATTCTCAAAAAAAAGTATTAGATCTTAAACAAATGTCTGCTCTGATGCTATGAAAAATTAAACTCTTATCTACTGGCTTCTATTAGTTTTTGTTTTGTTTTGTTTTTTTTTTTTTTGGTTACTGTTTGGTCCCTTCTCGGCCTCTTTTTGGTTCTTTTATGATCTCTTATTTTCGTCAAGAGGTCTTCAACTTCCTAATTTAAACGCACTCAGTCGCTACCAGCCCTGGAAAAACGAAAAGCTTTCAAAATCAAGCCAGTCTTCTGAGAATTATATTGTTTCTTCTGTTTAGCGAAAAACTCATCTGAAAATATCGTTAGAACGCTTGCAAACAGTAGAATTTTCACATCTCAACCCAAAACCGACCATAATGTCACTTATACCCTTTGCGTTTGGGCCCCTCAAAATTGAATATAGTAATTTTCATCTTCCAGTTCAGAGTTAATTTTTTTTTGTTTCACAGTGCACAAAATATTTGCTAACGTATGTCCTACCCATGATTTTGAACGTGGACGCGCCTCTGATATCCGACATAATACGAAACCCAGTTTTCAGTGTGAGAAACTTCCAAGCTTCTGCTGAGAAGCTTCCAAGTTTCTACTAAGAAGCTTCCAAGCTTCTGCTGAGAAGTTTCCGAGCTTCTTTTAAGGAGTTTACGAGCTTCTCTTGAGGAATTTGCGATAAGAAGCTTCCAAACTTCTGCTGAGAAGCCTTCAAACTTCTACTGAGAAACTTCCAAGCTTCTGCTGAAAGCTTCCGTGCTTCTGCTAAAAATCATCTTAGCTTCTGTTCAGAAGCTTCCGAACTACTTCCGAAAAGCTCTCAAGCTTCTTCTGAGAAGCTTCCGACCTACTTCTGAGAAGCTTCCGAGCTTATTCTGAGGAGTATCCGAGCTTTTTCTGAGCAGCATCCAAGCTTTTTCTAAGCTGAGCTGCTTTCTGAGAAGCTTCCAAGCTTTTGCTGAGTAGCTTCCAAGTTTCTAAGTTTCTACTGAGAATCTTTACAGTTTCTACTGAGAAGCTTCCGAGATTTTTATGAGATACATTTGAGCTTCTTTTGAGTTCTGGTCTTCTTTTGAGTAGCATCCGAGGTTCTTGAGTTTCTTCTGAGAACCTTCCGAGCTTCTTTTGGAAAGCATCCGTGCTTCTTCTGAGAGCTTCACAGCTTATACTGAAAAGCTTCCAAGCTTCTGCTGAGCATCATCAAAGCTTCTACTGAAAAGCTTCTAAGTCTCTGCCTGCTGAAAAGCTACCAGGCTTCTACTAAGGAGCTTCCATGTTTCTACTGACAAGCTTCTAAATTTCTACCTGATGAAAACCTACCAAGCATCTGCTGAGAAGCTTCCGAGCTTCTACTAAGAAGCATCTGAGAACCATCGGAGCTTCTTCTAAGAAGCTTCCAAGCTTCTTCTGAAAAGATTTGAAACTTCTTGGTTCAGGTATTTACCCAGAAATTCCTCAAGAGTTTTCTACAAGAATTTGTTCATGAATTCCTTCAGGGATTTCCCCAGGAAAATAGCAACAGTCATCCTTCCAGCGATTTCTGCAGGAATTCTTTTCAAGAATTTCTCTAAGATTTTTTCGCAAATGGATTTTCAGACCGTTTCGAACGGGCTTCAAGAATACCTCCTGCAATTTTTCCAGGATACTTTCTAGGAGTTCTTGAGGGATTTCATCAGGAAATTTAGAGGGCTTCTTCTAGAGATTTTTTCGGAAAATCTCTATTAGTAAATTTCAACAAGGATCAGTGATGGAAAGCGGCAAACATGTTTGTTAAACTGGAAGGAAAACAAAATGCTCGCGAGCATCAGAGTGCTGATTGATTAACATCTGTCGTGCTCGCGAGTAAACGAAGGTAAAGAGATTCGTGAACGTGTTCGGAGCTGTTCAGAGTCCGAGATTTCTGGTTTTCAGGATTTTTTACTACAAACTGGTAGTTTGTTGTCGATATGATGGAGGGGCCCAGATAGCCGTAGCGGTAAACGCGCAGCTATTCAGCATGACCATGCTAAGGGTCGTGGGTTCGAATTCCGCTGGTCGAAGATCTTTTCTTAAAGGAAATTTTCTCGATTCCCAGAGCATAGAGTATCTTCGTACCTGCCACACGATATACACATGCAAAAATGGTCAATCGGCAAAGAAAGCTCTCAGTTAATAACTGTGGAAATGCTCATAAGAACACTAATCTGAGAAGCAGGCTTCGTCCCAGTTGGGACGTAACGCCAAAAAGAAGAATGATGGTTATATAGTTGATTTGTCTGTCATAACCATAATACATCACATCTTGTTCGGTTACTCAGTAATTGTTCGTGAACTTTTGCTATTTCTTTATGTATTGTTCTCCCGATCAGCTTCCAGAGATTCCTCCAGAAGTTGCTCCAGAGAATCCTCTATGGGTTTCTCTATAATTTTCTCCAGTAACAACTTTTCAGTAATCCTACAAGCGATTATTCGAGGGATTGCTTCAAGAATTTTCCAAGTAATTCTTTCGTAATTGGATTTTTCAGACCGGTTTTGATAGGGCTCCAGAAAAACCTTATGAATTTCTTCTAGGAGTCCTTCGAGGTTCCTCCAGAGATCAAGAAAAAACTCCAGTAATATGTTCTCAGAACCTCCTCCAGCGATTTCTGCAAGAATTCCTTCAGAGATTTATTCAAGCATTACGCCAGAGATTTATCCAAGAATTCTTCTAGGCATTCCGTCAATGATTTCTCCAAGAAAATCTTTACTTTTCTATCCTAGGAAGTAAGTAATAATTCCTAGTGGAATTCGTAGAGGAATTTCTGGTGCTAGAACTCCTCAAGGAATCTCTGGAGGACTTCTTGGAGAAATTCCAGTAAGTATCCCTGAAGAAATCCATAGAGTTGACTGTATTCGTGGAGGAATTTCTGGAAAAATCCCTGTAAAGATTGTCCTGCAGAAGTTCCTGGAGGGTTCTTTGAGGAATCCCTAGATAAAATATTCTGGAGATATCTATGAACGAATCTAATCTACGCAGGCATTCCATGACAAATATTCAGAGGTATCCCTGTAGAGATTTTCCTGCAAGAATCACTGGAGTAATCCTTGCCACGAATCCCTGGTAGAATCTCTGGAGAAGCTCCTGGAAGATTTGCAGGAGGTATTCATAGAGCCAATATCAGAACCAATCTAAAATATCTGATTGCGATCAAAAGTTCTTCCGAAGCAAGTTGTAATTATTGATGAAGCATTTCTATACTCTTGACGGGTTGTGTATACTCTGTTAAAAATACTTATCTTGTATGGGGGAAGGGGGGTCTGGCCGCCAAAGACCACAGTCTGTGTGTTCAAAAGAAGACATTTCAATTACTTCTGGCAACGTTGGCCACCTACTGGCATATTCCGGAGATATCACTTTTAGAATAATTTAAAAACTTTCCTTGCGGTACACTAAACTTTATGGTTTTCATACAAATTCATTGAAAGACATCAATGACTTCTGTCGATATATGCGCTAAGTATTTTCCGGGGATGTGGTGCCTTTAAGAATCACGCCGCTTTAGAATTGATTCTGAAACCATTACGGTAATCAGGTGCTCATATGGGAATGACTTTTGAAAATATTCTGAAACTTTGCTTGCGACATAAAAAAAATGGAAACAAAGGAGACAAATTAATGACAAATATTTTTAGAAGTCATTGAAAAGTCATTCATTGAACTTGTTTTGTAAAACTATGAAGTTTGCTGTGTCGCAAGGAAAGCTTCAAGATTATTCTGAAAGTGGCCACTTCTCCTGAGAGCTCCTGTGGTATCTCCAAAATTGGGCAGTAGATGGCCAATGTTGCCAGAAGCCTTTGAAATGTCTTCTAATGAACTTGTTTTATAAAAACATGATGTTTGGTGTGTCGCAAGGAAGGTTTCAGGAATATTACATATTCCGTTTCCTGAATAGCCCATTTCCCCGTATAGCTTTTGGCACTCGATAATTATCGTAAATATTTGGATTACTTATTATTCTTCCCAATTCACCACATGTTACTGAAAATTATCCTGGTCCTTTCTTGAATTGCATCACTTTTCGAGAAAACGGGTCATTCAGGGAGAAGAGTCATTCGAGGAATTGGCATTCAAGGAAATGACATTCAAAGAAACAATATTCGTGGCCAATGTCACTAGAACTCGTTGAAAAGTCTTGTATGGAGGTTGTTTTGCAAAGCCATAAAGTCTGCCGTGTCGCAATAAAAAGTTTCAGAATAATTCCTAAAGTGATCACTTCCCTGGACATGCCGTCCCCCTGTACCAGGGATTCCTTAGTATCCTGTCCAATTGCATACCTTCTAGATGGTTAGAATCAATATGAAATTATGTTTGACCAATTTAAGATTAGCCAGATTAGAAAAAAAATATGTATCACATACTAGGCTTGTAGAGCTATAGGAAAAACGTTCATCCCTTGCCAAGTTTCCAGGACTTCCTGAACGTGTTCTGGGACCTCTAAACGGCCATAACATGTCCATTTTGATAACAAAAGTAAAGCATTACTAGTTCAGAATGGTTTTCCTCTGGAAAACTATGATTTTCAGTTGTTGTCATATTCATATAATCAAGCTTAGTTGAAATTATGCCTTATGACACTCCATCCGTCCCCACAAAAAAGGGAGGATCCAGGAACCATCCCGGGCATTCCATCTTTTGTCCCCACCCCTTGAAGTAGATTCAAAAAGTTCGTAATTCGGTTGAATAGTTTCTGACAAAGGGTCATTTGAGGGACGCAAGTCTCGTCCCGGGCTTTTGAAGGTTAAAGAAAATGTTTTTAAAAAATGTATGGGAAGCTCTGTATGTACTGCAAATACGCCAAATGAAAATTTCAAAATATCGGAATGATCACGATCACTGACTGAAGTCACTCCGGCTT
The DNA here is from genome assembly GCF_002204515.2 of Aedes aegypti. NCBI lineage: Eukaryota > Metazoa > Arthropoda > Insecta > Diptera > Culicidae > Aedes > Aedes aegypti. The sequence goes on from NC_035109.1 coordinate 373,403,364, forward strand.
GCTCCCAAGCGCAATCTATTCAATTTTTCTAAAACAAAAAGGCAATTGAAGCAAAAACTATATGAGGAGTACCAGTCAAAATGGTTTAAAATTCAATATTGGTAAGATTCTAAAAAAAATATTTTTAGCATCAAACCAGCCTAGTTTATATGGACAAACATATGTCTTATATATTCTTCAAAAATATAAAAAATCTAAGGCTTTAGTTTTCACAAAATAGGCATTCTATATGATGTTATATACATTCACAGCTAAGTTGTCTCTCAGTGTATTTTTTCTTATAGCCTTTTTATCTACTAAACCTTCTTAAAAGATATAATAAAAAATGCACATACGTATTTGAGTTATGAATTTTCATCCTTGTATATGATTTTTATCCTTATATTTGATAGTCTTTTTTCAAAACGTAGTCGAGCGGATTCAGCAAAATTTTGATGGGAAATACCATACCGGATAGGGAAGACTCCATTCAGATTGAAAAGTCGCTAGGAAAATGCCATTTTTATTTGCTTTTCGAGCTGGAAATTTTCTATATCGACCAGGTGGCGCTGCTGGTCACCTACCTCGTCGAATTCCATTGAAACCGATTCTCGCAGGCCGGTCACATCCGTCAGGTTCCGATCAAAGCAATTAAATTCCAATGTATGAGGATCACCCCCTTCCCTCTTTCCCCTCTTCGTTCGACTTCACATGTGTGTATTATTTATCACCCACCATGTTGTTTTGGGGGCGCTTTACGTTTTTTCTTGGTTGGAGCTGAAGACTGAAAACTTTCTAATTCTAGTCACGTATCGTGCGTAAAACAGAAGTACACCCAACCAATTCAACATAGCGATCCAAAAGTCGTTTGTTCAGTCCGCCCATGATGGCGCTACACCTCAGCAGTCCCCACTAGGGTGTGGCTTATTTTACAAAAAATAAAATAAAAAATTCGTGAGCTATATAGATTTCAAATCACATACAAGGTGAAACTTCAGAGTTTAAGCCAAAAATATTGAGTAAAGTGGTTGCGCAAGCAACTTGTAGGGGAATTTTCAAGTTTCAAAATATGACTTTTACTGGTATTCCCATAATTTTGTTAGTTTCCAAACAATTTTGAATCTTTTTGCATCATTATTTTCCAAATTACTTCGTTAAAGTTTGTAAAATATCAACTTTATCTAGAATAATTGAACATAGCTTTCTCAAAAATGTTTCCTCATTTCACCAAAAAACTGTGTACCTTCAACCCATGAATTTTTAACGAAAAAATCAAATTTCAATGTATTTTCAAATCCAAATTCAGCGAAGCTTACAAACTTTTGTATTTGAGAACTTTTTGAAAATAAGCCGCACCCTACTTCCCGCTCACTCACAACGCGAAGTCCGATGATTGACAACGAATTTTCGATGAATGAAATGGATCAATTGCGTTTGGGTGTGATCTAGATTTGTTTTTTTTTTCGTCGTCGTCGTCATGACGTCTTTGGCGTCAATTGAATTGTCGGTTTATGTCGGACACGGTTTGGATAGCAATTCCGAGAAATCCGGCTTGTCGTGACGCCGTTTGGGTTTGTGGGGTTTCGTTCGGCTTCGGTTTATTAGCTCTCGGGAGCGTCAACGGTTATCGTCGTTTAGCGGAAAATTTCCTTTGAAAATGGGTGGTGAAATTCATTCGACACTCTGCGGCCATGTGCTGTTGGTTGGTTGATTGGTTGGTTGGTCGGTTGCAGTTTCACAAATGAGACATTTGATTGAGTATTAATTGGGTCTGCAATGGTGGATATGTAATATTACGTGCTCGAGATTTTAATTGCAAACAAATTTTAAGTAGGGCAATTTCAAACTTCTTGGAGTTGATTTTTTTTTCATATAATTTCTCAGCAGAAGCTGGAAGCTTCTCAGCAGAAGCCTGGAAGCTTCTCAGCAGAAGCTGGAAAGCTTCTCAGCAGAAGTTGGAAAGCTTCTCAGCAGAAGCTGGAAAGCTTCTCAGCAGAAGCTGGAAAGCTTCTCAGCAGAAGCTGGAAAGCTTCTCAGCAGAAGTTGGAAAGCTTCTCAGCAGAAGTTGGAAAGCTTCTCAGCAGAAGCTGGAGCTTCTCAGCAGAAGCCTGGAAGCTTCTCAGCAGAAGCCTGGAAGCTTCTCAGCAGAAGCCTGGAAGCTTCTCAGCAGAAGCCTGGAAGCTTCTCAGCAGAAGCCTGGAAGCTTCTCAGCAGAAGCCTGGAAGCTTCTCAGCAGAAGCCTGGAAGCTTCTCAGCAGAAGCCTGGAAGCTTCTCAGCAGAAGCCTGGAAGCTTCTCAGCAGAAGCCTGGAAGCTTCTCAGCAGAAGCCTGGAAGCTTCTCAGCAGAAGCCTGGAAGCTTCTCAGCAGAAGCCTGGAAGCTTCTCAGCAGAAGCCTGGAAGCTTCTCAGCAGAAGCTGGAAAGCTTCTCAGCAGAAGCTGGAAAGCTTTTCAGCAGAAGCTGGAAAGCTTCTCAGCAGAAGCTGGAAAGCTTCTCAGCAGAAGCTTGAAAGCTTCTCAGCAGAAGCTTGAAAGCTTCTCAGCAGAAGCTGGAAAGCTTCTCAGCAGAAGCTGGAAAGCATCTCAGAAGAAGCTGGAAAGCTTCTCAGAAGAAGCTGGAAAGCTTCTCAGAAGAAGCTGAAAGCTTCTCAGCAGAAGGGAAAGCTTTTCAGCAGAAGCTGGACAGCTTCTCAGCAGAAGCTGGAAAGCTTCTCAGCAGAAGCTGGAAAGCTTCTCAGCAGAAGCTGGAAAGCTTCTCAGCAGAAGCTGGAAAGCTTCTCAGCAGAAGCTGGAAAGCTTCTCAGCAGAAGCTGGAAAGCTTCTCAGCAGAAGCTGGAAAGCTTCTCATCAGAAGCTGGAAAGTTTCTCAGCAGAAGCTGGAAAGCTTCTCAGCAGAAGCTGGAAAGCTTCTCAGCAGAAGCTGGAAAGCTTCTCAGCAGAAGCTGGAAAGCTTCTCAGCAGAAGCTGGAAAGCTTCTCAGCAGAAGCTGGAAAGCTTCTCAGCAAGGAAGCTCCAGAAGCTGGAAAGCTTCTCAGCAGAAGCTGGAAAGCTTCTCAGCAGAAGCTGGAAAGCTTCTCAGCAGAAGCTGGAAAGCTTCTCAGCAGAAGCTGGAAAGCTTCTCAGCAGAAGCTGGAAAGCTTCTCAGCAGAAGCTGGAAAGCTTCTCAGCAAGGAAGCTTCAGCAGAAGCTGGAAAGCTTCTCAGAAGAAGCTGGAAAGCTTCTCAGAAGAAGCTGGAAAGCTTCTCAGAAGAAGCTGAAAGCTTCTCAGCAGAAGGGAAAGCTTTTCAGCAGAAGCTGGACAGCTTCTCAGCAGAAGCTGGAAAGCTTCTCAGCAGAAGCTGGAAAGCTTCTCAGCAAAAGCTGGAAAGCTTCTCAGCAAAAGCTGGAAAGCTTCTCAGCAGAAGCTGGAAAGCTTCTCAGCAGAAGCTGGAAAGCTTCTCAGCAGAAGCTGGAAAGCTTCTCAGCAGAAGCTGGAAAGCTTCTCAGCAGAAGCTGGAAAGCTTCTCAGCAGAAGCTGGAAAGCTTCTCAGCAGAAGCTGGAAAGCTTCTCAGCAGAAGCTGGAAAGCTTCTCAGCAGAAGCTGGAAAGTTTCTCAGCAGAAGCTGGAAAGCTTCTCAGCAGAAGCTGGAAAGCTTCTCAGCAGAAGCTGGAAAGCTTCTCAGCAGAAGCTGGAAAGGTTCTCAGCAGAAGCTGGAAAGCTTCTCAGCAGAAGCTGGAAAGCTTCTCAGCAGAAGCTGGAAAGCTTCTCAGCAGAAGCTGGAAAGCTTCTCAGCAGAAGCTGGAAAGCTTCTCAGCAGAAGCTGGAAAGCTTCTCAGCAGAAGCTGGAAAGCTTCTCAGCAGAAGCTGGAAAGCTTCTCAGCAGAAGCTGGAAAGCTTCTCAGCAGAAGCTGGAAAGCTTCTCAGCAGAAGCTGGAAAGCTTCTCAGCAGAAGCTGGAAAGCCTCTCAGCAGAAGCTGGAAAGCTTCTCAGCAGAAGCTGGAAAGCTTCTCAGCAGAAGCTGGAAAGCTTCTCAGCAGAAGCTGGAAAGCTTCTCAGCAGAAGCTGGAAAGCTTCTCAGCAGAAGCTGGAAAGCTTCTCAGCAGAAGCCTGGAAGCTTCTCAGCAGAAGCCTGGAAGCTTCTCAGCAGAAGCCTGGAAGCTTCTCAGCAGAAGCCTGGAAGCTTCTCAGCAGAAGCCTGGAAGCTTCTCAGCAGAAGCCTGGAAGCTTCTCAGCAGAAGCCTGGAAGCTTCTCAGCAGAAGCCTGGAAGCTTCTCAGCAGAAGCCTGGAAGCTTCTCAGCAGAAGCCTGGAAGCTTCTCAGCAGAAGCCTGGAAGCTTCTCAGCAGAAGCCTGGAAGCTTCTCAGCAGAAGCCTGGAAGCTTCTCAGCAGAAGCCTGGAAGCTTCTCAGCAGAAGCCTGGAAGCTTCTCAGCAGAAGCCTGGAAGCTTCTCAGCAGAAGCTGGAAAGCTTCTCAGCAGAAGCTGGAAGCCTGGAAGCTTCTCAGCAGAAGCTGGAAGCCTGGAAGCTTCTCAGCAGAAGCTGGAAGCCTGGAAGCTTCTCAGCAGAAGCCTGGAAGCTTCTCAGCAGAAGCCTGGAAGCTTCTCAGCAGAAGCCTGGAAGCTTCTCAGCAGAAGCCTGGAAGCTTCTCAGCAGAAGCTGGAAAGCTTCTCAGCAGAAGCTGGAAGCCTGGAAGCTTCTCAGCAGAAACCTGGAAGCTTCTCAGCAGAAGCCTGGAAGCTTCTCAGCAGAAGCCTGGAAGCTTCTCAGCAGAAGCCTGGAAGCTTCTCAGCAGAAGCCTGGAAGCTTCTCAGCAGAAGCCTGGAAGCTTCTCAGCAGAAGCCTGGAAGCTTCTCAGCAGAAGCCTGGAAGCTTCTCAGCAGAAGCCTGGAAGCTTCTCAGCAGAAGCCTGGAAGCTTCTCAGCAGAAGCCTGGAAGCTTCTCAGCAGAAGCTGGAAAGCTTCTCAGCAGAAGCTGGAAGCCTGGAAGCTTCTCAGCAGAAGCTGGAAGCCTGGAAGCTTCTCAGCAGAAGCTGGAAGCCTGAAAGCTTCTCAGCAGAAGCTGGAAAGCTTCTCAGCAGAAGCTGGAAAGCTTCTCAGCAGAAGCTGGAAAGCTTCTCAGCAGAAGCTGGAAAGCTTCTCAGCAGAAGCTGGAAAGCTTCTCAGCAGAAGCTGGAAAGCTTCTCAGCAGAAGCTGGAAAGCTTCTCAGCAGAAGCCGGAAAGCTTCTCAGCAGAAGCCGGAAAGCTTCTCAGGAGAAGCTGGAAAGCTTCTCAGTAGAAGCTGGAAAGCTTCTCAGCAGAAGCTGGAAAGCTTCTCAGCAGAAGCTGGAAAGCTTCTCAGCAGAAGCTGGAAAGCTTCTCTGCAGAAGCTGGAAAGCTTCTCAGCAGAAGCTGGAAAGCTTCTCAGCAGAAGCTGGAAAGCTTCTCAGCAGAAGCTGGAAAGCTTCTCAGCAGAAGCTGGAAAGCTTCTCAGCAGAAGCTGGAAAGCTTCTCAGCAGAAGCTGGAAAGCTTCTCAGCAGAAGCTGGAAAGCTTCTCAGCAGAAGCTGGAAAGCTTCTCAGCAGAAGCTGGAAAGCTTCTCAGCAGAAGCTGGAAAGCTTCTCAGCAGAAGCTGGAAAGCTTCTCAGCAGAAGCTGGAAAGCTGGAAAGCTTCTCAGGAGAAGCTGGAAAGCTTCTCAGGAGAAGCTTGAAAGCTTCTCAGTGAAAGCTGGAAAGCTTTTCAGTAGAAGTTGGGAAGCTTCTTAGCAAAAGCTTAGATGCTTTAGCAGAAGCTTGGTAGCTTTTCAGCCGGCATAAATTAGTGTGGGCGACACTGTTTGAAATATCCCTGGTAGAACTTCTTTCCTGGATAAATTCTTGAACGAATACTTGAACCATTATTTTTGGGCGAAAAGTTATTAATTCGGAAAAGATAGCATCTACGTGATTTGAGTTTTGAGCTGGAAACGCCCTCTAGTCGTTCGAAACAAGGACGGCTCCCACATGAAACGATTCAGAATTTACCTGTGTGATCAATAGTGGGCTCTTGAATGAGGACACGTCATTACCTGTAACGAGAGAAAAAAAAAACAAGTTAGGGATCAATCGCACTCACTACAGACGACGACGACTGCGTTCAAAACTAACATATGCTCTAAATATTTGATGGCAAACAAGGCGCGCAAGCTTTTCCCATTTCCGGTCTTTCATCCATCGAAAAAAATACATATTTTTTCCTCTTAGGTATGTTGGGAATGAAATAACGTGTGTGTGAGCTCTGTCGTAATTGACTCGATTTACAGCCGGATCGTCACACCGTTATCAGCAAGTAGGTTGTTTATTATTTGTACAACTTGAACTCCCTCCTCAGCAGACGCTTGCTTGGCGAGCGCGCGCAGAGTCGAGAGGTACCTTTAGAAAGGGGCGGAAAGAAGGGGAAAGGGGGTGGGGTGTGAAACTGAGGACAGCTTGGGCGCGTCCAAAAATTTATCAATGAAATTCAGGGTTTGTGGGTAGGGAAATGGGGGGCGGGAGACGATGGGAGGCTGACTGGCTGAGCTGTGAAGTGCATCGAGCTGCACAGCGGATGCAATGGTGTATCGAGAAGCAATAATGAGGTTTGAATTACTTGATTCCAACATAATTTTATTCAGTACCTCATAGGTCAAGTCCTTACAGTCAGTTGGGATGGGCAAGGAATTTAAGTGGGTAACGATTGTTGCTTCAAGAGACCGAGAATACCTCTGCTTCTCTACGATCACCACGGAAAGGGTGTTTATTAGTGAGGGAGAAAAAAATAACCTTCAGTCGGTGATGCGATCCACGGGTAAGGAGGAAGAATACGATTCTTATTTAAAACTAGTTTTGGGTCGTTTTTGTCTCGTGATGAAAAAATATTGATAGAAGCTTAAAACAGTAAATCGATATTCATAATGTAGAACTATTTAAAGGTTATTTTTGATACAGACCAAAGAAGAATGTTATGTTCTTCTACTTCCTCTTGGCATTACGTCCCCACTGGGACAAAGCCTGCTTCTCAGCTTAGTGTTCTTATGAGCACTTCCACAGAGCTTTAACAAGGTCGTGTGGCAGGTACGATGATACTCTATGCCCAGGGAAGTCAAGGAAATTTCCGTTACAGCATAGCTTTGCTTTGTAGCCGCGGACTCTAACCACTCGGCTAAGGAAAGCCCCCAAGTAAGGTATGTGTATATTACAATTATATAAAATAGAAATAAGAGTTCACACTTCTAGTAACGAACCATCCACAGTTTAATTGAAAAAAAAAAATAAACGTAACGTAGCCATGATTAAAATGTATTACAATAAGCATGAAACGAGCTCACCGGTTGACAATACGCACATCCGGACACAATTGATCTTGATTCTGTCGCTCACCCTACATGAGCATGCAACGGAATCAAAACACCACACAAAACTCTCAATTCTAGATTTTAACAAATGATCATTGTGGTGATTTCTTAATGACATTCTCTTTTCAACTATAGAGGCAAAATGATCGGTTAAAGAGAGCTCGAGAAGGTGTTTGTATCAAAACTAATATATTCTTACCATTTATAATTTTGTACAAGCCACATGCCTACAAAATTTCTAAAAAACGATATATTTTTTAATTTATAGTTTTTGAGTTTCAGGAGCATTATTCTTTAGCTAAACAAAACGCCTCTAGTCTGATTGACGCACAAACTTAAGAGTTATTACAAGTATTATCAGATCAGGTAAAGTAGCAGGGAGGCAAAAAAAAAGTTGAAAACTGAGAGGGTCATTAGGCCGAAAGGATCTGTAGACTGGAAGGTCATGCAAATTATTGAAGTTTTACTTTTTTCATGACTTTTCAATACATAGGTAGTGGAATTTTATTTTCCAGATTTATTATTAATATTTCATTCCAGTATTGATTGTAGTTCATTTCTTCCGTTATATTCATTATTGTAGTTCTTTTGATTGTAGTCTGACCTACAAGTTTGTAGTTGTTTTGAGAACTGTAACTCCAGATAGATTAAAAAAAAGAACTCTTGAGATTTCATTCCTTGAAAAAGAGACTAAACAGGAATCACGAAAACAAAGAAACCTTATAAAACATGAGATAAGAATGTTCATAGGGATTCAGTACGGAAACCGACCAGACATTGCACTACATATATGTTTGAGAGTTTTGGTTATATTATCGTTTGAATATGTTCCATAATTTTTTAAAGGAATTTCAGCTGAAAAAAAATTAAGGTATTTAGCTCACCGGTGATTTCGTCAGGAGTTTTTTCAATGATTTTTACGGACTCCGTAAGGATTCCCATTAATATTTTTGTTCAAGAAACTGTTTAACCTGGAGTCTGAGGATTACCACAGAAATTACTCCAGATATTCCATTTCTTTAGGAATTCGTCAGAAATTTCAATTAAAAAAATCGGATTAAGAACTCCTGAAGTTTCCTGAAAAAAATACCCTAAACTAAATTTATCTAAAATCTGAACCGAACCTTTGTGAATTTTCTAAGAAGAACTCCTGTGGGAATTTCTGGAAGATATTCAAGAGTAACCAACTGTAGCAGTCGGAGGAAGAATCATTTGAAGAATTATCTCTGAAGGAAAACCTAGAAAGGTTCATGAGAAAATTTTATAAGTGATCCCTGCAGGAATTGCTGGGGGTAGTAGCGTTGGAATACTGACGAATATCCTGGAGAAATTCCACTAAACAAGCATCTCTTGAAAAATCTCTGGGGTGATTTTTAAACTAATAACTGAGACATTTGATTGAAGAATGTCTAGAGGAGTCCCAGAAACAATAGCAGAGGAAATCTCTTGAAAAAAGCTTCCCAAACTTGGATTTTGTGATCCCCAACGTCTAAAACAAGCGATGCGATGAGAGGTTGGGGGATCGCGAAAACCAAGCTTGGGAAAAGATGCTCTAAAAGCTTTTCGTTGAAAACCCTGTGAAAAAAATCTAGAAGAAATCACTGGAAATAGGAAAGGATGACTAAAACCGTTTTCTTAAAAAATAAGACTTCAAAGGCCTTTCAATAAAAATAGAGACTTTTCGGCGACTTGAATTAAAATAGTGAGCAAGTCTCCACAAAGTCTCTCAGGATTCCAGGAGTAATCTTCTCAGGATTTCAGAATTCTCAGGATTTCAGGAGGAATACTCTCAGGGTTCCAACTGAAATCCTCCTAGAACTCCAGAAGGCATCCTCTCAGAATTCTCGGAGGAATCCACAAAGGAGTCCAGGAAGAATCCGCTCAGGGTACAAAGAGGAATCTTCTCAGGATTACAGGAGTAATCCTCTCAGGATTCCTGGAGAAACTTTCTCAGGATTTCTGGAGAAATTTTCTCAAGATTTCTGGAGAAATTTTCTCAGGATTCCATGAGAAATGTTCTCAGTATTCCAGGAGAAATCCGTTTAGGATTCTAGGAGAATTCCACTAAGGACTCCAAGAGGAATCCTCTCAGGATTTCCGGAGCAATCCTTTCAAAATTCCAGGAGGAATCTTCTCAGGATTCCAGGAAGAATCTTCTGGAAGAAATCCTCTCAGGATTCTAAGAGGAATCATGTAAGGATTCCAGGAGAAATCCTCTAGAGATTCCAGGAAAAAGCATCTCAGGATTTTAGGAGGAACGCTCTAAAGATTCCAGGAGGAATCATCTCCGGATTTCAGTCAAAATACTCTCGAATTCCAGGAATGATCCTCTCCATATTCCAGGAGGAATCCTCTCCGGATTCCAGGAGGAATCCACTCCGGATTCCAGGAGGAATCCTCTCCGGATTCCAGGAGGAATCCTCTCCGGATTCCAGGAGGAATCCTCTCCGGATTCCAGGACGAATCCTCTCAAGATTCTAGGAGGAATCCTCTCTGAATTCCAGGAGGAGCGCTCCCAGGATTCCAAGAGGAAACTGGAAGAATCCTCTCAGGATTCCAGGAGGAAACCCCTCAGGATTCAAGGAGGAATCCTCAAAAGATTCCAGGAGAAACCCTCTGAGGATTTTAGGAAAAATTCTCTAAGGATTTCAGGCGAAATACTCTAAGGATTTTGAGCGAAATACTCTCAAAATTCCAGGAGAAATCATTTCAGGATTCTGGGAGAAATCATTTCAGGATTCCAAGCGGAATCCTCTCCGGATTCCAGGCGAAATCCTCTCCGGATTCCAGGCGGAATCCTCTCCGGATTCCAAGCGGAATCCTCTCCGGATTCCAGGCGGAATCCTCTCCGGATTCCAGGCGGAATCCTCTCCGGATTCCAGGCGGAATCCTCTCCGGATTCCAGGCGGAATCCTCTCCGGATTCCAGGCGGAATCCTCTCCGGATTCCAGGCGGAATCCTCTCCAGTTTCCAGGCGGAATCCTCTCCGGATTCCAGGCGGAATCCTCTCCAGATTCCAGGCGAAATCCTATCCGGATTCCAGGCAAAATCCTCTCCGAATTCCAGGCGGAATCCTCTCCGGATTCAAGGCGGAATCCTCTCCGGATTCCAGGCGGAATCCTCTCCGGATTCCGAAGGAATCCTCTCCAGTTTCCTGGCGGAATCCTCTCCGGATTCCAGGCGGAATCCTCTCCGGATTCCAGGCGGAATCCTCTCCAGTTTCCAGGCGGAATCCTCTCCAGTTTCCATGCGGAATCCTCTCCAGTTTCCAGGCGGAATCCTCTCCAGTTTCCAGGCGGAATCCTCTCCGGATTCCAGGCGGAATCCTCTCCGGATTCCAGGCGGAATCCTCTCCGGATTCCAGGCGGAATCCTCTCCGGATTCCAGGCGGAATCCTCTCCGGATTCCAAGCGGAATCCTCTCTGGATTCCAGGCGGAATCCTCTCCGGATTCCAGGCGGAATCCTCTCCAGATTCCATGCGGAATCCTCTCCGGATTCCAGGCGGAATCCTCTCCAGATTCCATGCGGAATCCTCTCCGGATTCTAGGCGGAATCCTCTCCAGTTTCCAGGCGGAATCCTCTCCAGATTCCAGGCGGAATCCTCTCCAGTTTCCAGGCAGAATCCTCTCCAGTTTCCAGGCGGAATCCTCTCCAGTTTCCAGGCGGAATCCTCTCCGGATTCCAGGCGGAATCCTCTCCGGATTCCAGGCGGAATCCTCTCCGGATTCCAGGCGGAATCCTCTCCGGATTCCAGGCGGAATCCTCTCCGGATTCCAGGCGGAATCCTCTCTGGATTCCAGGCGGAATCCTCTCCGGATTCCAGGCGGAATCCTCTCCAGATTCCATGCGGAATCCTCTCCGGATTCCAGGCGGAATCCTCTCCGGATTCCAGGCGGAATCCTCTCCAGATTCCATGCGGAATCCTCTCCGGATTCTAGGCGGAATCCTCTCCAGTTTCCAGGCGGAATCCTCTCCAGATTCCAGGCGGAATCCTCTCCAGTTTCCAGGCGGAATCCTCTCCAGTTTCCAGGCGGAATCCTCTCCAGTTTCCAGGCGGAATCCTCTCCAGTTTCCAGGCGGAATCCTCTCCGGATTCCAGGCGGAATCCTCTCCGGATTCCAGGCGGAATCCTCTCCGGATTCCAGGCGGAATCCTCTCCGGATTCCAGGCGGAATCCTCTCCGGATTCCAGGCGGAATCCTCTCCGGATTCCAGGCGGAATCCTCTCTGGATTCCAGGCTGAATCCTCTCCGGATTCCAGGCGGAATCCTCTCCAGATTCCAGGCGGAATCCTCTCCGGATTCTAGGCGGAATCCTCTCCAGTTTCCAGGCGGAATCCTCTCCAGTTTCCAGGCGGAATCCTCTCCAGTTTCCAGGCGGAATCTTCTCCGGATTCCAGGAGACATCCTCTCCGGATTCCAGGCGGAATCCTCTCCGGATTCCAGGCGGAATCCTCTCCAGATTCCAGGCGGAATCCTCTCCGGATTCTAGGCGGAATCCTCTCCAGTTTCCAGGCGGAATCCTCTCCGGATTCCAGGCGGAATCCTCTCCGGATTCCAGGCGGAATCCTCTCCGGATTCCAGGCGGAATCCTCTCCGGATTCTAGGCGGAATCCTCTCCAGTTTCCAGGCGGAATCCTCTCCGGATTCCAGAAGGAATCCTCTCCGGATTCCAGGCGGAATCCTCTCCGGATTCCAGGCGGAATCCTCTCCGGATTCCAGGCGGAATCCTCTCCGGATTCCAGGCGGAATCCTCTCCGGATTCTAGGCGGAATCCTCTCCGGATTCCAGGCGGAATCCTCTCCGGATTCCAGGCGGAATCCTCTCCGGATTCCAGGCGGAATCCTCTCCGGATTCCAGGCGGAATCCTCTCCGGATTCCAGGCGGAATCCTCTCAGGATTCTAGGTGAAATCCTCTCCGGATTCTAGGCGGAATCCTCTCCGGATTCCAGGCGGAATCCTCTCCGGATTCCAGGCGGAATCCTCTCCGGATTCCAGGCGGAATCCTATCCGGATTCCAGGCGGAATCCTATCCGGATTCCAGGCGGAACCCTCTCCAGTTTCCAGGCGGAATCCTCTCCGGATTCCAGGAGAAATTCTCTCCGGATTCATCTCCATATGCAAGAAGGAATTTTCACAGGAATTCATGAGGAATCTTCTCCGGATTCCAGGGGGAATCCTTTCTTCTGCTGAGTAGCTTACCAGTTTCTTTTCAGAAGCTTCCAAGCTTCTACTGAAAAGCTTTCAAGTTTCTTCTGCGAAGCTTCCAAGATTCTGCTGAGAAGCTTCCAAGCTACTTCTAAGAAGCTTCCAAGATTCTGCTGAGATGCCTCTAAGTTATTGCTGAAGCGGAAAAGCTTCCAAGTACTGCCGAGAAGCTTCCAAGCTACTGCCGAGAAGCTTCCAAGCTTCTGCCGAGGAACTTCCAATTTTCTGCCGAGAAGCTTCCAAGCTTCTGCCGAGAAGCTTCCAAGCTTCTGCCGAGAAGCTTCCAAGCTTCTGCCGAGAAGCTTCCAAGCTTCTGCCGAGGAACTTCCAATTTTCTGCCGAGAAGCTTCCAAGCTTCTGCCGTGAAACTTCCAAGCCGAGAAGCTTCCAAGCTTCTGCTGAGAAGCTTCCAAGCTTCTGCCGAGAAGCTTCCAAGCTTCTGCTGAGAAGCTTCCAAGCTTCTGCAGAGAAGCTTCCAAGCTTCTGCCGAGAAGCTTCCAAGCTTCTGCCGAGAAGCTTCCAAGCTTCTGCCGAGAAGCTTCCGAGCTTCTGCCGAGAAGCTTCCAAGCTTCTGCCGAGAAGCTTCCAAGCTTCTGCCGAGGAACTTCCAATTTTCTGCTGAGAAGCTTCCAAGCTTCTACCGTGAAACTTCCAAGCTTCTGCCGAGAAGCTTCCAAGCTTCTGCCGAGAAGCTTCCAAGCTTCTGCCGAGAAGCTTCCAAGCTTCTGCCGAGAAGCTTCCAAGCTTCTGCCGAGAAGCTTCCAAGCTTCTGCCGAGAAGCTTCCAAGCTTCTGCCGAGAAGCTTCCAAGCTTCTGCCGAGAAGCTTCCAAGCTTCTGCCGAGAAGCTTCCAAGCTTCTGCCGAAAAGCTTCCAAGCTTCTTCTGAGAAGCTTCCAAGGTTTTTCTGAGAAGATTCCATGTTTTTTTTTCTGAGAAGCTTCAAAGTTTTTTCTGAGAAGATTCCAAGCTTATGAGAAGCTTCCTAGCTTCTACTGAGATGCTTCAAAGCTTCTGTTGAGAAGCTTACAAGTTTCTGCTGAGAAGCTTCCAAGCTTCTGATGATTCCAAGATTATTCCAGGAGGATGCCTCTCCGGATTCTAGGAGTAATCCTCTCTGGATTTCTTGGAAGAATTATCTCAGAATGCATTGAAGCAATTATCTCAGAGTTCCTTGGAAGTACTCTCTCAGATTCTCACGGATGAATTCTCTCAGATCTTTTCAGCGGAATTCTTCCAGATCATGAGAGAATGCGAGTTGGGCTGCTGGGAGGAATTGAAACAGAAATTTAAATTTTACTGGGAAAGATAGATTACTTAATCCGAATTCCTCCGAAAACTTTCCGCATTTCTGTAGAAATACCCTTTGGAATGCAATCCGTAACCGTTCCACATTTCCATTCAATTTACACAACATTCGGCCCGCGTTGGAAACGTCGGATCACTATCTCCCCGGGCCAAGAGCCTTCCAGCTGACGAATCGAATCGGTTTTGACGAATTCCAGCCCCAACCAAGCCGACCGAAGTTTGATTGATCAGTGCTTCGAGATATGACTGCCAAATCGCGCTCGCGTTGGGAGAGACCTATGACTTGGGATGATTGAAATTTTTAACATTCCAAACTTAACATTCAACATAGCCGAGCGCCACCACCTCCACCCAATCGGATTCAATGCGGATCCAAACCTCGGGGTCAGCGTTCAGAGAGAGAGAGAGGGAGGGTGGTTAAATGGAAATGCGCTCGGAATACGTTTTACGACCGTGGACGCCGAGTGGGTATGTCTTTATTTATATGTGATTTCTTTTCCGAGAAACGCCAGTTGACGCGTTTTTTAACGCTTTTATGATCCGCACAGTATCGGTATCAGAAAGGTTACTGATCGGTGTCATGACGTTCGGTGTTGTTTTCGGTTTTTTAATTGTTTGTTCTTGTGGTTTTTTGTTTGGTTTATGTCTTCTCAGTTTATGATTTGTAAATTATAAATGTCTTTATTTTTATTTATTTATTTGTATTTTTCAGTATGTGCATTTCAAAATGAACCTTATTTCTCTGTTTTTTGGTTTTATTGTTGCATATTTGTTTCTTAGAAGTTTCTTGTTTTCGATTTTCTTATCCCTTTTTTATTTTGCTTTTTTGAGCGATTTTTTAACTCTAATTTGTTATTTAATCTGTTCTCTTCTTTCATATTGGAACAATCCATTCTCCATTTTGACTCTCAAAAGGCCCTAACGTGACTCCAAACTCGAAGTTTAAGTAAAACAAGTGACTTACAAAAACCACATAGCAATCGCCTTTCAAACGGCACATTTCATTCATAACGCCACTCGCTATCAATGGCGTCGTCGTCGAAAGGCGAGCGACGGCCGGGTGAAACTATGAATGAATCGAACGAAAACACAGAGTCCGTTTCGAGCCAAGCGTGAACAATTTGTATTCCACACTGCGGTGCGATCCAATGCATCATTATCACTTCTTCTGCCTGGCTGGTCCCCGCAAGACCCCGTCCATCATCATCATCGAAATCATCATCATTAACACCATCATCACCATCATCAACGCCATCGCCAACAGTCTAAAGTTCGCGCCGAGTGAAATGAGAGGCAATTTGGAATTTAAAATACAAAATAATCAGGCAGCAAAACACCATCACCAATACCACTTTGGGGAAGGAGGCCCTGAACACTGTAGGCTAGCTGGTGTTGGACGAGTAGTGATATGATCGTGGCCACTCTCTATCTCTCTCTTTGAAACGGTATCAACAACAAACAACCAACATCCAAACAGCCTAGCCAGCCAGCCAGCAGCGCGATGATGATTGGAAGCTTTGAAATACAGAGATAGCGAAGAAAAACAACATTCCACGGGTAGCACTCACACATGCCAGACCAGAAAACGAACGGTCAACGGTGTGTGCTCAGCTCAACTTAAGGTATATTGGATTCGATGATGAGCGAGGAACGCGTGCACTCGACGGAACAAACTGAAACCTCGAAATCGAAGCTGACAAGAGGATTTCTTCCGGAGATTTGAGTGGATTAAGATACTCCGATTGGATGGTTCGGAATCGTTTAGTATAGATGTCATGGATTCATGGAACCTTTCTGCCACGGAAGTTTCATTACTGAACCTGTACCAACGACTTGATTATGTGGGACTGCTGCTTATCACAATCAGTAAGGCTCGTTGAAGCTTTCAGAAGCAGGAAGCTTCATCTGAAAACAACCCAGAAGAACAAAGGAAAACTTTTCAACAAAACACTTGGAAAACTTCTCAGTAAATTATAAAATTTAACTTCGAATCTTCTCGAAAGAAGCTTATAAGCTTCTCAGAAGACACTTGGAAGCTTCTCAGCAGAAGCTTGGAAGCTTCTCAGCAGAAGCTTGGAAGCTTCTCAGCAGAAGCTTGGAAGCTTCTCAGCAGAAGCTTGGAAGCTTCTCAGCAGAAGCTTGGAAGCTTCTCAGCAGAAGCTTGGAAGCTTCTCAGCAGAAGCTTGGAAGCTTCTCAAAAGAAGCTTGAAAGCTTCAGAGCAGAAGATTGGAAGCTTCTCAGCAGAAGCTTGGAAGCTTCTCAGCAGAAGCTTAGAAGCTTCTCAGCAGAAGCTTGGAAGCTTCTCGGAAGAAGCTTGGAAACTTCTCGGAAAAAGCTTGAAAACTTTTCAGAAGAAGCTTGGAAGCTTCTCGGAAGAAGCTTGGAAGCTTCTCAGAAGAAGCTTGGAAGCTTCTCGGAAGCGTAAACTTGGAAAGCTTGTCATTAGAAAGCTTCTCAGCAAAATCTTGGACAACTTCTCAGCAGAACCTTTAGAAGTTTCTCAAGAAGCTTGGAAACTTCTCAGCAGAAACTTGAAAACTTCTCAGCAGAAGCTTGGAAGCTTCTCAGCAGAAGCTTGGAAGCTTCTGAGCAGAAGCTTGTAAGCTTCTGAGCAGAAGCTTGTAAGCTTCTCAGCAGAAGCTTGGAAGCTTCTCAGCAGAAGCTTGGAAGCTTCTCAGCAGAAGCTTGGAAGCTTCTCAGCAGAAGCTTGGGAGCTGCTCAGCAGAAGCTTGGGAGCTTCTCAGAAGAAGCTTGGGAGCTTCTCAGAAGAAGCTTGGGAGCTTCTCAGCAGAAGCTTGGAAGCTTCTCAGCAGAAGCTTGGAAGCTTCTCGGAAGAAGCTTGGATGCTTCTCGGAAGAAGCTTGGAAGCTTCTCGGAAGAAGCTTGGAAGCTTCTCGGAAGAAGCTTGGAAGCTTCTCGGAAGAAGCTTGGAAGCTTCTCGGAAGAAGCTTGGAAGCTTCTCGGAAGAAGCTTGGAAGCTTCTCGGAAGAAGCTTGGAAGCTACTCGGATGAAGCTTGAAAGCTTCTCGGAAGAAGCTTGGAATTTTCTCGGAAGAAGCTCGGAAGCTTCTCGGAAGAAGCTCGGAAGCTTCTCGGAAGAAGCTCGGAAGCTTCTCGGAAGAAGCTCGGAAGCTTCTCGGAAGAAGCTCGGAAGCTTCTCGGAAGAAGCTCGGAAGCTTCTCGGAAGAAGCTCGGAAGCTTCTCGGAAGAAGCTCGGAAGCTTCTCGGAAGAAGCTCGGAAGCTTCTCGGAAGAAGCTCGGAAGCTTCTCGGAAGAAGCTCGGAAGCTTCTCAGCAGAAGCTTGGAAGCTTCTCAGCAGAAGCTTGGAAGCTTCTCTGCAGAAGCTTGGAAGCTTCTCAGCAGAAGCTTGGAAGCTTCTCAGCAGAAGCTTGGAAGCTTCTCAGCAGAAGCTTGGAAGCTTCTCAGCAGAAGCTTGGAAGCTTCTCAGCAGAAGCTTGGAAGCTTCTCAGCAGAAGCTTGGAAGCTTCTCAGCAGAAGCTTGGAAGCTTCTCAGCAGAAGCTTGGAAGCTTCTCAGCAGAAGCTTGGAAGCTTCTCAGCAGAAGCTTGGAAGCTTCTCAGCAGAAGCTTGGAAGCTTCTTAGCAGAAGCTTTGAAGCTTCTCAGCAGAAGCTTGGAAGCTTCTCAGCAGAAGCTTGGAAGCTTCTCAGCAGAAGCTTGGAAGCTTCTCAGCAGAAGCTTGGAAGCTTCTCAGCAGAAGCTTGGAAGCTTCTCAGCAGAAGCTTGGAAGCTTCTCAGCAGAAGCTTGGAAGCTTCTCAGCAGAAGCTTGGAAGCTTCTCAGCAGAAGCTTGGAAGCTTCTCAGCAGAAGCTTGGAAGCTTCTCGGAAGAAGCTTGGAAGCTTCTCGGAAGAAGCTTGGAAGCTTCTCGGAAGAAGCTTGGAAACTTCTCGGAAGAAGCTTGGAAACTTTTCAGAAGAAGCTTGGAAGCTTCTCAGAAGAAGCTTGGAAGCTTCTCAGCAGAAGCTTGGAAGCTTCTCAGCAGAAGCTTGGAAGCTTCTCAGCAGAAGCTTGGAAGCTTCTCAGCAGAAGCTTGGAAGCTTCTCAGCAGAAGCTTGGAAGCTTCTCAGCAGAAGCTTGGAAGCTTCTCAGCAGAAGCTTGGAAGCTTCTCAGCAGAAGCTTGGAAGCTTCTCAGCAGAAGCTTGGAAGCTTCTCAGCAGAAGCTTGGAAGCTTCTCAGCAGAAGCTTGGAAGCTTCTCAGCAGAAGCTTGGAAGCTTCTCAGCAGAAGCTTGGAAGCTTCTCAGCAGAAGCTTGGAAGCTTCTCAGCAGAAGCTTGGAAGCTTCTCAGCAGAAGCTTGGAAGCTTCTCAGCAGAAGCTTGGAAGCTTCTCAGCAGAAGCTTGGAAGCTTCTCAGCAGAAGCTTGGAAGCTTCTCAGCAGAAGCTTGGAAGCTTTTTAGCAGAAGCTTGGAAGCTTTTCAGCAGAAGCTTGGAAGCTTTTCAGCAGAAGCTTGGAAACTTCTCAGCAGAAGCTTGGAAGCTTCTAAGCAGAATCTTGGGAGTTTCTCAGCAGAAGCTCTGAAGCTTTTCAGCAGAAGCTCTGAAGCTTCTCAGCAGAAGCTCTGAAGCTTCTCAGCAGAAGCTCTGAAGCTTCTCAGCAGAAGCTCTGAAGCTTCTCAGCAGAAGCTCTGAAGCTTCTCAACAGAAGCTCTGAAGCTTCTCAGCAGAAGCTCTGAAGCTTCTCAGCAGAAGCTCTGAAGCTTCTCAGCAGAAGCTCTGAAGCTTCTCAGCAGAAGCTCTGAAGCTTCTCAGCAGAAGCTCTGAAGCTTCTCAGCAGAAGCTCTGAAGCTTTTTGCAGTAGCTCTGAAGCTTTTGGCAGAAGCTTGGAAAGCATCTCAGCAGAAACTTGGAAAGCTTCTCAGCAGAAATTTGGAAAGCTTCTCAGCAGAAGCTCTGAAGCTTTTCGGCAGAAGCTTGGAAAGCTTCTCAGCACAAGCTTGGGAGCTTCTCAGCAGGGGAACTCTTCCAGGAGGAAGACTCTTCCAGGAGGAAGACTCTTCCAGGAGGAAGACTCTTCCAGGAGGAAGACTTTTCCAGGTAGAAGACTTTTCCAGGTAGAAGACTTTTCCAGAAGGAAGACTTTTCTAGAATGAAGACTCTTCCTGCACGGAGACTCTTCCAGGAGGATAACTCTTCCAGGAGGTAGACTCTTCCAGGAGGTAGACTCTTCCAGGAGGAAGACTCTATCAGGAGGAAGACTCTTCCAGGTGGAAGACTTTTCCAGGAGGGAGACTCTTTCAGGAGGAAGACTCTATCAGGAGGAAGACTCTTCCTGGACGAAGACTCTTCCAGGAGGAAGACTCTTCCAGGAGGAAGACTCTTCCAGGAGGAAGACTCTTCCAGAAGGAAGACTCTTCCAGGAGGAAGACTCTTCCAGGAGGAAGACTCTTCCAGGAGGAAGACTCTTCCAAGAGGAAGGCTCTCCCAGGAGGAAGACTTTTCCAGAGGAGCTTTCAGAGAAAGTCTTTTCCTGAGAACTTCTAAGAAAACAATCTTCAAGAGAGCATCCAGAGCAGCTTTCCACAGGAAGGCTTCTTCTAGAGTTTTCAGAGGAAAGATCTTCCGAGATATTGCACAGGAAGGGGCTTCTCGAGAGCTTCAACCGATCAGACCTTCAAACAGCTTTTCTGTGTTCCCAAAGATGATTTTTTTCAATAATCAAATCCATGGTATAACCTAAAATAGTACAAGAAATCGAACGTTTAAGGAGATCATTTATAATAATGCTCTACATCAAACCCGAAACTGAATCCAAATAACACTTGAAATACGACTTGAATAATTGTGAAAGTAGAACACTTGGAATTCGTGTTATGATTCTCCAAGATTTCTCACCCTACGTCAATCCGGCGGCGGCGGTGGCGGACCCAAATTTGACAGCCAATAACATCGCATTTGAATTTTTAATTTTGAAGCCATCCATCCGCACCTGACGACTGAATTTATACGTCCACTCAATGACCCGCATAACAACGAATTCATCACAAGTCCACCTCCCTTCGGCTTCCCCTTTCGCCTCTCACTCACTCACTCACTCACGGCCACAAATCGCTTCAAATTCCTCGAAAAACAAACACTTTCAACTTTCGACTAATCTTCCGCTAAACTGGGCTAATCACTCTAATTATGTCGGTTCGAACTGTGGTGGTGCTGCTTCTCCGCTTGCCTGGTAGGGTGCGGCTTATTTTTATGAAATTCCCTGAACCAAAAGTTCGTGTTTTCTTCTGAATATCAATCACTTGAAAAAGTCTTCAAAATTAAGATTTATAGGTGGTAATATCTAGATCATGATTCAGATGAAATTTAGATCAGGATCTAGATGAATTTGGTTTCATCTTCATGAAATCTAGATCAGAATCTAGATAACATCTAGATCACGATCTAGATAACATCTAGATCAGGATCTAGATAATATCTAGATCAGGATCTAGTTGACAGCTAGATCAGTATCTAGATAACAGCTAGATTAGGATCTAGATGACATCTAGATCACGATCCAGATATGATCTAGATCAAGTTCTATATGGTAAATATCAGGATCTAGATGGCATTAAGATCAAGATCTTGAACTAATTTAGGACGATTTGAAATGAAAAATTACGTTCAAGTCGCTTGCGTTGCCTCTAAAACTTGTGTAAAATAAGCCGCACCCTAACTGCCGAGGGATGAGAAGAAAAAACTCGCAGAGACATCGACAAAGAGCTGGCAGCCGGCGCACGCTTGATTCGTCTATCCGTTCGCGTTCCTTTGGCTTCGGTTCGTCAATCGCAGCTCAAGTCACCCCCCCCCCCCTTGCCCCCCCTCCTTTTTCGACGGTCGTCGTCACTTCGTCTGGTCATCCGAAAAGCCAAAAACAAAAACAAAACCAACCACAGCTCGACGCTCTCTCACATGACATGAATGTGTCACAATTAAATAATTTGAATTTTAGACCATCTCATCAGCGAAGTCGTACGTAGTCTTGGCTGGGAAGGTCTAGTTGATGGGGATCGAGAGCGACTCGGACGCACATTCCGATGATTCGTCGGATTTCTAAACGACTTCTTGAGAGCTGTTGTTTTCTTTGCGCGAGATTAGGCTGATCTTTGCGATGGATTTGCTGATGAATCATGAATCATTAGATGAAATCTGGTTCAAAATTTAGATGGATACTAGATCAGAATCTAGATGTAATCGTAAACAGCATGTAGATGAAATCTAGAACAGAATCTCAATGAAATCTAGATCGGTCAAGATGAAGTCAAGATCAGAATCTTGATGAAATCCAGATCAGAATCTAGATCAAAATCTAGATGACATCTAGAACACAATCTAGACGACATCTAAATCAGAATCTAAATGACATCTAGATCAACATCTAGATGACATCTAGATCGAAATCTAGATAACATCTAGATCAGAACTTAAATAACATCTAGATCATAGTCTAGATGAAATCTAGATCAGTATCTACATGACATCAAAAGTAGAATCTAAATTAAAGATTATAGCTCAGTATCTAGATGACATCTATTCAGAACCTAGATAACATCTAGATCAGAATCTAGATCAGAGTCTAGATGAAATGTAGATCAAAATAAAAACTAGATCACAAATTAGAAAAAAAATCTAGACACAAACCTAGATTACATCTAAATGAGATAGAAAAAATATTTCAAAATGCCCGAAACTCAATTAGGCTCGTTTCAAATGTACCGCTTTGAAATTCTTGTTCAGCGGATGCGATGCATGGGATGCTCACGCCGGCAAAGCTTAGAAGCGATATTGTAACACAAAGAGAGAAGTGTGACAAGTTGTTTATCACAAACCAACTCATCCCCCCTCCTCGTCTTCATCACCCTCCCCCCGTCGTCGTCATCAGTCTTGCCGGCAACAAACCAAATAGTGTCGGCCGACGACGACGACGACGACGAGTGCGAACGGCGATGCTTCAAGAAAACTTGCAGTCAGTGCCGTACATTTCGAAAAATAGATTCCTCTGTCTTACCACAGAAAGAGGAGCACCAGCAGCTCTCTAGGCAAGTGTGAGGATGCGGGCGGGGAGCGACGAGTGGCGCGAGCGCTTCTTGATCAATCAGTCAAAACTTTCCGGTCACGAGGAGCTTGATGCTTAACCCCCATTGTGTTGCATTTCGGGGTGGTGCGCGTTTTTTTGGATGTTTTGGTTTTTGACGCTGTAGTATTTTAATATGTGTACAGAAATCTATGTGGGGAAAACCCGAGAGAGAATTTTCACAGATGATGTTCCTGGAATGCATGTTATAAATACAGTTTTGCAATGATAATCTTAAAAGAGTGTTGAACTCAAAAATTATCTTTTATACTCGAAATCATCGCTGGGATCTCGATGCTTTTTCTGTGTGCTTCAGAGACGAAATAGGTGGCTTAATTCTATTCCATTTAAAGTTATCAATATTTTTAATTACACAGAACTACTCGAAAGCAACTAAATTATAAAATAACAATACATGGTATGGTTCATACTATAAGATCAATATATAGCAAATCGTATGTACTTTATTATGATTTTATTAAGGTACCGCGGGGCAAGTGGGAACGAAAAAAACGATAGTTCAAACAAATTGTTCAATCAAATTTTCAAATGTCAATATTTTCAAATCCAACAACACAATCACGTTTTGGCAACATATTTGCTGGTGTGTGCATGAAACTAATCGAATAATTTCGAAATTGTGAAAACCTTGGAAGAAAGTTTTAGAATGAGCCAATGGTCCCACTTGCCTCGCTAAGCGGGGCAAGTGGGACACATCCAGTTTCATGCGTCAATCCACATCAGTAAGTCAACCATTACAATAATAGGATTGATAATTCATAGATTTTTAATTTTAAGTACATATTTGATGTACATAAGGGATCAACCATAAAATACGTTACGTTTTAGGAAGAAACCCTTTATTTAATAGTATGTCACCTCACATTTAATATTAACTGAAAATTCCTCAATAAAAGCGTAAAGAGGAATTAAACTTGTTCAAAATATATCATTTATAAGTTGTTAATTAAAATGTAGAACCTAAACAATCAATAATTGACGAAATTATAAATATGTTTTGTTATTATTTATATGCATGGCAGAAAACCACCTTATGGGGTGGAATTGTTTTCCATCTCTACTTAATTTGGTAGAAATAACAAATAAAGTTCAAATAAAATAGAAAAGTAATCGTTCTCATGATGCATTTCAAATTTCAGCTGTGTGTTTGTTCAATTTTGAAGTCGTATTTCAAAAATAAAAAATAAATTTAAAAATAAAGAATAATAACACTTTTCTTCTCCCTCCTATGCAATTACGTAATTTGAGTTTGATCTTTTTTGATAAAAATCATTTGTTTGAATGTTTTAGTGCTACTCTCTAGGAGAATGTATGAAACGTGTACGAAAAGTTTTGATTCTGGTTTTTGTTTTGATAGGTCCCACTTACCCCAGGTACAAATATATTCTGGGGTAAGATAGACCATCGAAAATTTCATATGAAATGAAAACAAAATACTGGTTTATCCTTAGCAGCTTGTAATAATACTCAAAATTATAGCATACTGATGGAAATTCGATTTAAAACACGTTTATTTTTTGCGAGTCAATGCAAGACGTGGAACGTGTCACAATTTGTCATGCAAGTTGAAAATGGCGCTGAACTGACAACTGTTACATGAACCACATGGTAATAAAAATAACAATATGTTTAGTACTAAATACATTCCTTGTCATTGTATCTTCAATTTTCTAGAAGAATACCCCCATGAAAAACTTTTCCTAGTTGAGCTATGACGAAACGCCTCACTTACCCCGTATTCTCACTTGCCCCGCGGTACCTTATATGGCCAAAAATACCTTATCGTCAAAAACTATCGTCAAAAACTATCGTCAAAAACTATCGTCATTAAACAAATCATAATTATTCCTGTCATTACTTTTAATGGTATGTTATACGTTAAATCGTGAAACCTTTGATGGCCGTCATGTGGGCATGTCAAGAGTTTAAATATTGAAGTAATTTTTGTACGAAATTGTTGAGCTCATCCTTAATAAATTTGAAGATATCAATGTTTATATTTATGAAAATATATAAACTAGAATATACAATAACCATATATTATATGGTTCAATCATACGTGATACGGATTATACCATACATAAAACGGTTTGTACCTTACATGATATGGTTTATCCCATACAATAACGGAAAAAGTCATAATATAACGTATTTATGCAACGTCGAATCGTGAAACAATATGCAGGCATCAACAAGTCATTTGTTTGGTGAGGCGTTGTCCTGAATTTCAACAAAATAAACATGTTTTTGTTTCGCATAAAACTACTTCTAAAATACGACTCGGATTAATCGTTGTATACAGCTGGAATATCGATTAGGATTTCAACTGACTTACATACACATTTCACGTCGACAGGTTTGGGATGAGCCGGTGGGTCCATCTGCCTTTCTCCGCACATTCCTACTCGTGCTGCCACCTCGCCATAGATTCGACTCTGGCCATCTTCTGTACGTTTTTGACGTCTCTTTGTTGGTAGTACTCGATAACCTTCGCCGAAATGATGCTCTGTTCAGCTTCCGCTTTGTTTCTAGTGCCTTTCCTCAAACAGGAACTCCATACCTCAGTATCAATGACGGGACGTTAGCTACCAGACGCCTCTTACTGCTGCTTGGACCACCTAAGTTTGGCATGATTCTCCCTATTGCGTTCATTGCCTTCTTGGACTTTTCGCATGCGTAATCAACGTGGCTGTTGAAATTCAGCCGATCGTCGATCATTACTTCCAGGTGCGTAGCGCTTCGGTGCAATCACATACCATCCGACGCTGACCTCCATCTGCCAAACCGCCTTGCAGTTGCAGACTAACAGTACCCCTGTGGTGAGCTATCTGCAGTTTGACTCCACTCATCTAGCCCTCGATTGCTTCAATTGTTTCTATCACTGACATCTCCACTGCTTCCAGCATCTCGCCCATTGACACATCATCTGCAAAACCAACAACCTTCTCCTGCCTGGGTAGCCGCAGTGTCAACACTCCGTCGTACATCCCGTTCCAAAGAGTTGGACCGAGAATGGAATCTTGCATTGAATTCTGCCTTTCATTTGTTTCGTACACCAAAATTCTGTTCTGGAAGTAGCTTGTTAGGATCTTACACAGATAGTCGGGAACCTGCATTCTGCGGTGTGCTGCCACGATGGCCTCCCAGCTGGCGCTGTTGAGTGCGTTTTTCTCATCTATCGTGACCACGGCGCAGTATCGATCTCCTCTTTGTTTCTACTTCGACCGTCTGCGTCTACTGCTGATAAGCGTTTGCGGAATCCAAACTACAGTGAGGGCTTGTACACTTGTCAGCCTGTTAAGGACGATTCTTTCCAGGAGTTTTCCAAGCGTATCCAGCAGGCAAATGGGCCTAAACGAGGCTGGGGATCCCCTAGTGGCTTCCCTAGCTTTGGCGGGATTCTATGACACTACCCCGAACGCCACTACCCCGAATGCCACTACCCCGAAAGCCACTACCTCGAAAGCCATTACCCCGAATGGGTCATTACCCCGAACGCCACTACCCCGAACGCCATTACCCCGAATGGATAACATTTTGAGACATATTCTAGTTAGAGAGTGGGGAGATAATTGTCCGAATTCTTTTGAGTATTTCACGAGTTTGACTCAAAAATGTATTTTTCAAATATTAGAAGATAAAAAAGCAGCTATTTGTTCAGCAAATAATTTGTACACACTTAGTTTTGTCCTCTAATTTTGGGAAGATTCACACAGCTACATTGTAATGCTCTGAAGAACAGCCCATTTCGAAAAGAATGGTGAATTTATTATGAGAAGAATAGCTTTAATATGTACAAAATTAGGATGTAGTAAAATCTCTTATTGGACGTCGGTAGCCACTTCCTTTATTCATTTTATAGGTGTTGGGCATTAAGATTAAGATCGTCTTAAAGATTTTGTTCCGTAAACGATGGTAATGGAAGTTCACCCTGAGATAGTCGCTGCAAAGGTTGTTCTATGAAACCCGCCTAAAAACCAACCTAATAGACGACCGTTCCGCTATCGCACTTGTACACTTGTACATGTTAGAAAAATCGGCGGCCTCTGATTGACGCTACAGTAAGAACTTTTGTTGATTTGTGGGATCATTAATTTGAATTTCTGTGATAACCACAAAAAAAAATATTTTTTTGATTCAAGATAATGAAGAAATGATGGCAGAAAAGTGGTGGGTAAATCCATAAGAGATCTGTCTTTTTTAATACAAGAATATAAAAGAAAGGGAAAATTTTCGAGTAGAATTCTAGCAGGAATCACTTTAGTGAATGCCTTCAAGATATATTCCTTTATGAAAAACTGTTCTATATGGAAATATTAGTGACTAGCTTATCAAACAAAAACGTGAAAGAACAGCCTATTTGAAAAAGAAGGGCAAATTTCTGGTGAAATGTTTGCAGCTATGACGAGAATGATCACTGTAACAACGTGATGCAATGACACAACCTATATTCATAAGAAAGAAACATATTTGTTCAAAAACAAAATTGAAATATGAACACCACCAACAAGTCCAAATACCGGTGATTACGCATCTGTTTTTTTTTTTTTTTTTTTTTTTTTTTTTTTTAATTTCTTTATTAGTATCATTCCAAACATTACATTCATTTCTTATATCTAGGTGTTCTGTGTTATTTGACAACACTATCATCCTAATTTGGTAAAACAAATTTAAGATTTAATTAACATTTTGTTAACAACATACTACATTTCATTTGCCGCAGCAGTTCAGTTTTTTTACAGGTGAGTTGATTTCACCTGCTTATAAGAGAAAAAAAAACGTTTTTAATATACTTAACCTAACTTAACCTAAACATATAACGCATTAATCGTGGCAATAGAAGATTGTAACGATTTTTGCCTGAAATTATTTATTATTTTATTTGACATTTGTTCCAATGTTTCAACATTGGATATTCTATGTAACTCATTGGTACTATACCAGGGAGGAAGCTTCAGAATCATTTTCAAAATTTTATTTTGAATTCTCTGCAGAGCTTTCTTTCTGGTATTACAACAGCTAGTCCATATTGGTACAGCATACAACATGGCTGGCCTGAAAATTTGTTTGAATATCAACAGCTTGTTCTTAAGACAAAGTTTTGATTTTCTATTAATAAGGGGATAGAGACATTTTACATATTTATTACATTTGGCTTGAATGCCCTCAATGTGATTTTTGAAAGTTAAATTCTTATCTAGCATGAGCCTAGATACTTAACTTCATCTGACCAATTTATTGGAACCCCTCTCATCGTGACAACATGTCTATTTGAAGGTTTCAAATAAAGAGCTTTTGGTTTATGTGGGAATATTATTAGTTGAGTTTTGGAAGCATTAGGAGAAATCTTCCATTTTTGCAAGTATGAAGAAAAAATATCCAAACTTTTTTGCAATCGACTACAGATGACACGCAGGCTTCGTCCTTTGGCGGAGAGGCCTGTGTCATCCGCAAACAAAGATTTTTGACATCCCTGAGGTAGCTCAGGTAAGTCAGATGTGAAAATATTGTATAATATTGGTCCCAAAATGCTGCCTTGAGGAACACCAGCTCTTACAGGAAGTCTTTCAGATCTGGAGTTCTGATAATTAACCTGAAGTGTACGATTTGACAGATAACTTTGAATTATTCTAACAATGTATGTTGGAAAATTAAAGTTTTTTAATTTTACAATCAAACCTTCATGCCAAACACTGTCGAATGCTTTTTCTATGTCTATAAGAGCAAGACCAGTAGAATAGCCTTCAGATTTGTTGGAACGGATCAAATTTGTTACACGTAAAAGTTGATGAGTGGTCGAATGTCCATGGCGGAATCCGAACTGTTCATTGGCAATTGAATTTTCGTTGATGTGGGCCATCATTCTGTTCAAAATAACCTTTTCAAAAAGTTTACTGATGGAGGAAAGCAAACTGATTGGACGATAGCTAGAAGCTTCTGCAGGATTTTTGTCTGGTTTTAAAATTGGAACAATCTTAGCATTTTTCCATTTGTCAGGAAAATATGCTAATTGAAAACATTTGTTAAATATATCAACTAAAAATGATAAGCTACTTTCTGGAAGTTTCTTGATCAGGATGTAGAAAATTCCATCATCGCCAGGAGCTTTCATGTTTTTGAATTTTTTAATAATAGTTCTCACTTCTTCCAAATCAGTCTCCCAGGCATTTTCGAAAACGTTCTCTTGATTGAGAATATTTTCGAACTCCTGAGTAACTTCATTTTCAATTGGACTAGTAAGTCCTAAATTAAAATTGTGCGCACTTTCAAACTGCATAGCAAGTTTTTGAGCTTTTTCGCAATTAGTTAGTAATAATTTGTTTTCCTCTTTCAATGCCGGTATTGGCTTCTGAGGTTTTTTCAAGATTTTCGATAATTTCCAAAAGGGCTTAGAGCCAGGGTCCAATTGAGAAATTTTATTTTCAAAATTTTTGTTTCTTAATTGAGCAAAACGTTTCTTGATTTCTTTCTGCAAATCCTGCCATATAATTTTCATAGCAGGATCGCGAGTGCGTTGAAATTGCCTTCTCCTCACGTTTTTAAGACGGATCAAGAGTTTAAGATCATCGTCTATAATCACGGATTCAAATTTTACTTCACATTTTGGAATTGCAATGCTCCGGGCTTCAACAATGGAATTTGTTTCTAAAGAAATGTTAACATCGAGATTGGAGTCAACATACGTTTTATATATATTCCAGTCGGCTCGTAAATAATTGAAAGTGGAGCTGATAGGATTGAGAATCGCTTCTTGGGATATTTGAAATGTAACAGGGCATGATCAGAATCAAAATCAGCATGAGTAATCAGTTGGCTACAAAGATGACTAGAGTCGGTTAAGACCAAATCAATCGTAGATGGATTTCTAGAAGAGGAAAAACATGTGGGGCTATCAGGGTATTGAATTGATTACGCATCTGTTAAGCAATACCATATTGAGGGTTATGGATTCGAATTCCTTTCAGTCAATAAAAGGCTTATTTTATTGAAGCCCATTCACAAATTTCGTAACGCTGAAGGGAGCAAAAAAGTTTGTGGGTGGTTGTCCTCGAAATGTTACAGCCCATTCACAATATGTAGAATTTCCATACAAAAAATATTACAAGGGGGTGAGTAAGTGTTAAAAATGGCAATTGTTGGCGAAATGAAATTTGTGAATGAACCCTTGAATTGCGAAGGTGCCCACTGAGCTGATAAACAGGCACTGTCTCAGAAAGAATGAGAAGAATATAGTTGCCATCAAGATATTTCGAAAGAATAAATATATGATGAACATTTTACCGACGAATTTTACGTGCCATTAATTACCAGCCTTCATTAGAGACGCATTTTTGCACGCAAAACAAGATACTGTACTGTATCTCATACTATTCGGGGTAATGGCTCATTCGGGGTAGTGGCGTTCGGGGTAATGACCCATTCGGGGTAATGGCGTTCGGGGTAGTGGCGTTCGGGGTAATGGCGTTCGGGGTAATGGGATGGAGCCTTTGGCGGCAGTACCAGTTTCTGGGCTACCATATTCCTGGAAAGTTACCTTCGTCAAGGCACTTCTGCAACACCTTCCTGAACATGTCCGGTTATGCCAGGATGGCAGCTTTTAGTGCTACGTTCGGTATTCCATTTGGACAATTTCTTCGATTGTAGTCGTTTCGCCGCTTCTACAAGCTCGTCGTTAGACACTTGTCGGTCCTCAGCAATTGCTTCCGAGTCTTCACCGTACGGATCGTAGGATCAACTTCAGCTTGTCTGGGCACATCTCAGCAGGTGTCGAAGGCCCTTGATCATTGCCGTAACGACTCGATACGCATTACCCCACGGATTGATGTCTGCGTCTCGGCACAGCTCTTTGTAGCAATTAGATTTACTAAGCTTCATCTCCCGTTTGAGTGCAGCCCCAGCATCTCGAATAGCCGGCCTTCGCTCCCTTCTCTCCATTTCCATCCCTGCTCTCGGAGCCCGCCTTCTTGCTCTGAGACAAGCAGCGTGAACCGTGCTGAGCGTGTCTTTCCACCAGTAAGTTGGTCACCGTTTGTTCGATGGCTCCAGTTTTCGCGGAATAATTGCGTCTTGCGTCATAAGCCGTTACCATCCTTTGTGTCGAAGCTCGGTGGCGTCGATATCCTCTTTATCGCCGTCTTGACGAAGTGCCTCAACAAATGGTTCCTTGTAAAAGGCTACAGCGAATCTCTTGATGGTCGCTATGGGTGTACCCCTCACAAACTGTCCAGTTCATATTCGCTG
Organism: Aedes aegypti; assembly: GCF_002204515.2. NCBI lineage: Eukaryota > Metazoa > Arthropoda > Insecta > Diptera > Culicidae > Aedes > Aedes aegypti. Next base: position 373,433,513 of record NC_035109.1, read on the forward strand.
ATAGCCTTTCGTTTCTCCGAAATGTGCTAACGGAACCTTCATAGCACATAACGCAAGCTTCGCTAATGCTTCCTGTAGGATATATCCAATCGCGTTGGTCACTCTGCTGCCTCACACGACAGCCCAAGTATTGAAGTCTCCTGCAACGAGTTTCGGCTTCCTTCCGATTAACTTGTCTGTTAGCTGATCCACTCTCCGGCTGAACTGCTCCACTGTCTACTTCAGAGGTGCATATCAACTGCATACATCGACACCGTTGATTTTGGCGATGAAGCCTTCACCTAAAATTTCCACCACTTCCTGGATGCCCATAATATGTATCGCAGCCGTTCCCGTTCTATTCGCCAGCCAATTGCTGTTATCAGGTGTAACTTGATGCTATCTGTCTCCATACACCTTCCTCGGATAGTCATTTGCAAGTCGCCTGAGTTACACTGTGACTTAAGTGCACCACTCAGCTCTTCTTCCGACGTAACTTCGTCCAGATCCTTGCAGACAATCTACAATCTTCGATAGTACAATCTTCGGGCACAACGCCTTTACTTCTGCCTTATCACCCAGCGATTGAGCCATACGCTCCTTAATAGCCAAACTGTCAAATGTAGGATTCTCCTTCACCATTGTGTGTACGCCTGGCCTTGACCACGTTTTCGCCTAGATCCCTTAATATCGGGTCTTCTCTGACGACTTTGAGAAGCACTGCGTACGTCCTAGCATCGTTAGCCTTGACGAGTACGTCGTCCCTCTTCGTTGGCATCTGTCAATGCTGTTGTGGCTTTTTTATCTTCTTTTGCTCCATTTTTGTACCTCCGTCCGCTTTTGCTAGTTTTCTCCCTCCTACCAACGACTTTTCTCCACTCATTGTCCCATTCGTACTGCGCATCTCTCTTGGAGCGGCGCTCCTAGTATCCTGTCGCGTCTGCTTCTTGAATTCATTTGGTCTCCAATATCCCGGCGAGGTTCTGCTTTTCTTTGTAATCATGGAAACTGGTGTGTGCAATGACCACTCTATCGTCCGCTCATAGATGATGATGATGATGATGATTCGATTGATGAGCTTTATCTCCTTGTCCACGTAATTGTGGAGATCCTCCGCAAGACACTTCGGCTTTTGTTGAACTACGTTCAACCCACTGCACCCTGGATTTTGTAAATATTTCGACCAGCTTGGTTTTATCTAGATTTCATCTATACAGCTCCACCTAGATTCTGATCTAGATGATGTCAGAATTCTGATCTAGATTTTATCAATTCTGATCTGTTTTCCATTCTGTTAACCTTCCTTGGCATTACGTCCCAACCTGGAACAGAGCCTGCTTCTCAGCTTGGTGTCCTATGAGAACTTTTACAGTTATTTACTGAGAGCTATATTTGCCGATTGAACATTTTTGCATGTGAACTCGAACTCATGTCCCTAAGCTTGGTCTAGTTGAAAAGCTGCTTGTGTAACGTTGCGGCTATATTTGCCTCACAAATTTAACATAATTATATCTGCATAGCCGTAACCTTTTCAGGTTGACCAAATTAGGAAAATTTGAGAATGTAGCGAATTGCCATAAAAAGAAAGCCATTATTCATGTTTTGTACCCATAAGCAAAAAGACGTTCTGTCGCTGTCGAATAAAAACATTTGACCACAAACGCAATTTTGGGACCTATTCTAAAATTGCTCCAGGAAATCCCCCAGAAGTTCTCTCAGGAAAATCTTCAATGGATACTGCAAGTATTCCTCCCGATATATCTCCAAAAAATTCTCCAGAGATTATTCCTGAGATTTGTCCAAGAATTCCTTCGAAGATTTCTCAAGGGATTTTACTAGATGTTCCTCTGAGATGATCCGCAGTAATCTCTACAGCGATTTCTCCTGAGATTCAACTAAAGATACCACCAGTGATTCCTACAGGGATTCCTCTAGGAAGAATTTTTGATCACTCTGATTTTAAAGACCAGCCCCGATTCAGCTTCAGGAATTCCTTCAAAAATTCTTCCAGGAATCCTGCCAGGAGTATTTGCAGGGATCCCTGGAGGAAAAACTCTACTGGTATTTTTCTAGAAATTTCGTATGGAGTTTCCACAGGAATGGCTCTAGTGAATCCTTCAGATTCCTCAAGTAGAGTAAAGTGGGGCAAAAGTTCGAGTGGGGTAAGAGTTTCTTTTTAAAATTTCCAGCTCAATTCAAAACAAATCTTATAAATGTCATGGTGGTTCGAATGCTATTCAAGTAAGAGACTTTCAATCCAAATATCATAAAAATCGATTGAGATTTGGAAAAGTCATGGCTATTTGTTGTTTTTCGACGTGAATATTGTAATTTTTGGTCAAACTTTCGTTCCATGGAACCAATTGAAGATAAAATCTTTTCCAATATTTTATGTAAGGGCGTTTCTAAGCCTATCATAAGGTTGCTTTGAGGTGCATTAGTTTTTGCATAAATGCTTGAAAACAATTTTTGGCCCATAGTGGGGCAAAAGTTCGACCCATGTATAAAATCACGGAAAAATTTGCAAATTGACTAAAATCCACATATTATCTTCAAATTTAGTTAAATTTGTTTGATCGTGTGAAAATTGTCACCAAAATTTTACATTTCCACTTAGTATTGTGAAAAACTGCTATTTTTGAGTATATTACAATTAACCCGGTTTTGGGCAATTTTTTTTATGAAAATTTAGTGAGTATTTTTCGTCAAACTTAAGTTTACGGCTGGTATAAAGTATGCCTGTCATAAAAGGATCGTTACTTTGTGTTTTAGCCAGCGAATTTTTGCCTCACACTAGATTCGAACTCTTGCCCCACCGGTGGGGCAAAAGTTCGAATAAGACAATCAGTTTTGAAACTGTTATAACTATAAATGGGTAAATATTTTGACACAAGTTTGTTCAGCAAAGTTATAGCCAATATGTTGAAGGATCACTGTATGGTATTTGTTTTGTTTTCACTGCTTTTGTTTTCCTGGAAACTTTGATTATACCACTAAGGTCGAACTTTTGCCCCACCTTACTTTATTTTTTTTTCTCAAAGAATTCTCCAAGAAATCCTCCCAGATATTCCTTCAGGAGTTCTTCGTACGATTCACCCTCATATTCTTGAAAAAACCGTAGTTCATAGACACAAAGGTCAATTTGGACAAATTGAGATGTAAACTTGTGAAAACTAATGGAATCGTTCTGGTGGGCTTCTATCCCACGACTCCCAATACGCTAGACTGGGCGCGTTAACCAACTACGCCACAGAATGGGTAACAACCCCCATCATATTCTTTCAGGTATTCCTCCTCTACAATGAATAATTTAACGATTTTTTAAGTATCTTTCCTTCCAGAAATTCCTTAAGGAATACCTCCAGGCTTTCTAAAAATTCATCCGTAGATTTATTTCAAGAATTCCAATATTAACAATGGCATCATTCTCCACGAATTTTATCAGAAGATACTCTAAGAATTTCACAGGTTTACATAAATAAAATCTCTACTTAGATTCCCCTAGGAAAGTCTTGTCATGGATTCCTCCAGATATTTCGATTTTTTCCATGGATTCCTTCAAGAATTATACAGGGATTTCTCCAGGGATTCCTCTTGAGATGCGTCCAGAAATTCGTTCAGTTATTTACCCAGGTAATCCTTCGAAGATACCTTCATCAATTAACCCAACTAACTTTTCTTTGATTCATTCACCAATTTATCCAGGTAATCCTTCAGAGATTCCTTTAAGAATTACTCGGAATCTCTACGAAGACCCCTCCAAGGATTCTTCCAGGAAAACCTCTCAAGGGATTCCTCCACAGGTTTACCCAGCAATTTCTACAGGAATATCTCCTGAATAATCTCATCATGGGATCCTCTACAAATTGTTCCATAGATTTCTTCAGGAATTCTTCCAGAGATTTTCTCGGGTAATCATCCAGAGACTCCTGTAAGATTTTTTCTAAGGATTTTCCAAGGCATCTTCCAGGGATTAGGCAAGGATTCCTCAAGGGATTCTCCCAGGTATTCATCTAGTTTTTTTTTCTATCTTTATTAACGAGATTTTTAGCCCTGGGCTAGTTCATCTCGGGACCAACGGCTTTACATCCCTTCCGAAGGAAGTCGTCACTGAAATTTTTAGTGACTGTCTCGGGGATGGGATTCGATCCCTGG